>NC_081756.1:1978724-2303724 GCF_963082965.1 Carassius carassius
TACTCCGTGTGTTTCTCTGCACAGGCCCGGTGCACGCAGGACGCGATCTTCCCAGATGTCCTTCACTGCGACGGCGGGACACCACGGACCCTGGGTGCATCCACAGCGGAGGACGCGAGCCGGGTCCCGGGGCGACGACTTCTCCCCCTCCTGCCTTCAACATCTCCATCCGGAACCGCTTCGCTCCCCTCCGCGAGACAGGACGCGACGCTGTGATCATCGGAGACTCCATCGTCCGACACGTGAGTGCTACGTTAGCCGAAGGTAAAGTGCACACTCATTGTTTGCCTGGTGCTCGTGTTCTCGATGTTTCTGCGCAGATACCCGCGATCCTGAAGGCCGACGAGAGCCCCAGAGCGGTTGTGCTTCACGCCGGGGTTAACGACACCACGCTGCGGCAGACGGAGACGCTGAAGAGGGACTTCAGCAGCCTGATCGAGACGGTTCGCAGCACGACGCCCGCGGCGACGATCGTCGTGTCAGGACCACTGCCCACGTATCGACGAGGACACGAAAGGTTCGGTAGACTTTTTGCTTTAAATGAATGGTTGTTATCATGGTGTAAAGAACAGAAACTGCTATTTGTTAATAACTGGAATCTTTTCTGGGAGCGTCCTAGTCTGTTTCGCGCTGATGGATTACACCCCAGCAGAATCGGAGCAGAGCTGCTCTCTGACAACATCTCCAGGACACTTCGCTCCATGTGACTAGTAAGACAATTCTCTAATAACTATTATGATGAGTTTTGTTCCACCCGCTTAAATGATAAAAGTACTTGCGCTGTAAAAACTATTAAGACTGTGTCTGTTCCTCGAATAGTGAGGTCAAAATATAATGCAGGATCTAGAAAAAAATCTAAAATGATCTGATATTAACTTATACATGGATTTTATTTATTTTTCGATTCCACGCCATCCTTCAAGCCCAGCAGGAGGACCGCGAGAGGTTCCGGAGCTGGATCGACTGGGAGGTTCACGCCGAGGCCACGGGACCGCCCACGGTTCCCGCTCACTTACCCCTCCACAAGATGGGACCACATGACGACCCAGAAGTATTCCTAGAACTGTTTGAAAAACCAGCAGAAGTGTGCGGCTGGCCCCCGCGTCCAAAGGCCAGTCCGTCTGATCCCCCTGCTCTCGGGCGAGGCCCAGGTGGCCGCACAACAGCTACCGGTGGCGAACCTCCTAGTCTTCGACGACCTGAAGAGGGCCATCATTCAGCGGGTCGGCCGGACCCCAGAGCAGAATTGCCAGCAGTTCCTTTCCCTGGACCTGGGGGAATCCGGTCGGCCCTTTGCGATTGCCCAGCAGCTCCGAGAATCCTGCCGCAAGTGGCTACTGGCCGAGGGGAGTGACGTGGAACACCTCATCAACCTCGTGGTGCTGGAGCAATTCATCGCTCGGCTACCGAAGAAAACAGCCGAGTGGGTCCAGTGCCACCATCCCGCGTCACTTGACTCGGCCATCCATCTAGCAGAGGACCACATGGTGGCGTGACCAGGGGTCGGCGAACCCTTAACATCTCTTTCTCTCTCTCCCTCTCTCTCTCCTCCACTTCTCTCTCTCGACCTGTCCCTCTCCCTATCCCTATCCCACAGGCCATCCCCGGTCAGGCTGGCGATTACCAAATACCTGTGAGTATCAAGGGGGGTACATATCTGGCTTTGGTGGATTCAGGATGTAACCAAACCTCAATCCATCAAAGCCTGATTCAACCCGGGGCATTGGATACAAGCAGTGTGGTTAAGGTGCGGTGCATACACGGGGATGTGGTGGAGTATCCGGTGGTCCCGATTGTTATTCAATTCCGGAGACAAAAGCATAGTGTGGAGGTGGTGGTTAGTCCCCACCTCCGGCAACCAATTATTTTGGGAATGAATTGGCCCGCGTTTACTGGTTCATTGGGGTCATTATGTGCGGATGCCTCTTGGGGAAATAAGGCATGGAAGGAGGCCGCTCGGGTGCAGGTGGGAGAAACTGAGCCAGGACCACTGGGTTCTGCTTCAGGGGAACCGAGCGAAATCTGGAGACTTATTCTCTCGGAGTGTGATGTCAATGTCAATGTCAATGTCACCTTTATTTATATAGCGCTTTAAACAAAATACATTGCGTCAAAGCAACTGAACAACATTCATTAGGAAAACAGTGTCAATAATGCAAAAATGATAGTTAAAGGCAGTTCATCATTAGATTCAGTTATGTCATCTCTGTTCAGTTAAATAGTGTCTGTGCATTTATTTGCAATCAAGTCAACGATATCGCTGTAGATGAAGTGTCCCCAACTAAGCAAGCCAGAGGCGACAGTGGCAAGGAACCGAAACTCCATCGGTGACAGAATGGAGAAAAAAACCTTGGGAGAAACCAGGCTCAGTTGGGGGGCCAGTTCTCCTCTGACCAGACGAAACCAGTAGTTCAATTCCAGGCTGCAGCAAAGTCAGATTGTGCAGAAGAATCATCTGTTTCCTGTGGTCTTGTCCTGGTGCTCCTCTGAGACAAGGTCTTTACAGGGGATCTGTATCTGGGGCTCTAGTTGTCCTGGTCTCCGCTGTCTTTCAGGGATGTAGAGGTCCTTTCTAGGTGCTGATCCACCATCTGGTCTGGATACGTATTGGATCCGGGTGACTGCAGTGACCCTCTGATCTGGATACAGACTGGATCTGGTGGCTACGGTGACCTCAGAATAAGACAGAAACAGACTAATATTAGCGTAGATGCCATTCTTCTAATGATGTAGCAAGTACATAGGGTGTTATGGGAAGTGTTGCCGGTTCCGGTTTACCTAATTAATGCAGCCTAAAAATCCTTTAACGGATTTGGATATTAAAAGCATATTAGTATGTTATGTGTGAGCCAGGATGGGTCTTTAATCTAGATTTAAACTGCAAGAGTGTGTCTGCCTCCCGAACAATGTTAGGTAGGTTATTCCAGAGTTTAGGCGCCAAATAGGAAAAGGATCTGCCGCCCGCAGTTGATTTTGATATTCTAGGTATTATCAAATTGCCTGAGTTTTGAGAACGTAGCGGACGTAGAGGATTATAATGTAAAAGGAGCTCATTCAAATACTGAGGTGCTAAACCATTCAGGGCTTTATAAGTAATAAGCAATATTTTAAAATCTATACGATGTTTGATAGGGAGCCAGTGAAGTGTTGACAGGACCGGGCTAATATGGTCATACTTCCTGGTTCTAGTAAGAACTCTTGCTGCTGCATTTTGGACTACAATATGCAACTAGACGGATGTACCATTACTTCCACTGCAGTCAAAAAATATGGATGTTATACTAGACAGCAACTTGTCTTTTCAAAATCATATTTCCCATGTTACAAGAAACCGCATTCTTCAATCTTAGAAACACTGCCAAGCTACAAGACACATTACCTGTTACTGGTGCAGAAAAGCTAGTTAATGCATTCATGACCTCTCGACTGGACTATTGTAATGCACTGCTAGATGGTTGTGCTGCATCTTTAATTAACAAACTGCAGGTAGTCCAAAATACAGCAGCTACACTCTTTACCAGGCCAAGAAAATATGATCATATTTCCCCAATTTTACAGTCTGTGAACCGGCTGTATCAATTACTGTAACACCAGTTACTGAACTTATATAGGGACAAAAAATTGAATCCAGCTGGCGCTGCTGACCATCGCTGATCATTGACCACGCCCACACACACACACAACAGCACGCAAGACCAAAGAGAGACAGTGAATTCATGAACCGTGACAGTACCCCCTCCCCTAAGAACGCCTCCTGGCGTTCCTTGGCGGACTTACCTGACGATTGTAATCATCGATAAGAGAGCGATCCAGAATGTCTCTAGCGGGAACCCAACTTCTCTCCTCCGGACCGTAACCCTCCCAGTCCACCAGGTATTGAAATCCGCATCCCCTCCTTCTCGAGTCCAGAATACAATTAACCAAATAAGTAGGTTCCCCATCTACGAGACGCGGCGGGGGAGGAACCGGGACAGGCAGATTAATAGGTGCCCAAAACACGGGCTTGATTTTGGAAACATGGAAGGCGGGGTGAATTCTCCTGTACGTGACAAAATCTAGCGCGATGTGGGACCAGGGTCTCGAAGGGACTGACAGCGGTTGTAGTAATCCATCAGGGGGTCAGTTGGACGTTTTACCAGTGGCACAAACAGAGCAAGCCAAAACAAAATCACGGCTATCACGAGCCATTAACGGCCACCAGAATCGTTGCTTAACCAAAAAACTCGTACGATTGACTCCTGGATGACAGGCTATACTGGAGCAATGACCCCACTGAATGACTTCAGACCGATACTCCTCAGGCACGAATAACCGGTTCAGTGGGCAATCGGGCGGAGGCGTTACCCCTTCTAAGGCCTTCATGACCCTCGATTCGACCTCCCATCTGAGAGTGGAGACCACTAATGTCTCGGGTAAAATACACTCGGGAGTAGACGGGCGTTCGGAATGGTCAAAAATACGAGATAAGGAATCGGGTTTGATGTTTTTGGAACCCTAGCGGTACGAAAGAGAAAAATCAAAACGACCGAAAAAAAGTGCCCACAGAGCCTGCCTAGAGTTGAGTCTTTTAGCAGTTATAATGTATTCTAGGTTCTTGTGATTGGTCCAAACGATAAAAGGTACCCCAGAACCTTCTAACCAGTGCCGCCATTCCTCCATTCCTCCAGTGCTAACTTGACTGCCAACAACTCCCGGTTACCAATGTCATAATTACGTTCAGCAGGTGATAAACGATGAGAAAAAAACGCGCAAGGGTGAACCTTATCGTCTGTGGCAGAACGCTGAGAAAGAACTGCTCCTACCCCCACCTCTGACGCGTCGACCTCCACCACGAACTGCCGTGATGGATCAGGGGCAACGAAGATGGGAGCCAAAACGAAGCGGCTCTTGAGTTTGGCAAATACAGCCTCCGCTGTATCAGACCACCTGAACGTTGTTCTGGGGGAGGTCAAGGCGGTCAGAGGAGCGACTAGTTGGCTGAAGTTACGAATAAAACGTCGATAAAAATTGGTGAATCCCAGAAACCTCTGTAGGGCCTTACGGGAATCTGGACTTGGCCAATCTATCACAGCCTTAATCTTATCAGGATCCATACGCACTCCCTCAGACGAGACGATGTACCCTAAAAAGGGGACGGACTGTATGTGACATATATGAATTGATCGACCATATCGCTCAACACGTCATTGACTAGTGCCTGGAATACCGCGGGCGAGATGGAGAGCCCGAAGGGCATAACCAAGTATTCAAAGTGCCCTCTAGGGGTATTAAATGCAGTCTTCCATTCATCTCCCTTCCTTATGCGAACCAAATGATAAGCGTTTCGTAAATCCAATTTTGTAAAGATAGATGCTCCCTGCAATCGTTCGAAAGCTGAAGACATCAACGGCAAAGGATAAGTATTCTTTACCGTGATGTTGTTCAACCCTCGATAATCAATGCACGGTCGCAGAGACCCATACTTCTTCCCCACAAAAAAGAATCCCGCCCCCGCTGGAGATGAGGAAGGTCTAATGAATTTGGATGCTAGAGGATCAGAAATATTTTTCTCCATAGCCTCCCTCTGTGGAACAGAAAGTGAACATAACTTGCCCTTGGGCGGAGACCCACCTGGTACTAAATCTATAGCACAGTCATAGGGACGATGTGGAGGAAGAGAAGCAGCACGAGACTTACTGAACACTTCACTCAGGTCCTGGTACTCCTCGGGCACGTTAGATAAATTCACCACTTCCTTATGGAAAACAGACACAGGTACAGACGAACACGCAGACGCCAGACATGACTCATAACACTTATTACTCCACATGGAAATGGTGTTGTGCCCCCAATCGACTCTGGGATTGTGTTGAGTGAACCAAGGGTGACCAAGAACGATGGGTGCCAGAGGTGAACTTATGAGGAGGAATGTTATTGTCTCAGTGTGGTTGCCAGATGTGATGAGAGTGATGGGTTCAGAGGGATGTGTAATGTTGGAGAGCTGTTGTCCGTTGAGAGCATTGACAGTGATTGTGTGAGTGAGAGGGGTAGTGGAAATTTGGAGATGATTAGCCAGTTTAATGTCCATAAAATTACCTTCGGCCCCTGAATCCAATAAAGCTTGGGTGTCGTGAGTGTTGGTTGCCCACCTTAGTCTTACCGGAAGGAGAGTAGCTGATGATGTAGTGGATGAGGTCTTCCCGGTGGAGATCCCGCCCGATAGGAAGGAGCCTCATAATCACTATCAGGCTTGGTCTTTTAACGGGCATGAGTGGATGAAGTGGCCCGTCCTCCCGCAGTAAAGGCACAGTCCATGGGATCTCCGCCGTTCCTTCTCCTCCCGGGAAAGCTGAGCTCTACCCACCTGCATGGGTTCCGGATCGTAGGGGGGGCTGACCGTATCCGGAACTTCAAGACATCGATTCTCCATGCCGCGAACTGGATGATCCAGCTGGAAACGGCCCATTCGGTTCAGCCGAGCATCTACTCGAAGAGCTAATTCGACGAGCCCATTGAGACTAGTAGGAAGGTCCAGCATGTAGATCTCTCTCTGAATACGGTCAGCCATACCCATGCAGGAATCTGTCCCACTGCGCCTCTTCGTTCCAACGACACTCTGCAGCCAGGGTGCGGAACTGGATGGAATACTCACCGAACCGTGACCTTGGCGAGTAGTCTGGCCGCCTCCCTACCCGCCACCGCCCGATTGAAAACCCTCCTCATCTCCTCGGAGAGTGCCTGGAACGAGGCGCAGCATGGGTCTTGATTCTCCCACACTGCCGTTCCCCAGAGACCCGCCCGGCTGGAGAGTAGCGTTAACACAAACGCAACCTTGGATCGCTCTTGGTTGAACGTAAGAGGCTGTAATGCAAAGTGCATAGAACATCGGGTCAGAAAAGTTCTGCAAAACTCTGGTTCACCTGAATATCCTTCGGGTGTTGGTAGTCTCGGTTCGCGCTGCGGCTCTGGAAGAGGGGGTGGAGTCAGCAGTGTGGGTGGCGCAGTGGAGACTCGGAGCTGTTGTATCTGCTGGGTGAGCTCGGACACCTGCGTCACAAGCGCTTGGACCACCCGCCCTGTGAGGGAGATGTTTTCCTCCTGAGAGTCAATTCTAGCGATACTTCGAGCCGCAAACTCGTCCCATGTAGAAGCGCCTGCTACATCCATAATGGGTCAGATCGTTCTGTAACGTATGACAGACACAGGATGTAAACGCAAGGCGTATTTATTGATCAACAGCAAGAAGGTCAGAATAAAGATCACAAGCACAGGAGACACAGGTGGCGGACACAAGGCTGATGGTGGTTGACGCAGGGACTTCGGTGGATAGCTGGTGGTGGTGCTCGATCCAGTGACAATCCCTTGAATCCCGGTGAGTGAGTAATCCACGTGAAGTAGTAGTAATCCAATGTTGCGTGACGATCCAGGAACGAACGACGAAGACAGGAAGACTAGGCAGGAACAAGGACACAGGAACAGCACGGGAGCACACCGGGGAGAAAACAACGATCTGACAACATGAAACACCAGTTACTGAACTTATATAGGGACAAACAATTGAAACCAGCTGGCGCTGCTGATCATCGCTGATCAGTGACCACGCCCACACACACACACAACAGCACGCAAGACAAAAGAGAGACAGTGAATTCATGAACTGTGACAATTACAATATATTATTACTTACCCACAAGGCCCTTAATGGTTTAGCCCCTGCATACAATACAACACATGACACATTGTGCTCTACTTTTGTGTCCTTAAATGCAAATTTTTGGGTCCACCGCTTATAACAACGTAGTTCTGTTTTTTTTAAGCTTATTTACTGTAGATCTTGTCACATAGCAGCTTTTAGACATCGTTCTGTTTTTTGTTAATAGTCAGAAATGTCAAGGAGGCATCTTCCCACAATACAAAGTCAATGAATAGCGTTGGATTGTTTTTCCCCCGGTGGGCGTGGTTTTCAGATTATGACACTTGTCGATCTGTCTCTATAAGTTATTACTTATGTGTCTGTTTTGGCTTGTTGCATGAGAGCACCCTCTGGCATAAACACATAAACCTCCATTTTACCTTTACTTGAGCACAGCAAACCCGAATAAAGTACGGGGGAAGAATTTACATTTCATTAAGATTTTATATTTATTAAATATAATGCAGCTATCGTTCTGCACACAGCAATATAAACAAAGGTGCCTGTTGTCTTTCATTCTTGCTGTTTGATTGAGAAAAGCTTAAAGCTCATCAAGGGCTCTTGTCTTTATGTTATCTGACTAAAAACTATTACTTTGAACTTTTATTATTACGGTATTTATTAAAAAAATGTAGAGTGCCTTAAAAATAATTATCACTACACTGGTAAAACAGGCTTATTGTCACGATCGTCAGCTAGAGTGCCCATGAACTCCAGTAGAGAGCACTCCACTCAGGACTCTTGCATTTGGTGTCCATTTCCATTTGCCAAGGCCATTTCCCATAACCCCGTGCTTAGTGCTAATCACCACAAGGTGTTCCCCATTACCACTCCCCTATACAGTTGCTGGTCGTATAATTAAAATATCATCAAAAAGTTTATTTATTTCACTAATTCCATTCAAAAAGTGACACTTGTATATCATATTCATTCATTACACACAGACTGATATATTTAAAATGTTTGTTTCTTTTAATTTTGATGATTATAACTGACAACTAAGAAAAATAAAAAATTCAGTATCTCAGAAAATTTGAATATTGTGAAAAGGTTCAATATTGAAGACACCTGGTGCCACACTCTAATCAGCTAATTAACTCAAAACACCTGCAAAGGCCTTTAAATTATCTCTCAGTCTAGTTCTGTGGGAAGACTGCTGACTTGACAGTTGTCCAAAAGACGACCATTGACACCTTGCACAAGGAGGGTAAGACACAAAAGGTCATTGCAAAAGAGGCTGGCTGTTCACAGAGCTCTGTGTATGCACATTAATAGAGAGGTGAATGGAAGGAAAAGATGTGGTTTAAAAAAGTGTACAAGCAATAGGGATAACCGCACCCTGGAGAGGATTGTGAAACAAGGCCCATTTAAAAATGTGGGGAGATTCACAAAGAGTGGACTGCAGCTGGAGTCAGTGCTTCAAGAACCACTACACACAGACGTGTGCAAGACATGGGTTTCAGCTGTCGCAATCCTTGTGTCAAGCCACTCTTGAACAACAGACAGCGTCAGAATTGTCTAAAGACAAAAAGCACTGGACTGCTGCTGAGTGGTCCAAAGTAATTTTCTCTAATGAAAGTAAATTTTGCATTTCCTTTGGAAATCAGGGTCCCAGAGTTTGGAGGTAGAGAGGAGAGGCACACAATCCACGTTGCTTGAGGTCCAGTGTAAAGTTTCCACAGTCAGTGATGGTTTGGTTGCCATGTCATCTGCTGGTGTTGGTCCACTGTGTCTTCTGAGGTCCAAGGTCAACATAGCTGTATACCAGGAAGTTTTAGAGCACTTCATGCTTCCTGCTGCTGACCAACTTTATGGAGATGCAGATTTCATTTTCCAACAGGACTTGGCACTTGCACACAGTGCCAAAGCTACCAGTACCTGGTTTAAGGACCATGTTATCCCTGTTCTCAATTTGCCAGCAAACTAGCCTGACCTTAACCCCACAGATCTATGGGGTATTGTGAAGAGGAAGATGTGATATGCCAGACCCAACAATGCAGAAGAGCTGAAGGCCACTATCAGAGCAACCTGGGCTCTCATAACACCTGAGCAGTGCTACAGACTGATCGACTCCATGCCACGCCGCATTGCTGCATTAATTCAAGCAAAAGGAGCCCCAACTAAGTATTGAGTAATGTATATGCTCATACTTTTCATTTTCATACTTTTCAGTTGGCCAAGATTTTTAAAAAACCTGAGATACTGAATTTGGGATTTTCCTTAGTTGTCACTTATAGTCATCAAAATGAAAATAAATAAACATTTGAAATATATCAGTCTGTGTGAAATGAATAAATATAATATACAAGTTTCACTTTTTGAATGGTATTAGTGAAATAAATCAACTTTTTGATGATATTCTAATTATATGACTAGCACCTGTATATATTGTGTTTGGGCTCTCAATGGTAGAAGTTTTGTTTAGCATTTCCGAGCATTTTTCTAGTGTTTTTTCTTTCCATGTTTGATTTTGGATTGTGTATACTGCCTTTGAATCTCTGCCACCTGCGCTGACTTCTCCCTGGTACTGTTCTGGAAATCCCTTTACAAACTTGACACCTGTTGACGACTGCATGTTTGAGCATTCTATAATAAACTACTGCAAATGGATCTGAACGTCTCTGACTCCATGTTACAGAGTTTATTATAGAATGCTCAAACGGGCAGTAATCCAAAAACAGCGGCAATTGTGTAAAGGGATATCCAGAATCAGTAATAGTACCAGGCAGAAGTCAGGGCAGGTGGCAGTGAATCAAAGGCAGTATACAAAATCAGACATGGAAAGAACAAACACTAGGAAACCACTCAGAAATGCTAGATGGGGCTAAACAAGACTTCGACCATTGATAGTCCAAACACAGTATATATAGGGGAGTGGTAATGGGGAACACCTGGTGGTGATTAGCCCTTAGCACGGATTTATTGGAAATGGAGTTGGGAAATGGAAATAAACACCAAATACAAGAGTCCTGAATGGAGTGCCCTCTACTGGAATTCATGGGCACTCCAGCTGACGATCCTGACGCTTATACTGATTCTTTCATCCTCCGAATAAACTTATCGGCCCTGTTTTCATTTTCATCATTATCATTCAAAAAAATGAATAAATTCAGAACAGGATTAGATTATAATTCTATTTTAAATGAGGAAAAAAAAATTCCACAACAACAACCGTAGTGTATACAACAGCAAGACCAAATGAAATTAGAATTAAATTGCACTGAAGATTAATGTAATGAATTGCATATAACATTTTCATCCATTTGGATTAGACAGTTTAATAAAAAGCATATTTGTCATACATACACACCCAATATGAAACAGATCCAGGGGCAGAGCCAGGGGTGGCCATGGCCACTACTGACGAAAGCTTGGCTACCCCACACTCAAAACTGTAGTTTTTGACCCTTTTTTTTCTCTTGACAAGAAATGCATTTATCAAGATGCGGAACTGCCGTATCTCTTTATGACCACATCAAACGGGAGAATTTTCAGACGCACACTTGAGCGTCGCCTCAACGTCAGGCGCAAGTCAAACGATTGTTAAAAAGCTAAAGCAGCCAAATGGGTTTCAGTAGAACAACTGTGAACTGCGGTATAATGATGTTGTTAGAATATATGTCAGTAAAATATTCACATCAGCCATTTTACTGTGCTCACGGCATACACTCTTCAACAGTTCGCAAATGTGAGGCGCACTCTCTATATCACTTCATCATAAATAACCCGCACAAGAAACTATGAGCATACATACCAAGTTCTGTCTTCAGCTAAGTCATGAAATCACCAAAAAGTTGGTTAAAACTGTAAATTGTGCATACACAGCGCATAAGAATGTCTCTCAAATACATGTACTAAAATATATTCTGCAATTTGAGATCTCAATATATGGCACAAGCTGATAGAGGGTTTTTTTTGTTTGTTTTTTTGCAATTTAATGCACAAATACAGTGCCATTATGCTTGAAAATATGCGAAAATGAAAACATTTAAATATATACTATAACTAATTTTATATTTTGGCATTTATGTCTACTATTGACTTGCGGCATTTTTCACATTTGTATCACCATCTGCATGCTTCATGAGTATGCAATGTTGGAGAACAAGCATTTGGGAGTTTTGAGAAGGAAGGAATAATACAAAAAAATTTATATTCACTAACAAGTATTACTTGATCTATTTCACAAAATTTTGTAGAAATTAATTTTACTCAGTTGTGTACAGTCAAGTACATTATAATCAGACACATTTTTATATTGAAATAATGAAGATTTCTGTGCCAGTGCCACCTCAGGCCGGTTGCTGCCCCTCTCTGCACCCCCCCCCCCCCCCCCCCCCCCCCCTATAAAACATGCCGGATCCACCACTGAACAGATCGGATATCTTTAATAGTACTAACTTTGATTAAATATTTCGTTTCAGTCTCATACATTTGAACTCTATGAACAGAGCTGTTTTTGACCAGGTAAAAAGGATTTACACGGCCTTTGAAGAATTTTAACCAAAGTATGTTGAAGACATTTCATGAAGAATCATATAATCTTGTGGAAAATGGGCATCTAATGTCTCCTTTAAAATAAAATAAAAATAATTAAAACTAAAAGAAGATACTAAAACAATTTTTGTTTGTTAAATACGTATACATACATTTTCAATTTAATCCTAAACATATTTTGAATGTTTGGTTTTGAAGATGTCACCTATGTGAAAGAAAATATAATTGAAGGAAAACATTCCAGTTGATCCATGTCACATAAAAAGTGTCTTTCTGAACAACAATAGCTTACAGTGGTGCTTATTTCTGTGTTTGTGGCAAAACATCCAAAAATGTGTTCAGTCTGTGACCTTTATGAAGTAATGGCTCTTTGTGTGAGCTTTGAGCAGATGGTGGACTCCTGTGGAGCTCTTGATTTACATCCTGCTTGAGATCATTCAAATACACACAAAATAACATGGAAATGATCAGTGATCAGACTGATGAAGTGGAAATCAGGAGAGATTAACTTAAGGTCTGTGAGTTCATCTGGAGCTGCAATAATTAACATTCTGTACATGTAGAGATTAAAAGCATTAGTCCAGATTTCATCACTAGATGAAGAACAAGGGCATCTTTGTACAGCTGTACTTTCACACTATGTTCCTGGTGATTTGCGCAGTTTTAAGAATTTCCACTGGCCCCTCCATACTGTAATGCATTTCTATTGAGTTTTACCTATTCTATACGATGTCGAGATCAGTGAAAATCTTGAGTTTACCTCAGAAATCCATCTTTTTTCAGTGAATCTTCAATGATTGAACAATTTTCCACCAGAGACTAAAACACAATCTCCTGGAAGCACCTGACAAAGCAATAAAAAGGGATTTAAAATGAACAAAATATGAAAAGAGAATAACTGGTTAGTGTAAACAAATGTTGATCACATTGTCTACATTATCAATTGTAAAGATGTTGTTGATAATCTAGTGTCGGATAAACAAACATTCAATACAGAATAAATCTGGAAACATCACAGAATTTAAGAAATGTTGTAATCAGTTGAACATTTCTGTTCATAGACGATTTATCAGGGCATTTTAATCATCACACTAAATGACAAGTTAAAGCTATTACAAATTGTCATTTTATGGAATTATTGAAAAAAAAATGTTCCTACTTGAATTGTAAAACCTGAAATTTTTTACCTTGTGGGAAATACTTTTTCAAAAATAATTTCCCTCAACATTGTATAATTCCCTGTCCATGTTTAATGTTGTATACTGTCCCTTTTCATTCAGATGTTCCACATATTGATTTTATGATACTTTACAACAATATTTTTTTCACATTCAGAATAAACTTGAATTAAAAGACGCTCAAGAAGAAAACTGCCTCACATTGGACAACACAATATGGTTATGTTGATTCAACCTATTTTAGATGATTCCTTTTAGGAGATGATCTTATTTTGACTAACACTAATAAAGAAACTCATGGAGAGGTGAAACTTTTCAAGCATGAGGATGTTTTCTTTAATTTGTATGTTTTTCATTTAGAGGAAGAAAACTGTATGAAAATGAACCTTAAGTGCCAGTCATTTATTTCTTTATTCATTTATTTATTTTGGTGCCAGTAAAGTAAATCCTTAAAGTCCTCATCTTCATTTGCATTTTGCCAGATTTGTTTAGTAAATCAGACTTGACCTGAGAGATGCCCTAAGAAAATCAATTCTGGAGTTCCTGTGATGTGTGAAATATATTCAGCAAGAATGGAGACTCGAACTGCTAAGAGAAACACAGATAAAAGGAGGGATGGATGCTCTTGTCATATCTGACCATCACAGGTATCTGGTTAATGATCTTTAACAAACAAGATGGAGCGACTCTCTTATCTGTTCATACTTTTGGGTGAGTATAAATGACACACATCACTCAGATGATGTACAATTATAGATGCTGTTTAGCTATTCTTTATGAAAAATACTTAAACAATCAAATGCAACACAAACTTGATGGACATCCCAGAAAGCAATGGAAATATTTTGTTTTTGTAACAGGAGTTTTTTCCATTCAGGGGAGTTCAGAAAACTTGGAAGGTAAAAAGTAGAAACTAATGTCCCATTAGTTAACATGCTTTAACTAACATTAACCAATACACAACTTATAGTGTTTATTGATCTTTGTTAATTTTGGTTAATAAAATACAACTGCTTGTAGTTAGTTCATGTAAGTGCAGATCCATTAAAAATATTAACATCAGATTGTAATGTATAGTAGTAAATGTAGTTGAGTGTTTTGGACTGGAATTTAATATTTAAAACCAAATGGAATGTACTGAAACTTCACACATTAAAGTCTTGACCCTCTGTCTCTTTGAATGTTTTCAGAGAATTTGGCATTAAAAGGAAAGGCTGTACAGTCATCCACATATTCCACTTGGGGAGCAGCAAACGCCATCGACGGCATCAGATACGCTCCAGGTTCAGCCTCAAGCTGCTCCATCACATCATACCAGCTCAACCCTTGGTGGAGGCTGGACCTGCTGGATTCTTACAAAATTTACAAAGTGACCATCACCAACAGAGCCGACGGCTATTTGGAGCAAACAACTGGAGTAGAGATCCGCATCGGAAACTCTCTGGAAAACAACGGAAACAACAATCCCAGGTGAAGTAATGAAAACAGTTATGAACGTGTCAGGAGAACTGGATTTGATCAGGTCAGCTGATTGTGTCGTGGTTTCTCTCTTTCTCTCTGTAGATGTGGTGTCACTTCACTTGTCCCATTAGGCAGTACTGTCAGTTTCTCTTGTGGTGGAATGAAAGGCCGTTATGTGAACATGTATATTCCTAACATCCAGAAGTATCTCGCGCTGTGTGAGGTGGAAGTTTATGGAACAGGTAATTTGTGAAATTCACGTGGAAAAAAATAGGTCCATTGCCAGTAGTATAGAGATGTATGAAGCACAGCTCACAAAGGTGTCACTTTCAAGCCCAGCATCTTTCTGTAGATCGAATTTGCATGATCAACTTGAGGAACTTTTTTGCCCTCATGGGAAACTCTGGATCGCACAGATTCTTATTGGAATCTTATTGCAAGTACAGATGAGTTTTCGCGAGCAGCAGTGTTGCCAACTAATTTTCAGGGAAAGTTGCTAAATGACATTGTGATGTCATTGGGTGATGATGTCATTACATCATGGAAATTTGTGTCATTGCGTAGATACACAATGAGATTACTCAAATCTCAACAAAAATATGATTTGAAATATGTTCATTTTAAATATGTTTTGGAAACATAAACATTTAACCCTTATGAGTTGTTGGGGACATTTTCGTCCACGATAGGGGGTAAAGTTAAGTCTTATTTTGGCCACAACTTTCTCTGTGTTTGAGCTAATGGAATGATTTTTGGTGACAAATCTTATTTCGACCCATATTTTGGGAAAATGCTTTGAAATTTTTCAAAAACTCAGCGGAACACTGGGCAAATTCACTACCCTTTCGTTATGTTTGTGGATGAAAACATCCACTAAATTAAACTGCTGTAAAAATGTATCAGATAAATGTTTTTTTCAATTTGTTTTGCATAAATGTATTAATCAACCTCAGTCCTGATCAAAACTACCAAATGTTTAAAAAAATTCCAAGATTTTAACTCTTTAATTACCAAGTTCATAAATGATGTTACTGATTTGGGAAAAAAACACACACAATTACATATTTTCAATATAAAAAGTGATAGTGGACTGGATATTTTTTTTACCTTTTATCACAGTTACAGTTTATCACCTAGAAAGGACCTCTACATCCCTGAAAGACAGCGGAGACCAGGACAACTAGAGCCCCAGATAAAGATCCCCTGTAAAGACCTTGTCTCAGAGTAGCACCAGGACAAGACCACAGGAAACAGATGATTCTTCTGCACAATCTGACTTTGCTGCAGCCTGGAATTGAACTACTGGTTTCGTCCGGTCAGAGGAGAACTGGCCCCCCAACTGAGACTGGTTTCTCCCAAGGTTTTTTTCTCCATTCTGTCACCGATGGAGTTTCGGTTCCTCGCCGCTGTCGCCTCTGTCTTGCTTAGTTAGGGGTCACTTCATCTACAGCGATATCGTTGACTTGATTGCAAATAAATGCACAGACAATATTTAACTGAACAGAGATGACATAACTGAATGCAATGATGAACTGCCTTTAACTATCATTTTGCATTATTGACACTGTTTTCCTAATGAATGTTGTTCAGTTGCTTTGACGCAATGTATTTTGTTTAAAGCGCTATATAAATAAAGGTGACTTTGACTTTGACAGTCTTGGGCATGTCAAAGATTAGTAACAAGATTGGGTTTCATGCATTGTTAGTTTTTGTGCAGCATTAGATTTAAATTTGTTCTCCTAATTTGTTGTTGGTGGCTGTTTTTGCCCCATTGACTTCCATTATAATGACAATTTTTGATTGCAAAGCCATGACACCATATAATCATGCATTCTTGATTGTTTGTGGCTTTCCCTTTTGGGAAGAGGTAAACATTTTTACAGTTTATCACTAGGTGGGACCATTAACCCTTTAGATAGGCCTTGGCAAAAAAAGGCTTATTTTCTGGCTTGTATATGGAGTTATATGGAGTATAACAGCAAATTATAGTGTTTGTGAGATTCTTGATTGTTGGTGGTTTTCCCTGTTGGGAAGAGGTAATATTTGTTATTTTTTACAGTTGATCACTAGGTGGGACCATTAACCCTTTAGATAGGCCAGTGCAAAAAAAGGCTTAGTTTCTGGCTTGTATATTGAGTTACATGGAGTATAATAGCAAATTATAGTGTGTGTGTATGAGTGTGAGAGAGAGAGAGAGAGAGAGAGAGAGAGAGAGAGAGAGAGAGAGAGAGAGAGAGAAAGAGAGGGTGTGAGAGAGACCTTTGTGCATTTACCTTGGTGTACAGTACCGGAAAATATCCAAATATGCACCTCATGCTCTCATGTGTGAAAAGTACAGATGACCTATATGTGAAGTGCTCGTCTTTTCTTGATGGTAAAGTCAGTTTAAAACCTTAAAATCCTGTAAAAAAATCTACTTTGCATCAAATTTATGAACCTAATGTATTATGAACCAAAATGCAATACCATCTTCAAATAAGCTGCAGCTCGCTGGAGGGGTCAAGCTACATAATCATTTCTAAAACTTTGGTACAATTCAAGCCCTTTCTAGTGTTGCTTGCTGCTCTTCTCACCATTAAATGACCAGCACAATGGCATGCAAGTGTTTAAATACACATACTTTGCCTTTGTTTAGTCTTTTCGCTTGTTAAGTCTGACGTCACGTAGCAGCGCTTCCGTGTCCAAACGCTCTAGCAGTTACCACGTGAGAACAACAAAATGTGCTAATATAAACTCACAATGTGATAGAACTGTATATGTCTTAACCTTTAACTCCATACCGAAGTCCCAGATAGCCAGACAATGAAAATATAAATATAAAAAAAATATATGAAAATTATTTGTGTTTGGGACGCTGGGAGCACGGAGACTGTAGTGTATATCGTAAGTTTGAAAGCGTTTAGCTTAAATTATCAATATGAATAAACAGTGCTCATAAACGGCTGCTGAGGTCATATTCTCAAGTGAAACGAGTTGAGGCCTGTACCTGGAAACAGCGCTTCTTACGTCATCACTTAACAACCGAATACTGTTCTAGAAGTGAGTAGTGAGAAGTGAATGGAGGACTGTTGTCACCACTGGGGTGGTGTTGGCGCAGTGGTTAAGACACATGCCTTTGGTGTGAAAGACCCGGATTCGAATATACTGTGAGACACCAATGTGTCCCTGAGCAAGACACTTAACCCCTAGTTGTTCCAGAGGCGTGCGACCTCTGACATATATAGCAATTGTAAGTCACTTTGTATAAAAGCGTCAGATAAATGTAAATGTTGATCTTGTTGTGGAAATATGAAGATTTGGCAGTATGGACTTCAGCAGAGAAAGATGAAAGCAACGACTGATACATACTCAGGTCTGACGGATCTTTTGATTTGTGCCACTTTCTCTCTGCTGCCCTGAGTTTTGTCCAGTGCTCATGAAGAACATCAGATAACCAGGGGTTAGAAGGGGCAGCCCGTGCTGGTCTGGAGGAGAAAGGACAAATATAATGTAGACAAGAGGTAAAGTAGAGCATAAATTGTCAGTTGCTGCATTCACATCCAGAGATGAGAAATGGGTAGGTGTGGGAGGAGAGGACAATACTACAGAGGACAGATGGGAGGGTGAAAGGAAGTGTAGGTTTCATCTAAAAGTAACCGGTTTAGGGGTAGGTGTTACACAGGTAGCAGAATATTACATTACATTATTAATTTAGCTGACGCTTTTATCCAAAGTGACTTACAATTGCTATTTATGTCAGAGGTCGCATGCCTCTGGAGCAACTAGGGGTTAAGTGTCTTGCTCAGACACATTGGTTTCTCACAGTGGATTCTTGGATTTGAGGATTCGAGTGGATTCACAGTGGATTCGAACCCATGTGTCTTATCCACTGCGCCATCAACACCCCATATAAATAAAATATAGTTAAACTATAGTAACTGTAATGAAAAAATGGTCAGAGAAATGTAGGGGTTTTACCAGAATGTTGTCTGGAATACAATTGCGTGTGTAAATTAAGTCAAGTTGGTTGCCTGATTTGTGGATATAATTTGGGCAGGAGGGCAGTAAATTACCACAACCTGGAGTTTTATAGAAGCTACTACAGTAATGGCATTAGATTCAAATGAGTTATAATTGAATAGGGGAGAGAGGGTTGAGTATTTCCACTTTTTAGGAATGAGCAGACCAGTGCTCCCACCCTGGCCAACCTGACGGGGGTTTGAGAGAAAGATAAATTGTTAGAGAGAGCAGCTGGGGTTGATGAGTCTCCTGGCCAAATCCATATCTCAGTCAAGCCCAAGATGCTGAGTGTGGATTGTAAAGAAAAAGCAGAAATGAAGTCTGCTTTGTTGACAGCTGACTGACAATTTCAGAGACCCACAGAGAAAGAAAGAGATGTAGTAGAGGATGTAGAGATAGGATGCAGGTTAGCAAGATTGTGCTGTGACTGCGTGTGACATTAGAGCTTTGTCGAGAGACAACCGGAATGTTATGGAGACACATCACAGAGATGGAAAAAAAGAGGACAGGAAAGCAGAGTGTGTAAAGGGAAGATAAAAATAATACTTAGTGTGTTGGCAGTTTCATTGCTCTGTCTCTCTCTCTCTCTGAAGTTACCCAGGTAAAGTTTCAGGTCTTTACACTGGTCGGTCTTCATGAGGAGGCTGAACACGAGGCCTGAATGCTTCAGCATCAGCACACAGACATAAAATAATATCCACACTCTATGAAACTACAGTGAAAACAGCTGTGGCCGCCTTCTAATTAGCACTGAACATAAATGTTATGTTTCTCCCACAGCCAAGAAGCAGGTGACCCGAGTGCAGGTGAAAGCTGCTGAGAATGTGGATGAAGATGAACTGAAGGAGCTCGTCTTAAACAAGGTGGATTTTATAATACTCATCTGACTAAAATTGATTGTTGAACATACAGCAAACAGAAAACATCAGGTCAGTTTAGAAATCAGTCTAAAAAATAAGATTTAAGAAAATGATAAGATTTCCCCACCACTGTGAACAAAAACCCACCTCAGTCAGTCTTTATGTAAAGACAAAACACAGTGTTTTGACTAATTCTGATCTTTCTGTAAGATTTGTAAATTAAGTGATGCTCATTTTGAGCTGAAATGCCTCAAACTTGTCTGCGTGGGATTTATCCACTGAGTAACTGAAGACTGTTTCTGTGTTTAGTTAAATCAGACGCTGAGCGATCAGGACGTCATACTGACATGGAGGACGCAACCCAATGGGAAAGTCTTCCAGAAGAACAGGACTGTACTGAAACAATCTCCTGTTTGTTCTTCTTTGAAGTGAAATTTTATTTAATGCAATTCATTCCTAGTTATAGATAATGTAATTATTTTATTAGATTATAACATTGGACTAACAATTTATAGTAATTTCTCAAAAAAAAAGTTCCATATATTAATTTTGCATTTATTAATTTAGTTGATAGATATGTACACCAAAATATGAGCGAAAAATGGTAGGATGTTTTAGCATTGTTGTTTAACTGCAACATTTGCCTTTAAGAATAGATAAAGGCCTTTGGGAGGATATAAAATGCATCAAATGTTCTCACAAATGCATTTTATAAAAGCATGAAGCAAAAAGCACCAACCTGTTAAACACTTTTCAGCACTTAAAGGTATCATGACATGAGAAATCAAATTTGCCTTGATCGTTTGTATTAAAGAGTCATGAACTGGCTTTTTATTTTATACTGTTGTCTGAGGTCCACTTATGACATCTGTCCAGTTTTTACATTCAAAAACATCCAAATCAATATTAAATAGGTTATTTTCTACCCTGTTTTTGAGACCGGCTTGAGAAATGCTCTGTTTTTATGGGCGTGCTATATTGAAGAGGTGGAAGTAAACGCCCACAGCTGTAATTGGATAACAGTTTTACATAGTAAACTACCTTTCTGTGTGTCTGTTTGACAAGCTACGTCCTTCATATTTTTAGCCTTCTGTGACTTTGTTTAGACACGTACACATAATCAGGATATATCAAGTGATCTCTAACAAAGCAATAGTGACACATAGTACAAATATTTTTTTGTGCTGGTCCATTCCTGTCAGATCCCATATAGATGGCACAACATTGCTTTTTAATAGGGCTGGGTATCATGTTCTATGTTTTTAATAATAATAATAATTAATAACTCATTACATTTATATAGCGCTTTTCTAGGCACTCAAAGCGCTTTACATAGACAGGGGGTATCTCCTCATCCACCACCAGTGTGCAGCATCCACCTGGATGATGTGACAGCAGCCATATTGCGCCAGAACGCCCACAACACACCAGCTTACTGGTGGAGAGGAGAAATAGTGATGAAGCCAATCAGCAGATATGGGGATTGTTAGGAGGCCATGATGGTCAGACACCAACGGGTGAATTTAGCCAGGATGCCAAGGTCACACCTCTACTCTTTTCGAAAGACATCCTGGGATTTTTACTGACCACAGAGAGTCAGGACCTCGGTTTAACGTCTCATCCGAAGGACGGTGCTTGTTGACAGTATAGTGTCCCCATCACTACACTGGGGCGCTAGGACCCACACAGACCACAGGAGGAACACCCCCTGCTGACCTCACTAGCACCTCTTCCAGCAGCAACCTAGTTTTCCCAGGAGTCTCCCATCCAGGTACTGACCAGGCTCAGCCCTGCTTAGCTTCAGTGGGAAGCCGGTCTTGGGCTCCAGGGTGATATGGCTGCCGTTTTTTAGGCACCGACAGAATTACCTCGATACTATTGAGTATCGAAACACATCTTGTAGTTCTGTCCCAAATTACGATACCTAATAGGTTAATCTCATCAACCTCAGTGAGCCAGTAAGCGTGCAGCATGCTTGATGTGCTGTAAGGTCCTTGCAGTTGCCCAAAGGAAGATATCCAGAGCTGGATGAAGGTTTCTTGCATGTTCGTTCTTTTCAGCCTGCAAAGTTATTCAATTTATGTTAAACTCAAATATGACTCCGTTTTATGATATAATCTGACTCCATTTTAGTAAGACCTCGAATTTAGTTTGAAAGGCAAATTGGTTGTTTGTCTGTCTCTAATTGTTATTATTATTATGACATTTGATTATTCTATTTATTCTTTAATAATATTGTAAATTTCATTTGGGTGCTCATCTCACTTAAAGATGTCGCTTTGGCGTTAGCGTATCTTACGGTCACATTCTTGTCAGTCTTAGTTATTAGACATAGGTAATTGGCTAATACTTTAGACTTTCGTTCCTATGCTTGCTCATTCTAATAGTACTTTTATTTATCCCCCATAGATTTGTACACACTTGAATATAGCAACATTATTTCTGGTCATAGGTCATGACCACTACTATAGATATAAGCCGACCAACATTACGTTCCCTGATAGTAGTTTTGGTACGGTCATGCCATGGTTTCCCCTTGTACAATTTGGTTTGAGCTTAACATCCAGTTGACCTAAAGGGAAATTCCCTATAAGCCCTTACAATCTAAGTACACGTAAACTAATACCAAGAGTTAGGCAGTTCTCTAAAGATGCCCTATGCTCCATCTCAACTGAATTTTAGTCTGTTACTAACCTGACGCAGGAAATGAAGTAACAAGGATACAGCATAATCTACTAGAGTCAATAATTACACAGTTAAACAGAACTGAATCAAATGTAACAATTATCATTCAGTTAAATACAGATGCATCTCAATAAATTAGAATATCATGGAAAACTTCATTTATTTTAGTAATTCAACTCAAATTGTGAAACTTGTGTATTAAATAAATTCAATGCACACAGACTGAAGTCTTTGGTTCTTTTAATTGTGATTATTTTTGCTCACATTTAACAAAACCCCACCAATCTCAACTAAAATACGAATACATCATAAGAGCAATATATATATATTTTTCTTTTCTTTTTTTATTGCATTGTTGACCTTCTGGAAAGTATGTTCATTTACTGTACATCTACTCAATACTTGGTAGAGGCTCCTTTTGCTTTAATGACTGCCTCAATTCGGCGTGGCATAGAGTTGATCAGTTTGTGGCACTGCAGTGGCCTCCGGCTCTTCTGCATTGTTTGGTCTCTTGTTTCTCATTTTCCTCTTGACAACACCCTGATAGCACACATACATCTAGGAAACGTCTATTTGACATATGGATTTACATGTTTTTTATGTTGTTTGCTCATTTGCAAAATGTCTATTGGACATCTCCTTTTAGGTGTCAAATAGATGTCTGTTATATGTATTTAAGATGTTTATGATTTAGAATTTATGTAAAACGGACATCTGAAAGATGTCTGTCAGAAGTTTATAGACAGCAGATGCTTTCCAGATCAACAGATCTTTAGCAGACATCTTGCAGATGTAAGTGTGCTATCTTAGCAGCCCATAGATTCTCTGAGGGGTTCAGGTCTGGTGAGTCTGCTGACCAGTCAAGCACACCAACACCATGGTCATATAATTAACTTTTGGTGCTTTTTGGCAGTGTGGGCAGGTGCATCCACACACTGGAAACTAAGCGAGTGGCGCCGATACAGGATGGCTGCCTCCGTGATGTGCTCTGCAGTTGTTTTTGTGTTTTTGTTAGTTTGTCCTGTCTTTAGTTATATTCCTGCAATCAGTTTCACCAGGGACGAATTGCTGGATATTCGGCAACACACATCTCCCGATATTTCACCGGTTTTCGACTATTCTGATGTTTTGCTGGACATTCTTGTCGGCGGAGCGGCTGCCCTGATCACACGCTTCAAGAGGACGCGCAGACGGGGAAAAAGAGCTGGCGCGCTCGTGAGACTCAGAAAACGCGGATTTCGAACGCCGTTGCCTAGCATCCATCTGGCAAATCTCCGCTCTCTACCCAACAAAACGGACGAACTGCTTCTGCTCTCTCGGACAAATAAAGATTTCTCCCACTCTGCTGCTCTGTGTTTCACGGAAACTTGGCTGAATGACACCATACCGGACAGCGCGCTCCATCTGCCGGACTTTCAGCTGTTTAGAGCGGATCGCGACACAGAATCAACGGGGAAATCGCGCGGCGGCGGGACATGCTTTTACATCAATGAACGGTGGTGTACAGATGTAACTGTGTTAAAGAAGACGTGCTGCTCAAATCTCGAAACGCTCTTCATTAACTGCAAGCCGTTCTAATCGCCGCGGGAGATTCATTCGTTCATTCTGGTTAGTGTTTACATCCCTCCTCAAGCGCACGTGAGCTCAGCTTTACAGAAACTCGCTGAGCAGATCACAGAGACAGAACAACAACACCAAGACTCTGTTTTAATCATTCTTGGGGACTTTAATAAAGCCAATCTCTCACGTGAACTGCCAAAATACAGACAGCATGTTACTTGTGCCACAAGAGAGAGTAATATATTGGATCACTGTTACACAACAATAAAGGATGCATTTCACTCTGTTCCACGAGCAGCTTTGGGACGTTCTGATCACCTTCTGGTTCATCTTATACCGACCTACAGGCAGAAACTAAAATCAGCTAAACCTGTATTAAGGACTGTAAAAAGATGGACTAATGAAGCAGAGCAGGATTTACAATCTTGTTTTGACCTCACTGATTGGAGTGTTTTTGAAGCTGCTGCCACCGATCTGGATGAACTCACAGAGACCGTAACATCATATATCAGTTTCTGTGAGGATATGTGTATTCCTACCAAGACTCAACTAAATTACAACAATGACAAACCGTGGTGCACTGCAAAACTCAGACAGCTCCGTCAGGCCAAAGAAGATGCCTTACAGGAAGGGGGACAATGTCTTGTATAAACAGGCTAAATACACACTGGAAAAGGAGATCAAAGTGGCAAAGAGGAATTATTCTGAAAAAATAAGGACTCAGTTCACTTTGAACGACTCCGCATCAGTGTGGAAAAGCCTAAAGAAGATCACCAATTACAAGACACCACCCCCCAGCACTGTGGAGAATCAACGACTGGCAGACGATCTGAACGAGTTTTACTGCAGGTTTGAAAGAACACCCATCACCTGCCCTGAACACCTCCCCACACAACCATTCACACCATTCACAACTCCTGCAACCAACCCTGAATGCCTCTCCAAACAACCGTTCACACCATTCACAGCTCCTGCAACCCATCCTGATCACCTCTCCAATCAACCGCTCTCACCATTCACAACTCCTGCAACCAACCCTGAATGCCTCTCCAAACAACTGTTCACACCACTCACAACTCCTGCAACCCACCCTGAACACCTCTCCAATCAAGCGCTCTCACCATTCACACCTCCTGCATCCCCCTCTCCCCCACACCTGCAATACAGATCAGCGAGGATGCGGTGCGCCAGGTCTTCCGGAAGCAGAAAAGGAAAAAAGCACCAGGCCCAGATTGTGTTACACCAGCCTGTCTGAAATCCTGTGCTGACCAGCTGGCCCCCATCTTCACACAGATCTTCAACAGATCGCTGGAACTGTGCGAAGTCCCTTCATGCTTCAAACGCTCCACCATCATCCCTATCCCAAAGAAATCCAAAATTACAGGACTAAATGACTACAGGCCTGTGGCTCTAACGTCTGTAGTCATGAAGTCATTTGAAAAACTGGTGCTGGCCCACCTGAAAGACATCACTGGACACTTGCTAGATCCTCTTCAGTTTGCCTACAGAGCAAACAGGTCTGTGGACGATGCAGTAAACATCGGACTGCATTATGTTCTGCAACACCTAGACAGACCGGGGACCTATGTGAGGATCCTGTTTGTGGACTTCAGCTCTGCCTTCAACACGATCATCCCAAACCTCCTCCTGCCCAAACTAACTCAGCTCTCCGTGCCCACCTCCGTCTGTCAGTGGATCAACAGCTTCCTGACAGACAGGCAGCAGCTAGTGAGACTAGGAAAATACACATCCAGCACCCGTACAATCAGCACCGGAGCTCCCCAGGGCTGTGTTCTCTCCCCACTGCTCTTCTCCCTGTACACTATTCAATTCAATTCAATTCAATTCAATTCAATTCAAGTTTATTTGTTTAGCGCTTTTTACAATACAAATCGTTACAAAGCAACTTTACAGAAAATTATGTTTCTACAATATTTAGAAGTAGCTAGTAGTTTGTGCACGTTTGACAGGATTTTAGAAAAATAAAAATAATAATAATAATAATACAAGACGTAGTCAGCTAGATGATGAATTATCAATATTATTAATTAATAGTAATTATAGGATGCAGTCACACATGTAGCAATAATTGTTAGTTCTGTTTGTTGATTCAAGGTTAGCATCATCTGGGGTCCTCTGAGGGTCAGCATCATCTCTTCTCAGGTGTTCTGGATCCAGACTGGAGCTTGTGTAAATCCTAGTTACCACGGGATGTAAATCCCGTGGCAAAACATAGAAACAAAATAGAGACATCATTAGCATAGCTGCTGATCCAACAAAGTAAAATTAGTTTAACCCAAGCTAAAGAATAAAAATGCAGATGCAACTACACTCACAATTTAAGAGATACATTATTCGAATGCTTGGCGAAAGAGATGCGTTTTTAATCTAGATTTAAACAGAGAGAGTGTGTCTGAACCCCGAACATTATCAGGAAGGCTATTCCAGAGTTTGGGAGCCAAATGTGAAAAAGCTCTACCTCCTTTAGTGGACTTTGCTATCCTAGGAACTACCAAAAGTCCAGCGTTTTGTGACCTTAGGGTGCGTGATGGGTTGTAGCGTGGTAGAAGGCTAGTTAGGTACGCAGGAGCTAAACCATTTAGGGCCTTATAGGTAAGTAATGATAATTTGTAACTGATACGGAACTTAATAGGTAGCCAGTGCAGAGACTGTAAAATAGGGGTAATATGATCATATTTTCTTGACCTGGTAAGGACTCTAGCTGCTGCATTTTGGACGACCTGTAGCTTGTTTATTGACGAAGCAGGACAACCACCTAGAAGTCCATTACAATAGTCCAGTCTAGAGGTCATGAAAGCATGAACTAGCTTTTCTGCATCAGAAACAGATAACATGTTTCGTAGCTTGGCAATGTTTCTAAGATGGAAGAATGCGGTTTTTGTAACATTGGAAATATGATTTTCAAAAGACAAATTGCTGTCCAATATAACACCCAGATTTCTGACTGTAGAGGAAGTAACAGTACATCTGTCTAGTTGCAGATTGTAATCTACAAGATTCTGTGTGGTGTTTTTTGGTCCAATAATTAATATCTCTGTCTTATCCGAATTTAATTGGAGAAAATTATTTGTCATCCAATCTTTTACATTTTTAACACACTCTGTTAGCTTAGATAATTGGGAAGTTTCATCTGGTCTCGTTGAAATATATAGCTGAGTATCATCAGCATAACAGTGGAAGCTAATTCCGTATTTTCTAATAATATTACCAAGGGGCAACATGTATATTGAAAATAGAAGGGGACCTAGGACGGATCCTTGTGGCACTCCATATTTTACTGATGATAAATGAGATGACACCCCATTTAAGTAAACAAAATGGTAGCGATCGGACAGGTAGGATCTAAACCATCTTAGAGCCTGCCCTTGAATACCTGTATAGTTTTGTAATCGATCTATGAGTATGTCATGATCTATGGTGTCGAACGCAGCACTAAGATCAAGTAAGACTAGAAATGAGATGCAGCCTTGATCTGACGCAAGAAGCAGGTCATTTGTAATTTTAACAAGTGCAGTTTCTGTGCTATGGTGGGGCCTAAAACCTGACTGAAATTCTTCATACAGATCATTTTTATGCAGGAAGGTGCTCAATTGAGCAGACACAACTTTTTCTAAAATTTTAGACATAAATGGAAGATTTGAAATAGGCCTATAATTTGCCAGTACACTAGGATCTAGTTTTGGTTTCTTAATAAGAGGCTTGATAACCGCCAGCTTGAATGGTTTTGGGAAGTGACCTAAAGATAACGACGAGTTAATGATATTGAGAAGCGGTTCTTCGGCTACAGGTAACAGCTCTTTTAGTAATTTAGTGGGTACAGGATCTAATAAACATGTTGTTGGTTTAGATACAGTGATAAGTTTATTTAGCTCTTCCTGTCCTATATTTGTAAAGCACTGCAGTTTATCTTTGGGTGCGATGGATGAAACTGAAGTGTTAGACGCTGTAGAATCTACATTCGCTATTGTATTTCTAATGTTATCTATTTTATCAGTGAAGAAATTCATAAAGTCATTACTATTTAATGTTGGTGGAATATTTGAATCAGGTGGCGTCTGGTAATTTGTTAATTTAGCCACTGTGCTAAATAAAACCTTGGATTGTTTTGGTTATTTTCAATGAGTTTGTGGATATGCTCTGCCCTAGCAGTTTTTAGAGCCTGTCTATACCTGGACATACTGTTTTTCCATGCAATTTTAAAAACTTCCAAGTTAGTTTTTCTCCATTTGCGTTCAAGACTACGAGTTACTTTCTTGAGAGAGTGAGTATTACTGTTATACCATGGCACAGTACGTTTTTCTCTAACCTTTTTCAATTTGATGGGGGCAACAGCTTCTAATGTATTAGAGAAAATAGTGCCCATGTTGTCAGTAATTTCGTCTAATTCATGTGTATTTTTGGGTACAAATAGCAGTTGAGATAGATCAGGCAGGTTATTTGCGAATCTGTCTTTGGTGGCTGGAACAATAGTTCTGCCCAGACGGTAACGCTGAGACATATAGTTAATATCAGTTATACGCAGCATGCACGATACAAGGAAATGGTCTGTAATATCATCACATTGGGGTACAATATCTATAGCAGTAAGATCGATTCCATGCGATATAATTAGATCTAGTGTATGATTAAAACGATGAGTGGGCCCGGTGACATTTTGCTTGACTCCAAAGGAGTTTATTAGGTCAGTAAACGCAAGTCCTAATGTATCATTTGCATTATCAACGTGAATATTAAAATCTCCCATGATTAGCGCCTTATCAACTGTAACTAGAAGGTCTGAGAGGAAATCTGCAAATTATTTTAGGAATTCTGTATACGGCCCTGGTGGTCTATACACAGTAGCCAGAGCAAGAGATACATTAGACTTCTTTTGCATGTCTGACAGTGTAACATTTAGCAGAAGTATTTCAAAAGAGTTAAACCTGTATCCTGTTTTCTGGGTAACATTGAGAATATCACTATATATTGTTGCAACACCTCCTCCACGACCAGTCTGACAGGGCTCATGCTTATAACAGTAGTTTGGTGGAGTAGACTCATTTAGACCAAAATAATCATTTGGTTTTAGCCAGGTTTCAGTCAAGCAGAGTACATCAAAACTATTTTCTGTGATCATTTCATTTACAATAACTGCTTTGGGTGTGAGTGATCTAATATTTATGAGCCCAAACTTTAAAAATTGTTTTTGTTCATTTACTTTACATTTTTCTGGTTTAATTACGATAAGATTTTTTCTAGATCCTACATTATATTTTGACCTCACTATTCGGGGAACAGACACAGTCTTAATAGTTTTTACAGCACAAGTACTTTTATCATTTAAGCGGGTGGAACAAAACTCATCATAATAGTTATTAGAGAATTGTCTTACTAGTCACATGGAGCGAAGTGTCCTGGAGATGTTGTCAGAGAGCAGCTCCGCTCCGATTCTGCTGGGGTGTAATCCATCAGTGCGAAACAGCCTAGGACGCTCCCAGAAAAGATTCCAGTTATTAACAAATAGCAGTTTCTGTTCTTTACACCATGACAACAGCCATTCATTTAAAGCAAAAAGTCTACTGAACCTTTCGTGTCCTCGTCGATACGTGGGCAGTGGTCCTGACACGACGATCGTCGCCGCATACGTGGGCTGCTGAAGTCCCTCTTCAGCGTCTCCGTCTGCCGCAGCGTGGTGTCGTTAACCCCGGCGTGAAGCACGACCGCTCTGGGGCTCTCGTCGACCTTCAGGATCGCGGGTATCTGCGCAGAAACATCGAGAACACGAGCACCAGGCAAACAATGAGTGTGCACTTTACCTTCGGCTAACGTAGCACTTACGTGTCGGACGATGGAGTCTCCGATGATCACAGCGTCGCGTCCTGTCTCGCGGAGGGGAGCGAAGCGGTTCCGGATGGAGATGTCGAAGGCAGGAGGGGGAGAAGTCGTCGCCCGGGACCCGGCTCGCGTCCTCCGCTGTGGATGCACCCAGGGTCCGTGGTGTCCCGGCGTCGCAGTGAAGGACATCTGGGAAGATCGCGTCCTGGGTGCACCGGGCCTGTGCAGAGAAACACACGGAGTAGACGTGGTGGGACTGTTAGCAGATCGCTGTATACTTACCCCGGACTTGTGAGCGTCAGCCCGGGATGATTCCAGCACGGTTCTCCGCTCTCTCAGCTGGGCCTGCCTCACCTCCAGGTCGCGAATCTGCTTTCCCACGGCCTCGAGCTCGAGCTGCACAGAGTGGAGACATTCATCCGCCATTAAAGCAAGTAACAGTGAGTACAGCAGTGGTAATGTGTGTGAATAGAGTATTAGCAATGTTAGCGCAACCACGCCGCTGATGCTAACGGGCTAAAAGCTAATAGCGGACCCGGGAGATCAAAATAAAACTAGTGATAGCGAGGCGCTCTGATTGTTTTTGTTGTAGAATACAATAGAGGATATATTCACACGTTATATAAATGGAAACGATGATGTATAAAATTGATTTTTGGGTTAAAAATAGTCAATGAAAAGAATATAGTGACGGAGCTCAAATGCAGTACAGCCGCCAACAACAAACAGGAAGTGACGTATGTGCAAACGAGACGGCATCTCTAATGATACATACACTAATGATTGCACATCTAAGGACCCCTCTGTCAAGCTCCTGAAGTTTGCAGATGACACCACACTCATCGGCCTCATTCAGGACGGTGACGAGTCTGCTTACAGACAGGAGGTTAAAGAGCTGGCTGTCTGGTGCACTCTCAACAACCTGGAGCTTAACACGCTCAAAACAGTGGAGATGATCGTGGACTTCAGGAGAAACCCCCCTGCACTCCCCCCACTCACCATCATGAACAGCACTGTGACTGCAGTGGAGTCATTCAGGTTCCTGGGCACCACTATCTCTCAGGACCTGAAGTGGGACATTCACATTGACTCCATTGTGAAAAAGGCCCAGCAGAGGTTGTACTTCCTTCGCCAGCTGAGGAAGTTTATCCTGCCACAGGATCTGCTGAAACAGTTCTACTCCACCATCATCGAATCCATCCTCTGCACTTCAGTAACTGTCTGGTTCAGCTCAGCTTCTAAATCTGACCTCAGAAGACTACAGAGGGTAGTCCGGACTGCTGAGCGAATTATCGGTACAACCCTCCCATCTATTCAAGAACTGTACTTTCCGAAGTGAGCAAAAGGGCTGTTAAAATCACTCTGGACCCCTCACATCCAGCACACTCCCTCTTTGAACTGTTGCCATCTGGTCGACGCTACAGAGCACTGAGCACCAGAACGACCAGACACAGGAACAGTTTCTTCCCTCAGGCAATCCATCTTATGAACAGCTGATAATAACTGTGGGACACACTACACTATTTATATTTATATACACTACACTTCCAACACACATACTTAGCGTACACGTAAATATTTTGCACATAATATACATGTACATACATGGAACATACTACACTACTTATATTTATATTTATATACACATACACTTATTTATCCAACACACATACTTAGCGTACAGTTAAAATTTTTCCACATAATATACATGTACATACATAAATGCTCATTTTAATATACCTGCCATACATTGTCAATTTGTATATTGTCAATCCTTACCCACCTATTTGTATTTTTTTGTATTTTTTATTCCTTATTGTGTTTTTTGTTATTGTGTTATTGTTATGTTGCACTGCGGAGCTCTGTCACGAAAACAAATTCCTCGTATGTGTGAACATACCTGGCAATAAAGCTCATTCTGATTCTGATTCTGATTCTGTTGGTGAAGTTGGGTGTTACATCCAGTGATGTAATTAATTTTGTATTATCTGTTTTGTGGTATGGTTCTTTCTGTTTTTCCTCTCTCTCTATGTGTCTCCTGCTTATCTGGCTCTTTCCACCCTGGCAGGTAGCTGATTGCCCTTTCCAGCTGCACCTACTTACTGACTGAAGGAGAAGCAGTATAAAAACTGAGCAGAAACTCCAGAAGATGAGAACTTCTCTCCAGATCATGCCCTTTGTCCAGCCATGCCAAGCTCAGTTTGTTGAAGCCTTTTCGGGTTATGTATAGTTATCTTCATTTCAGACAGGAACCACTTTGGCCAGTTTACTTTGGCGGTATGGTTCTTTATGGGGGTTCTTGCTCCCAGAATAATTGAACATACAAGAGCTTTAACATTAAGGCAAGGCAAGTTTATTTATATAGCACATTTCGTACACAATGGTAATTCAAAGTGCTTTACATAAAAGAAAGAAAACTATCATGAAGAAAAATAAAACAAGCAATTTTAAAACTTTTAAAATGATTAAATATTTTCCTTAATTAAAATGAATTTAAAAACAGTTAGAAAATGATTTTACATTTAAAAAAAAAAACTGAAAATATAGTGCAATCAGTTCAGACATTGCACAGTGCTCATTCAATAAATGCACAGCTAAACAGATTAGTTTTAAGTCTAGATTTAAATGTGACTAGTGTTTTAGCACATCTGATCTCTTCTGGAAGCTGATTCCAGCTGTGGGCATAGTAACTAAAGGCGGACTCCCCTTGTTTAGTGTGAACACTTGGTATTTCTAATTGACTCAAATCCTAGTGATCTAAGTGGTTTGTTAGGTTTATATTCAATGAGCATATCTGCAATATTTCGGTCCTAGGTCATTTAGTGACTTATATATAAGTTAAAGTACTTTTAAATCAACCCTAAATGTAACTGGAAGCCAGTGTAAGGACCTGGTGACTGGTGTGATAGGATTTTCTGGTTCGAGTCAGAATCCTGGCAGCAGAGTTCTGGCTGAGCTTCAGCTGTCTAATGGTCTTTTTTGGAAGGCCGGTTAGGAGCCCATTACAATAGTCCACCCGGCTGGTGATAAAAGCATGAACAAGTTTCTCCAAGTCTTGGGTGAAAACAAAACATCTAATTCTTGCAATGTTTTTTAAATGATAAAAAACTCAAAAAATTATGACTCCAGAATCACACCAAGATTCCTGACTTGATTTTTAGTTGTTTGACCCCTAGAGTTAAGGTATGCATTCACCTTGAACACTTCATATTTGTTTCCAAATGCAATGACTCCAGTTTTTTCCTTGTTTAACTGAAGAAAGTTCTGGCACATCCAACTATTAATTTCATCAATGCATTGGCAGAGGGAGTCAATTGGGCTGTAGTCATTTGGAGATAAGGCTAGGTAAATCTGGGTATCATCAGCATAGCTGTGATAGGCAATTTGGTTCTTTCTCATTATTTGACTTAGTGGAAGCATATACAGGCTAAACAAGAGTGGTGCAAGAATTGGCCCTTGTGGGACTCCGCATGTCATGGATGTCCACTTAGACTTATGCTCTCCTAGACTCACATAATAGGGTCTCCCTTCTAAGTATGACCTGAACCATTTGAGTACCATCCCAGAAAGCCCGACCCAGTTTTCCAGTCTCTCTAGTAGTAAGTTATGATCGACAGTGTCAAACGCAGCACTGAGATCTAGCAATACCAGCACCGATATTTTGCCAGAGTCACAATTTAAGCGAATATTATCTATTATCTTAATGAGTGCTGTCTCTGTGCTGTGATGCAGTCGAAAACCAGATTGAAAATTGTCCAGGTATCCATTTGAGTTTAAGTATGTGTTCAGTTGATTAAAAACAACATTTTCTATAATTTTACCTATAAAAGGAAGATTAGATATTGGTCTAAAATTGCGATTTTAGGTGCTACACTATGTCTTCCAGAATTTTGCTGTCAATTGCTTCAAAAATTGACATAGTATCTTTTTGATATTGTGGCCTAATCTGTCTGACCTCTGCATTACTTGAGGATGTGCTAATCGCCTTCCTGATATTGATGATCTTCTCAGAAAAGAAAGATGCAAACTCATTGCATTTGCTGTCTGATAGCATTTCACTGGAAATCTGAATTGGGGGGGTTGTCAGTCTCTCAACAGAGGCAAAAAGAGTACGAGTGTTATTTAAGTTACTGTTTATAAGGTTTGAGAAGAAATTCTGTCTAGCTGTGGCTAGTTTCACATTAAAAGCATGAAGGCTGTCTTTATAGATGCTATAGTGAATTTCAGGTTTTGTCTTCCACCACATCCGCTCTGCTTTTCCGCATTGTCTTTTCATAGTCTGAACTGCTGTTGATCTTCTCCAAACTGATTTCTGTCTGTTTGTTTTCTTACTGACTATTATTGGAGCTATATGATCAATAACATTCTTAACTTTTGAGTTGACGGAATCAAGGAGAATATCAACAGAGTCTGCAGAAATTCTTCGTGTTAAAGATATAGCCTCTATAAATAGTACACTGGTGTTCTCGTTAATGCATCTCCTTCTGACAGAGACCGATCTAAATTCAGTTGTAGCAGACATAAAATATCAAAGAAAATACAGAAGTGATCAGATAGTGCTACGTCCTTAATAACCATGGATGAAATGTTTAGACCCCTACTGATGATTAAGTCTAGAGTGTGTCCACCTTTGTGTGTGGGTCCATGCACATGCTGAGTCAAGTCAAAAGTGTTTAGAACCGTTATCATTTCTTTTGTAGTTTTGTTTTCTGAATTATCTATGTGAATATTAAAATCCCCTGCAATAGCAAAACAGTCAAACTCTGACGAAATCATTGATAACATTTCTGTGACCTCTTCAACAAAGGCTGGAGAGTATTTTGGAGCCCTGTAAATAATAATAAACTGAATGCGTGGAGCACCTTTCAGCACAATCCCTAGATATTCAAAAGACAAGTACTGACCAAATGACACTTGCTTGCATTGATAGACATCTTTAAATAGAGCAGCTACACCCCCACCTCTCCTAACAGTCCTGCAGACACTCATGTAAGTAAAGTTAGGAGGGGCTGCTTCATTAAGGACTGTTGCATTGCAGCTGTCTTCAAGCCATGTTTCGTTTAGAAACATAAAATCCAGATTGTTTGTGGTTATAAAGTCATTGATTAGAAATGATTTATTTTTTAGTGAGCGAATGTTAAAAGATGCTAACTTGATGGCTGTGCTTTGTGTCTTTACATCAATTTTAGTTTGATGCATAATAGGCCGCAGATTACATGAGTTTGCCCTTCGGCTTGATATGGCCTTAGACTTTCTATCACGTGATAAAACTGAAATAGAGAAAGCTACAGGCACACTGGGTTCCCGCTTGTTCTGTAGGCATTTGTGAATGTTGCTGTTATTGTAGCGGGGACCCAACACATATCACTGAGAGCTGCTATCAGTTGTTTTTGGTTCACCTTCAGCAGATAGAGGGTTTGGGCCCTGGCGTTGTGGCAGTGGTCGAAGAGCTCTTGCATGAGCAGGGACCACAGGCTTTGGTGGTTTTGGGGCCTGCCGTTTTTTGTTGATATCTGCGGACTTGCAGCAAATGAGTGAGAGAGTTTAGTCCCAGCATACACCAATACCTCCATTTTCTGTGAAAAGCACAGAAGTGGAGATGCTGGAGAGAGGGATAATGTGTCTGGTGAGATGGGTTGTGTCTCTGGTGTTTCCGGTGGCTGTGATATGTTGTCCTGGCTTCCCTAGCTGTTTTCCAGAAAGTCGTCCTTGGTTGCTGAATCTTGTAGCTGTTTTGATACATCACAGTCTGTCTGTGAGGAGCTCTGTGGGCATGGCTCAGCATGCTTGTTTTGGCTGAATGTAGTTATCAGTGTCCTTGTGGGATATGTCAACCACATGATGACTCGGACCCGGTGTGTGTGTGCTGAATGGATTGACACACTCTGCTAAAGGATGACGGAGGGAAAAGTAGATATTGTCCTTAAACACTCTAGCACCAAGTTTGTTTGGGTGGAGGCCATCCGGTTTAAACAATTGTCTATGGCCCCAGAAAAGATTGAAGTTGTCAATGAAATTCACTCCTTTTATATTACAAGATCTTTGTAGCCATGTGTTCAGCCCAAGCAACCATGAAAACATATTTGTTCCACGTGCTGGGAGTGGTCCACTGATGAACGACTGCACTTTGAGTCTTCTAACTGTTTCAAAGAGTTCACTGAAGTCCTTCTTAAGAAGTTTTGACTGCTCTTTCCGAATATCATTCTTCCCCACATGGATGATGATTCTATTTGCAGTGTTGTGCTTCTTCAGAGTGTTCTGAAGTTCCTTGTTCACATCAGAGACCGTTGCTTGAGGAAGGCAGCATGTTGTTGTTGTCCTGCTACGGATGTTTCTGATAACAGAGTCACCCACTATCATAGTCCTTGGCTCGGCTGTGCTCTGAGCTGAGCTGAAAGCCGCTGTCTGCTTGTCCTTGAGCGCCTGTTAGTAGCGATGTTAGCTGCTGGCTGATCAGATCCATGTTTAAATACATTTGGGGATTCTTCATCCACATTCATTAATGCTTCAAATCTGTTCTCAAGATATATAGGGGGTGTTTGAATGCCAGTATTCACAAGCCTTGTCATAGTCGAATCTGGGGTAGAGGAAGCTACGGCAGCAATACGAGAAACTCGTGACAATCTGATATTTCGTGTTCCTTTGGGTCTCGCTCCCTGTTTGTGCCATCGATTAGTGTGGCAATCAGTTTCGGCTTGTTCCTCTACACTTGATATAAACTGTTGAGATTCATAAGATTCATGGGACTCACCGGCTGTATGCTGAGAGGGTCCATGACGACGGTCTGCTAAGTGTTCCGTCTGTTTTGGAAGTCCAGCAAGTAACTTTGTTTCAAGAATCACAATCCTTTGTAGAAGTTTGCAGCAGTTCGTGCAACAAGTAGTTCCAACAGGAGGCATTTTCTCTCTCTTCTGTTTGAATGTAGGCAGTTGTTTTCCCGTCTCTGGAATGTTAGCTGCTGGCAGTGGGAGGCAAAGTTTTCTTTTTGTAGTATTATACCAGTCCCAAAGAGTTTTTATTTTTATCGTTTGTGCCAAAAAATCTGTTTTTTGAGCACTGTGCTGATCTGCTGATGTAGAAATCTTAGAAAAATCAGAGAAAAATACAGAAATAAGAAGCAAAGCGCAGAGCAGTAAGCTAGAACGTCCGAACAGAACCAAAGCCAGAAGCTGTCTGTACTAAAATAACATGAGTGAGAGAGAGATACAAGCACTGATAGATAATGTTCTAAATAACACCTGTGTAAATAACACCTCACACTAATGAAGGTATCAATCTTGCTGTCAGAGATATAAATTACATATTTGAAAAATTAGCAAAACAATCCACATTGTAAACAAAAAAAAAATATACAAAAAAACGGTTTGATCAGGACTGCCCAACTATTCGCAAAAAACTGAGAACATTGTAAAATCAGAAACATAGATGTCCAAATAATGCAGGGATCCGCACCTTATTTACTGTAAAACACTAAACCAATACAAACATCCACTCGGAAGCAAAAAAAATAATAACAATACACCCAAAAAACAACTACCAATAATTGAGAAGTCAGTGAACACAAACCAATTTTGGGATAATTGGAATAGTCTGAAGAAAAAAAAATGATCATGAAGAATTGTCAATCCAAAATGGACAAATATGGGAAAGTCATTTCCAAACATTGTTTAATAAAGTACAAACAGACACAAACTGTAAACAAACTCAAACAATCAACCAATTGGAAAAACCAGAATTAGCAATCAAAGATAACAAAAACCCATTAGATTTCCCAATAACTGATAAAGAACTTAAAGAAAAACTCAAAGCATCTGGACCTGATGGGATATTAAAAGGAGTTTGTAAGTGTTTTGCCTCGTTTTCTCATTAGACTACTGCGTGATCGTCGTTGCTAGGAAATTTTGGTTTAATTACTCTGTGTCTTACCCTGGTAAATGCGTGCTGAAGTGGTGCTTGGTTTTGCGCTTACCTATCACGGTACTGCCCAGTTTCGGTCTGTTAAATAGTGAGGCGTGGCCAGCTGACTTCAATCACAGGTAATCAGGCAAATATGAAAGCGGTGGTTTTCACTGTGGCAGCCCTCGTGTGAAGACAAACGAGTGTAAAGACCATTGACTCTACCTGCGCGACTACACCGAGCAAATACACCGACAGGGCACTTGAGTATTGCTTGTGTCCCCTTTGTTTACTTCTTGTATAGCTTGTTGTCAAATACTTATTTAGGTCACTTGTAGTCACTATGTGCTTTCAGATCTCTACTAACACTCGGAGAGCACGCAATGTACGTTGAAGGAAGGCCTGTCCGACAAATCTATGGCCTGTCCCTCTGACCTTTACTACTATGCTCTCTATTCCAGAAATGCCAGTCTGCTGTTAACGAAGCAGACTTAATTTCTTGTATTGCTCATTATTCCGGTCTCAACCTCATGGCACTGACTGAGACTTGGATCAAACCTGAAGACACTGCCCCTCCCGCAGCCCTCTCCACTAATTTCACTTGTTCCCACACTCCTCGTATGACTGGGAGAGGTGGAGGTACTGGTCTCCTTATATCAAAATAATGGAAATCTTCAACCATCAACTACAGGTAAGGGTTCATATGAATCACAATGCCATTACTGTAACCCACCCTGTTAAAATCCACTTTGTGGTCATTTATCGTCCCCCAGGTCAATTGGGAAACTTTTTGGAGGAGTTTGATGTGCAGATATCAAGCTTTCCTGAAAATGGTACTCCTCTGGTAGTGCTTGGTGACTTCAACATCCACCTAGATAAACCCCAGGCTGCTGACTTCAACACTCTGCTTGCCTCATTTGATCTCAAGCAAGTGTCTACTACAGTGACTCACAAATCAGGCAACTAACTGGACCTCATCTACACGCGCTGTTGCTCCGTGGAAAACTCTTCAGTTGCTCCACTGCATGTCTCACACCATTTTCTCATTACTGCTAACCTAGCACTTACTCCTGAAGCGACACACACTACAAACGCAGATCACCTTCGATGGAACCTACGCTCACTCTCTCATTCTCGTCTATCTTCTGTGGTTTCATCTTCATTTCCTACACTCTCTCAGTTTTCACCTCTGGACAAGAACAGTGCTATGGACACTATTTGCACCACCCTAACCTCTTGCTTGGACAACTTTTACCCACTGTTGTCTAGACCAGAACGCACCACCCTATCTGCCCCCTGGCTGTCCGAGGTTCTCTGTGAACATTGCTCTAAACTCAGGGCTGCAGAGAGGAAATGACATAAATCAAGAAACTCTACCAACCTCAGTGTGTATCAGTCTCTCCTCTCTTCCTACTCTGCAAATGTCTTCACGACTAAAACATCCTACAATCATAAAAAAATCAACAACTGTTGTGACGGACGCTCTTCAAAACTTTCTCTTCTCTTCTTAAGCCGCCTCCACCTCCTCCTCCACCGACTCTCACAGCTGACGACTTTGCAGTTTTCTTCACAAATAAGACAAGAGCCATCAGTGATCAATTCTCCGCACCACACACTGAGGATAACTTCACAATGACCAATGCACACTCTCTCTCCTCCTTCTCTCCACTCTCAGAGATGGATGTTTCCAAACTTATGTCCAATCATCCTACTACTTGTCCACTTTATCTGATCCCCACTCACCTCCTTCAAGCAATCTCTTCACTTCCACTCTTCCACTTAGTCACATTATCAACTCCTCTCTTCACTCTAGATCATTTCCCTCAGCATTTAAGCAGGCTCGGGTAAGCCCACTGCTTAAGAATCCATCTCTAAATCCAGCGCTTCTGAAAAATTACAGACCGGTATCCCTTCTACTGGCATCTCTGGAACTGCACTCTTGTGGGTTAAGTCCTACCTCTCCGATAGATACTTCAGCGTGTCTTGGAGGGGTGATGTTTCTAAGTCACAACAAATTGCTACTGGGGTTCCTCAAGGTTCAGTACTTGGACCACTTCTCTTCTTCATCTACATGATGTGATTAGGATCTGTCATTCAGAAGCATGGCTTTTTTTATCACTGCTACGCTGATGACACCCAACTCTACTTCTCATTCCAACCGGATTATTGCATTGCAGCCTGTCTGAGTGACATTTCTAGCTGGATGAATGACCATCACCTTCAGCTCAACCTTACTGAGACAGAACTCCTGGTGATTCCAACTAACCCATCGTTTCATCACAAGTTCTCTATACAGCTGGGTTCATCAAACATAACTCCTTCCAGGACAGCCAGAAACCTAGTTGTGCTGGATCATCAGTTAAGCTTCACAGACCATATTGCTACAACGACCTGGTCCTGCAGATTTGCCTTATACAACATTAGGAAGATTAGACCCTTCCTGTCAGAGCAAGTCACCCAACTTCTTGTCCAAGCTCTTGTTCTTTCCAGACTGGACTATTGTAATGCTCTTCTGGCGGGCCTTCCTGCATGTACTATCAAGACTCAAGCAGCAAGGGTTGTTTTCCAGGGGCGATTCTAGGATTTTCATTTTAGGGGGGCTCAACCCCCAATAAGGGTATGATTAAAAAATATTATTTGACTATCAGGGTAGGGTTGTATACTAATAACCTTATTGCAATCCACTATTCCATTGAATTCCCATATTTCATTTATGGGAGTAGGAGTACTGACTGAGCCATATACAACATTGTAAAAAAAACGAATACAAATTTTTAGATGTGACCAGTCACAGGAAATTTTATAGTTGGGAATGTAGATTATTATTATTATTTTTTTTTTTACAATAAAGACTTCCTGGTTCATTATTAGGACATTCGTGTTTATCTTTTGATCATACCACTGCTTTTTCTTATGAAATGTACGTGGAAATTGGCAGACAATTGAGTATTTTATTCTTCCTGTCAGTCCCATAGAGACGGAAAGAGAAAAGATTAGTTCATTTTGCTGAACGAGACTCAAAGATCCGAGTCAGTTAAATCATCCAAACTTCCCACTTCTACTGGCAACACCGCAAGCAACTGGTCAACACTGACAGTTACAGAGCAATATGAAAGACTTCATCTTAGGTTTAACAACAAACAACCTATGAAACTAATAATGAACAATATGAAACTAAAACAACATAAGCTTAATTTAAAATGGCTTAGGAACTGTAGGCTATTTAGAGGTGGATAAATGCACTTTGGAGGTGGGTAAACGCTATTTCCGAATTTTGGGAGGTGCGTAAATGGCGTTTATGTGCATTTAGCCTCCACTACATCCCTGAACATAAGGGTTCAATGGCTGCAAAGAATCTTGGGAACACAGTGGTACTGTGTGTGAGAGGCTGTCTACGTTCTATTCTCACCTGACTGTTGCTCATTTGCAGACCTACTCCCGCACGACAAAAAAAAAAAGTTGTATATTCCTGCCGAAGAGAGTGTGAAGAGGTCACTGGGGTTTTTTCGGGGAGTTCTCTGAGCGGGAATAAGACGAGCCGACTCTAGGAGGTGTCTCTACCGCGGTTTCTGAATGATATTCATGATGTTGTTGTTGCCAATCTGAACTCCACAGACGTTTGACATGGTGATCTGGACACCGCCTGAGAGGAGAGCAGAAAGACGGATGAGTGAGATGCTTTCTGTTCCTGATTTGATCAAATCTGTCCCTGATCTAAAGAACTCACTCTGTCTAGTGGCAGAAGTATGATATTCTTACTCATTCTCTTGACTTCTGACCATAAAGGCATATTTTGTTGCGAATATTTTAGCTTTATTTTATGTAGGACAATTTTAGAGCAATGTTATTTTTAAGGTCAAAACCAATACTTAACGTAAGCCAGTTTCTACCATCTAATAAAAATAAAATATATATTTGAAATAATGTAATAATTTATATATATATATGTGTGTGTGTGTGTGTGTGTGTGTTTGTGTGTGTGTGTGTGTGTGTGTGTGTGTGTGTGTGTGTGTGTGTGTGTAAAAATGTTAGTGTTTGGTAAGATAATAAGATTTTAAAAAAAGTAAAACATTTTTATTCTGTAGCAGAAACAAGCTTAAGTAATTAGTTGGGTAACACTTTAGAATAATGGTCCATTAGTTAACGTTAGTTAATTCATTAATTAACATGAACAAACAATGAACAATACATTTATTACTGTATTTATTAATCTGTGTTAATGTTAGTTAATGAAAATACAGTTATTCATTGTTAGTTCATGCTAATTCACAGTGCATTAACTAATTTTAACAAGCACAACTTTTGATTTGAATAATGCATTAGTAAATGTTGAAATTAAAATCAACTAAGAAAGCTGTAGAAGGATTGTTCTTGCTTGGATCATGTTAATTAAAGTAGTTAACTAACATTAACGGACCATTATTCTAAAGTGTTACCATTTTTTGTTTTACGTGTGTATGATGATCAACATGGACGGTTATTAATTGTGTTCTAAACAATTCAAATTTGTAATTGAATTAAGATTAAGAATTCATCAAAGTATGTACACTACTGGTCAAAAGTTTGGAATCAGTAAGACTTTTTAAAAAGTAAAAAAAAAATGTTTTTTTTTTTTAGTCTCTTCTGCTCATCAAAGCTGCATTTATTTGATTACTGATATATTATGTATTTTTAATCTTCCAAAATATTATAACAATATAAAATAATGGTTTTATAATTTAATATCCTTTTGAAATATAATTTATTTCTGTATTACAATGCTGAATTTCTATCATCATTATTACAGTATAAAGTGTCACATGATCCTTCAGAAATCATTCTAATATGCTGATTTATTATTAGAATTATCAACAGTTGTGCTGACAAATATTTTTATGGAAACTGCAATACTTTTTTCTGGATTCTTTGATGAATAAAAAGTTAAACAAAGTTAAACAAAATACATTGCGTCAAAGCAACTGAACAACATTCATTAGGAAAACAGTGTCAATAATGCAAAAATGATTGTTAAAGGCAGTTCATCATTGGATTCGGTTATGTCATCTCTGTTCAGTTAAATAGTGTCTGTGCATTTATTTGCAATCAAGTCAACGATATCGCTGTAGATGAAGTGTCTCCAACTAAGCAAGCCAGAGGCGACAGCGGCAAGGAACCGAAACTCCATCGGTGGCAGAATGGAGAAAAAAACCTTGGGAGAAACCAGGCTCAGTTGGGGGGCCAGTTCTCCTCTGACCAGACGAAACCAGTAGTTCAATTCCAGGCTGCAGCAAAGTCAGATTGTGCAGAAGAATCATCTGTTTCCTGTGGTCTTGTCCTGGTGCTTCTCTGAGACAAGGTCTTTACAGGGGATCTGTATCTGGGGCTCTAGTTGTCCTGGTCTCCGCTGTCTTTCAGGGATGTAGAGGTCCTTTCTAGGTGCTGATCCACCATCTGGTCTGGATACGTACTGGATCCGGGTGACTGCAGTGACCCTCTGATCTGGACACAGACTGGATCTGGTGGCCACGGTGACCTTGGAACAAGAGAGAAACAGACAAATATTAGCATAGATGCCATTCTTCTAATGATGTAGCAAGTACAGAGGGTGTTATGGGAAGTGTTTCCGGTTCCGGTTTACCTAATTAATGCAGCCTAAAAATCCTTTAACGGATTTGGATAATAAAAGCATATTAGTATGTTATGTGTATGCCATGTTAAAGAGATGGGTCTTTAATCTAGATTTAAACTGCAAGAGTGTGTCTGCCTCCCGAACAATGTTAGGTAGGTTATTCCAGAGTTTAGGCGCCAAATAGGAAAAGGACATGCCGCCCGCAGTTGATTTTGATATTCTATAGGGTCTAACATACATGTTGTTGGTTTAGATGATTTAACAAGTTTATACAATTCTTCCTCTCCTATAGTAGAGAATGAGTTGAACTGTTCCTCAGGGGGTCTATAGTGCACTGTCTGATGTCATACTGTAGCTGACGGCTGATTGGTTGCAATTTTATCTCTAATAGTATCATTTTTAGAAGTAAAGTAGTTCATAAAGTCATTACTGCTGTGGCGTTGGGAAATGTCAACACTTGTTGAGGCTTTATTTTTCGTTATTTTAGCCACTGTATTGAATAAATACCTGGGGTTATGTTTTTTTTTTCTAAAAGAGAAGAAAAGTATCGGATCTAGCAGTTTTTAATGCTTTTCTGTAGGATAGGTTACTTTCCCGCCAAGCAATACGAAATACCTCTAGTTTTGTTTTCCTCCAGCTGCGCTCCATTTTTCGGGCTGCTCTCTTTAGGGTGCGAGTATGCTCATTATACCGTGGTGTCAAACTGTTTTCCTTAACCTTCCTTAAGCGTAAAGGAGCAACTTTATTTAAAGTGCTAGAAAAGAGAGAGTCCATAGTTTCTGTTACATCATCAAGTTGTTCTGAGGTTTTGGATATGCTAAGGAATTTGGTTACATCAGGAAGATAACTTAAAAAGCAGTCTTTTGTGTTAGAAGTGATGGTTCTTCCATACTTGTAACAAGAAGTAGAATATACAATTTTGGCTAAATGAAGTTTGCACAGAACTAAATAATATCATCACTTGGCTGAATAATTTCAACACCATCAACATCAGTTCCATGTGACAGTATTAAATCTAGAGTATGATTTCGACAATGAGTAGGTCCTGAAACGTGTTGTCTAACACCAATAGAGTTCAGAATGTCTATAAATGCTGATCCCAATGCATCTTTTTCATTATCAACATGGATATTAAAATCACCAACTATTAAGACTTTATCTGCAGCCAGAACTTACTCGGATGTAAAATCACCAAACTCTATAATAAAGTCTGTATGGTGGCCTGTATACAGTAGCCAGTACAAACATAACAGGGGATTTATCATTAACATTTGTTTCTCTGGATAATGTCATATGAAGCACCATTACTTCAAACGAGTTATACGTGAAGCCTGCCCTCTGAGAAATCCTGAAAACGTTGTTATAAATTGAAGCAACACCTCCACCTTTGCCTTTTAGACGCGGATCATGTTTCTAACAGTAATCTTGGGGGGTGGACTCATTTAAAATAATGTAATCATCAGGTTTTAGCCAGGTTTCTGTCAAACAGAGTACATCTATATGTGGCGTGTAACACGAGGGCAGTAAGGGGGGTTTCTCAAAGAATTATAATTAACAAGATGGTACCATTTGTACACCGACTACGCCACTCTGGGAAATTTGCCCAAAGAATTTAGAATAAGCCCCAACTAAAGGCATACACAGGTTCGTATCACCAAATAGAGTCAGAGGCATGGGTCCTCATACAAAAATATATTTTATTAACAATTTTTTAAAAAGAGCATAAAGGATATAAGGCACTGTTCAAGTTTGGCAAACCCTTATAAGGTTAGGACCCGGTCAAGGCAGGAACGAGAAGCGAAGAGGCAGAGGGTCGGAGCAAACCAACCGCAGATGCAGGACCACTGCAATTCACTGTGCGCACACACTCACACACCCACTCACACAGGTGTAAATACCAAACACTGCACACTGTGAGAAAGACACCATCACCCAATAGGAATCCTCTGCCCCTGGTGCTCAGGCCCTGACAACACACAAGAGATACAATAAATCAATCAAATATGAAAAATAATAAAATATGAAAATAAATCAAATATGAAAATAAATCAAATATGAAAAATGACCTTGATGGCTGGAAAGATTATTAATGCCCAAAAGAGACCAAATCTTAGAAGTAATAAATTGAAATAAACAGTTGGCTTAAACCTCAATGTCAATGGCGGCCAAATATACAGAAAGATCAATAAAAGAAACAAAACTTCAATTTGTTGAGCAACCTGGCGCAAAATAAAGCAAAAATAAAGGAAGGAACTATTCCAGAAAATAATTAGAAAATAATTAATTCAATCTTTAGAACCAAAATGAAAGCAAATAGAGGAATCAAATGGATGAAAGTCCTTGTAGTTAATATCAGTTAGGCAGCCAGCTACGTAGAGACCAAATCAAAATAAACAAATCAACCGCGATCCCGAGTTGTAGTTGAATCAGTTGATTGTTGTGGACAGGATTGAAACAGGATCGAAACAGGATCGAAACAGGATAGAAACAGGACAGCACTGCGGCCGTAAAGGAACACGGAGCACCCCGACTGCAATGCAGTTATAGCTCTTTACGGGTCTATAACCAGGGCCCTATAAACAACATAAGACTGTTACTCTGCTAGATAAGTTCTCTAACTTAATGCATGCACGTACAATGAATATACATACCGATCATCGAGGACAATTTAAGCGTAGCTTTTTCTGGAGGGAAACTCAGGTTTTTACAACTGAGAAAGGGGTATGGATTAAAACACGTTTTAAAGGCAAACTAACACATCAAAACACACATTTTTATACGGAGCCCGATTAGCGAGGGTATCAAACTCTCCCTACCTTTTCTAGTGTCCACATCCAGCACACGCATCCAATGCATGCAAACAATAACAATCAGTAGCTCATGTCACGGAAGACAATAGCACACGCTCTCCAAGGCAAAGCGGTGTCTCTAAAAGATACATTAAAAGAACGCACTCCTTAAACTGAATACATTTCGTGAGCTAAAAACAACTAGCAGCGCATTCATCTTACCGCCTCAGGTGATCGCATCAGGGTTCCCAGAAGCAGTGACGGAGCGCGTTAACGACGCAGCGAGTAAAAACGTAACGCCTGATGAACGGCAAATGCGTTGCTGTTTTAAAGCCCAGGGGCACCAATGAAAGGCTAGAATGGCCATCAATCTCAATGATGAAAACAGAAACGCCCTTCCTGCCACATCTACCCCACCATTCTGCATCGACGCCCCGGCGATGGACTAAAAGGTAATTTACAAGGACACCTCTCCGTTGTACTAACTCCAAGGCCTAAACAAAGCTGAAATGCTGTTGGTTACAATCTCAGAATCACCAGTTACTCTGTTCCTTACCTCTCCCGCAGCCCGGGGAAGACGGTGCAAATTCGAATGCTGACCGGCTCCAGCTCGACTAGAGCGCCGAGGGGAGACCACCCTCGCATTATGAGAACTGGGTGGAGTTTCACTTTCTCTTACTATAGGTTCTACACCCCCTTCCTCTGACTCCATTAAAGCTGCACCACCAGTAGGTAGGTCTGTCGGGCTTAGCTCTCCCTGCACTTCAAGCTGTACTGGGCGCCCAAAACACCAGTGTCCTGTACCCTGAATAATCCGAGGAGTCTCTGGCACTAACACCATCAAATCGCCATCGTCTGCCCCTTCGTACTCCTGAGGGTCGTCTCGAGCTTCTACGGCACCAGTAGGCTGACTACCAGGCGGAATGTCCTTCCGGACACAAGCCTTCAGTTGGGAACGATGTACTCGCCGTACCTTACCCAAATCTGAAGCTGGCGCAATAGCATACACGGCACCTCCCTCCTCAGGGGACCGAACTACCTGATATGTCACTGAACTCCACAAGTCCTGGATCTTGTGGCGACCCCGCACAGCATGATCTCTTAAGTAAACTAACTGACCCTCTGACAAAGGCAGATCCCTCACATGTTTGTCATGCTGCATCTTGCGACGGTCTGCCGCAGCTTTCAGCTGCTCACGTGCTCCCTCAAAGGCGACTTGCAACCGTCTACGATGTTCTATGACCCAGCTGTGTACGTTTCCAGCAACCGGTTCAGGCACTCTACCCAGCAAAAAGTCTATCGGCAACTGAGGTTCTTGAACAAACATTAGATAATGTGCAGACTCTCCTGTCACTTCATGGGGGTGGTGTTATAGCAAAATATAACTTGTGACAAACAAGACACCCAGTCCCTCTTCCTGGAGCCTGGCAATGTTCGCAGTAAGTTGTACAAAGTGCGATTAAAATGCTCGCATTGCCCATTACCGGCCGGGTGATAAGGAGTTGTACGAGATTTCTTTATTTGGTAAAGCTCGCAAAGCTGCCGAATAAGAGCTGATTCAAAATTCCGGCCCTGGTCTGAATGAATTCTGCCCGGAACCCCAAATTTGTAGAACCACTCTTCAACCAAAGCTTGGGCTACGGTCTCAGCTCTTTGGTCTCGTGTAGGCACCACCATAGAAAATTTACTAAACACATCAGTCATCACTAATATGTTTTTCTGTCCAGAATGTGAAGGTTCCAGCACCGTGAAGTCAATCGCAAGGACTTCATTAGGCTTTGAAGCTAGTAAATGGCCCATAAACGCCTGTGCTACTGGCTGGTTATCTTTAGCGAGCTGACAGCGTTCACATTCTTGACACCAAAGGGTAATATTGGCCAACATATTTGGCCAATAGCACCGCTGCCGAATCAACTCACTGGTGCGTTCCACCCCTTGATGCCCATGTTGTTGGTGGAGCTGCATCAAAACCTCTTCTCTCAAAACCTCAGGCAACACTAATTCTTCACCTCCGTCAGGGCGAAATATTTTCCGATGCAATACTCCTTCCCTTACCTCTAGTCGATTCCATTGCTGGAGAAGAGTCAAACAAGGTTAAATCAACTGATGCCGCTTCTCCGGTCCTGGACGCTGGCCCTGCTCCCAGAACTTTATTACCGGCCCAATAATGGAATCAGCCTCTTGCATAGATCGCAGGTCTGGGGCAGAATAGCCTTGCAATGCACTCACTGTCCTCATGTCTGCCTGTGCTACGCATCCTATGCCAATGGCCTGCTGTAATAACTGAGGTACAGCAACGGCTGCAGCCATATCCCCAAGCTGACCTTGAACTACTGGGTGCTGACAAGAGAGGGGGTCTGCGTTACCATTGCTCCTTCCTGACCTATGTCTTACCTCAAAATCAAAAGCAGCTAACTCTGCAGCCCAACGCTGCTCCGTAGCTCCGAGCTTTGCTGTAGCTAAATGACTTAAGGGGTTATTATCAGTGAACACGATACACTTGTTCCCTAAAAGATATTCCCTAAATGTTTCGACCATGGCCCACTTGAGCGCTACAAACTCTAGTTTCATTGAGCTGTAATTGTTCATATAACGCTCAGTGGGCCGTAGGCTACGACTGGCATATGCGATAGGTCGGGTTTTCCCTTCAAATTCTTGGGACAGAACTGCCCCAAGCCCCCCGTGACTAGCATCTACTTCTAGAACAAAGGGTTTGGAAAAATCTGCGTAGGCCAGTACTGGGGCGGATGTTAACCTTAATTTTAAGGCCTCAAATGCTGTCTGACAGTGCTCGGTCCAGACTGGAATCAAACTCTGCCCTCGCCGTTTGCCTAGCTTACCTCCCAGCACCTCAGCAACTAGTTTATGTAGAGGGGCTGCCAATTTGGCAAACCCCTCCACAAAGCGCCGATAGTAGCTAGCAAAGCCAAGGAATGTTTGTAACTCGGAGACAGTCTCAGGGCAACGGCAACTTGCAACAGCCTCGATTTTACCTGGATCTGTTGCCACCCCTTGCACCGATATAACATGCCCCAAGAACTTGACTTCTGGCCTGAAGAAAGCGCACTTCTCCAGCTTTACCTTGAGTCCTTCCCTCCCCAACCGACTCAAGACCATCTCCAATCTCTCTAGATGCTGGGCTACGGAGGAGGAAAAAACAACAACATCATCAAGATATAGGAGTAGGGACTGACACCGCTGATCACCAAATAGTCTCTCCATTAACCTCTGGGACGTACTTGGAGCGTTGCAGAGTCCAAAAGGCATACGGTTCCATTCAAATAATCCAAACGGCGTACAGAACGCAGTCTTGGATTTATCTGGCTCGGAAACAGGAACCTGTAGATACCCGCTGGCCAGATCTAATGTAGAGAACCAACGAGCGCCCCCCAGTGAATCCAAAGATTCCTCAATACGAGGAAGGGGAAATACATCCCTCCTAGTCTTGGCATTCAAGTGACGGTAGTCTACGCACATACGCAGACTACCATCCTTATTTTTGACTAGCACAATCGGCGATGCATAAGGGCTACAACTTTCACGAACTATTCCAGCCTCCAACAACTGATGGGTATGAGTTTTTACCACCTCATATTCAGAAGGGGGTATCCGTCGGTATCGTTGACGCACTGGGACATTATCCAATAAAGGAATGTCATGGGAAATGAGGCGAGTGCAACCTAGATCGCTCTCATGACCTGAAAATACAGTCTCATATTTCTGCACCAAAGCTCTAACCTGAGTCTGTTCTGATTCTGACAGAACCGATAAGTCAAGAGACTCCATCTGATGGGATAAGGAGGAACTCCCCTGCACACTTTGGGACTGAACAGAGGCAATGACTGTCTTCACTTCAACAACTCCTGTTGGCAAACTGACTACATAAACCTCCCTAAGGTTACTCACCACCGTAGTAGGGCGAAGGGTCACATCCACTGTAAAGACGTTCACTACCGGCACATAGACAGTCCCCCGAATTACCCTTACCAAAGGAGGTGATGCTGAAAGTCCAGCTGGGAGGCCTGACTCAGGGGGCTTGAATAAAACAGTACTACCAAAATATTTGGCGGAAAAGGTTGCAGCCACTAGCTTAATTGTGCCACCTGGTTTGCGACACACCCCACGTCCGCGCACCCGTACACACCCTACTGGATCTAAGCACTCTCTAGCACTTACTTGCTGGCGGTATTGCAGTGCGCTCGAGACACTTGGTAATTGTGTCACTACCAGTAAGTCAAAGAGGGAGGTGCCATGCTGCCCGAAAAGCTCCCTATAACATTGGCCAAGAATGTTCATCCCCAGTACCCCAGGGACATCCACACTCATGCCTCCAGGAGGATCCCGAACAACCAAGACACCACAACCAACGACAAGCCTACCACAAATCTCTATATCTAGCTCTAAATACCCCATGTACGGGATATTAAGCCCATTGGCTGCTCGAAGCTGTAGCCACTGACAATTTTGAAGACGATCCTGACCCCATGGTCCAAATGTTGTTGAAAGCAGCTTTCAGTGATTGTTGTTACCATAGAGCCAGTATCCACTAAGCAGGACACTGAAACGCCCCCCATAAGAGCAACCACATGCGGACAAGAGGAGATTAAATGGGGAAGTGAGCTACGTATGCCTATCTTACTTGAGTCAATTACTTCCCCACCCAGGTGATGACTCTGAACTCAGGTTTTTACAACTGAGAAAGGGGTATGGATTAAAACACGTTTTAAAGGCAAACTAACACATCAAAACACACATTTTTATACAGAGCCCGATTAGCGAGGGTATCAAACTCTCCCTACCTTTTCTAGTGTCCACATCCAGCACACGCATCCAATGCATGCAAACAATAACAATCAGTAGCTCATGTCACAGAAGACAATAGCACACGCTCTCCAAGCAAAGCGGTGTCTCTAAAAGATACATTAAAAGAACGCACTCCTTAAACTGAATACATTTCGTGAGCTAAAAACAACTAGCAGCGCATTCATCTTACCGCCTCAGGTGATCGCATCCGGGTTCCCAGAAGCAGTGACGGAGCGCGTTAACGACGCAGCGAGTCAAAACGTAACGCCTGATGAACGGCAAATGCGTTGCTGTTTTAAAGCCCAGGGGCACTAACAACATGGCCATCAATCTCAATGATGAAAACAGAAACGCCATTCCTGCCACATATATTATGATCAGTGATCATATTATTTACAAAAAGTGTTTACGTAGAAAGGGATCTGATATTCAATAAGCCAAGCTTTATCATTTGTTTATCCATATTGCTTCTGTTTTTTATTTGTTGAACCTCAATTAAATTGTTAATCTTAACTTGGTTTGGACGTTTTTTGTTTTTTCTAGTTCAGGGAACAGACACAGTCTCTATAGTGTGATATCTAGGTGAAAAAGTCTCTATGTGCTGAGAATTAACTGACCTCTGTGACGGGAGGCAGCTAGCAGACGGTCGGTTTAGCCAGTCTGTCTGCTTCCTGACCTGGGCCCCAGTTAGTCAAGTATAAACACTAAGACTATTTGCCATATTTCTAGAGAGAAGAGTGGCGCCACCCCAGGAAGGAAGAAGACCATCTTTTAAATTTGCCAAGATGTCAGGTGCTCTGGCTCCCGGTAAACATTTTACTATGGTGGCTGGTGTCTCTATATTCATGTTCCGTACAATAGAATCACCAATAACTAGAGCACTTTCATCAGGTTTCTCAGTGGGTGCATAACTGAGTGGGGAGAACCTGTTTAATGTTTTGATCGGAACAGAGGAGCTGTGTTTTGACCCACGACTACGCTGCCTCACCGTCACCCAGTTGCCCTGCTGCAGGGGCTCTGTTTCCGGAACCGAACAATGTACAGGAATCTTCGAAAATCTTCTCTGTCAGCCTAACTATTTCCCTGCATTTATCACATGTGAATCCCTCATCAGCGACAGAGATAGATAAACTGTACATATGGCAAGAGGTGGAAGTAACAATGACGGGAGAAGCCATTACTCACCGTGCTTGATGAAAATTCTTACTGCGGTTATTTGATGAACTTGTGAAAAAGTGGAGCGAGAGGAGAAAAGAAAACAGCGATAGGTTCGAATGAAAACGCTAACGACAAGCTAACGAGTGCTAACGCTTTGCAGGTGTACTGCACTCACGGATATAAAATAAAAGTGAACGATCAAAGTTAATCTGATAAGATTGATCGATAATATCAGAAATATGGTGTGAATTAAGTTATATTTTACAACTTTAAAAAACAGAGAGTGATAGTAAGATAAAGATTCTAGAGAAAAAAATAAAATAAAAACAGCTACACGGAGCTACGAATTGCTACAGAAGGCCAACAGGAAGTAGAGAAAACACTTTCCAACAGCGACACCCCAGTAAAAATTACGACTTTATTCTGCATTGTCTTCTCTTCTGTGTCTGATGTTTGAGAGTTCAAAACAAAGCAGTTTCTCATATCCGGTTTGCGAACGAATCATTCGATGTAACCAGATCTTTTTGAACCAGTTCACCAAATCAAACTGAATCGTTTTAAACGGTTCGCGTCTCCAATACGCATTAATCCACAAATTACTTGAGCTGTTAACTTTTTTTAATGTGGCTGACACTCCCTCTGAGTTCAAACAAACCAATATCCCTGAGTAATGCATGCACTCAAACAGTACACTGACTGTACTGCTGTGAAGAGAGAGATGAACACCGAGCCGAGCCAGATAATGACTCGTTCACGAGTCAAGAACCGGTTGCATCGGTTTTCGGATCACCAGTAGTTCTTTCTGACAGTTCGATTCAATAAACCGGTTGAAGAAAACGGTTCACCGGTTCTTTTGCGCTCGACTTAATCGCGTCATTGGCGATGACTGAAAGCCTTCGGTTTACCCGCGCTCATAACATTAGCACAGAATCAGTTCAGAATCAATCACCAAAAGAATCAGTTCGGTTCAGACGCGCTCTGTGTCAGTCTGCTTCACACTGAATCACACATGCGCAGTATCATCAGCTCCTCGGTTCACAAATCGGACACTTCTGACAGAAACGGTTCTTGACTCGTGAACGAGTCATTATTAGGAATGGATATTGGTCAACTCTGGGACTTAAAAAATAATAGTTATGGGTAGATTAAGACACTGGCCATGAAAATATTCCACCCTGTTAGGTATATATAGATAGTTATCACAACATGTTAATAATGTAAATGTCAAACAATAATGAGCTTTTCTTGGAAAGTATACTGTATGTCCCTTATGCCATTTTATTATTTGTTTATTTTAAAAACAATAACAAAACAATTATTGATGAATAGTATATGTCTTAATTATTAAGAACAGGTAGTTCCAAATTTTGCCAATAGGGTTCTCCTACGAGAGTTCTCTCGTACTGCGTCTTAGCTAAGACGCTAATGATAAAAGTCTCTTTTCACGAAATACTGAAGCAAAAAATGATCCTCAATTTTGAATTTTTGTAAAACGCATTTGCAGCAGCACACAGCCATAGGCGAGATGGCTCGCTCACTCATTGGCTGCTCTGCGGCAACTGCACAGCCTACCGAGCGCAGGCTGATGCAACATCAGACCAATAAAATTCGCGCCCTTCATGCCACTTCCCACCGAAACGGGTGTGGCCCAACCCTATAAAAGGAGCTCGAAAAGGCTGACTCACCTGATTTTTCATCTCTTCAGCGAAGCTCACGCATCGCTGGATCACGAAGGAAGCAAGCGCCGTCTGATAGGCATCTCAGCGGGACGAGCCACTTCTGAAGCTACTGGCCTTCGCCGCCTTCCACTGCCGTTCCTGCTGCGCTCTCCGGCGGCTATATCCTTTTTATATCCCTGTGTGTGTTCGCCCTGCGACGCACACTCGTAAAAGAGCTGCGTCTTTTTAAAGGTGCCATCGTGTGGCTCATGCAGAGCCCCGCTCTGCGAAGGAAACCGTCACGTCATCTGTGTCTCCTGCCTGGGTGAGGATCATGCAGCGCTTGCGCTCACTGACGGTGGCTGCCCTCACTGCGAGCTACTGCCGATGGTGACTCTGAGGAGCCGCCTCCAGGTCTACCGAGCTCGCCGGTTCTCCCCTGCATCGCTTCCCGATGGTCAGCGCCCGCTGTCTGCTGCTGCGTCCTCCGAGGAAGTGGATCTCAGGGCCGCGTCGGAGGAAGAGGCGACGTGCTCTCTGCTAGCTTCGGGCAGTGAGGGTTGGGCGAGCACCGCGGATCTCACACCTTCTGCTCAGAGGCCCAGCAGACGGGCTGATATCGACAAAGAGCTGATGTGAGTGCTCAGGCTGGCCGCGGCGAGCCTCGGCCTCGAGTGGTCTGCACCAGCGCCCCCCTCTCGTTCCCGGCTGGATGGTAGCTTTCTCCTGGATGAGCCTCTTTCTCCCAGCTCGAAGCACGCCCCTTTTCTTCCTGAGCTTCACGAAAGTGTGGCGAAAGCTTGGAACGCTCCGTTTTGGGCAAGAATTCGTTTATCTGTTTCACCAGCATTCTCCACACTGGACGATGCTAAAAACAGAGGTTCCTCCGCAAGCTGGATGAGATGGGACCTGAAGCGATCTGTCTCGCGGATCTGAGGAGTGCTTCGGATCTCTCCCTCCGCGCTACTAAGTCCACTGCACAGGCCATGGGAAGGGTTATGGCATCTGCTACGGTGGCTGAGAGGCATTTGTGGCTAATGCTTTCGGACATCGCAGAGTCTGAGCGCGCTGCGTTTCTGTGACTCCTGCTGGCCTCTTCGGATCGTCTGTCAACGAGTTTGTTGAGAGATTCGCAGAGGATCAGAAAGCGTCACAAGCGTTTAAGCACTTCCTGCCAAAGTGCTCCGGTTCTGCAGCAAGCTGCGCTAGACTGGCCCCACAAAGCTCTCAGTCATGCCCACCACCTCCAGCGGCTTCATCGCGACAGCGTCAGCAACGTGCAGTGCGCCCCCTGCAGTTCTGGCTGAAAGCGCGGGTATCTGGTCGACTGTGTCTCAAGGCCGATCAGGGCTGCGTTACAGCCCTGAAACCCTGGACAGCAAGCGACTGGTATCAATCATGTGTAAGCCTGGGGACTTCCTCGAAAGTGAAGATGGTGTCGACGGACGCCTCCACTTCGGGATGGGGAGCGCTGCACGAGGGCAGACTGTCCTTTGGCCTGTGGTCAGAACGGGAAAAGCTCCAACATATCAACTGTCTGGAAATGCTGGCAGTGGAGAACGCGCTGACACGCTTTTGTCCCTGAATCAAGGGCCGCGTCTTACCACCACATGTCTGTGGTGTCCTACATAAATCGCCAGGGCGGTCTCGGGTCCCGAAACCTGTACAGGCTGACGGAACGCCTCACCTGGCCATGATCAGACACTGCTTGTGTTTTTTGTAACATGCAACTTGTAAAATTAGGAAAAGAACAGAGTGAGCAAAAAAAAAAAAAAAAACGCGATCTCTCTCTCTCTCTGCCGTTAGAAGCAGAGCAAGCAGAATGCAAGTGCATGCACGGTAATAATTGCAGACTTGACACACTCATATTTAATATATTTCAAATCAGCAACAAAATCGGAGGTGAACTGTCACATGAATGTTTTCTATGACGCTCAAATTGCATTAAATCATATTATAGGATGTTCCAGCTAACACGCATGTGCAGTCTCAAGCGCGTGTCATGTTTCTATGGCAACAAGTGAGGGACAAACCGCGCTTTACATTTTCTCCCATTTTTTACTAATATAAATAAACCGTTTAATCTTAAAGTTTTAGTGGTCAGATTCAGACTCGACGCAGAGCAGAGAGCACAGAGATGATACCGTGAGCGGCCATGGCACTGAAGGAGGGTTCGTTATTATAGTTCAAACAGGCAAACAGTCGAAGTTATTATGCGAGTTAACTCGAGTCAGAATGTACATGTGCACAGTTGCATTTGTCATCCGTCACCGTGACATCAAGTGGAACTTTGAAGCTGAAATAATGAGTGGATTAAGCTTGGACTTGGAATAACGAGCGGAATAACATGGATAACTTTCTTGTTTGAGGATTATAATGCATCACAGGCAGTCAGGTACAAGGACGAGAGACTACGGCTCCTTAAATTAAGATATAGTTTTTTTTTTCTCGTAAAATTGTTTATTGACTTGTAATAGCAATTTAAAGTGGAATATGTGACAATCGGGTCCAGTCGGGTCTGTGTCTTCACGACGGGTTCGGGTCCAGCTTTCAAATAATATACGGGTCCGGGTCGGGTCCAGGTGGGCATTTCTCAGATCTACACGGGTCCGGGTCCAGCTTTTGAAATATTAGACGGGTCCGGGTCGGTTCGGTGTAATACATTACGGGTCTCTTTCAGGTTCGGGCACAAATTTTGGGACCCGTGAAGACCTCTAATATGGACTACTACTATTATTATTTATTATTATGATTCTGTGCTGATCATTGAATAATGTTTCTTTGTCCATAGGATGAGTAAATGCTGACATGAGTTTTCCTGACTGAAATCTTCCCTTGATTTGTTTAATTCTTTCATATCATGTAAACCAGACAGTGACAAATGAGCTCTGGGTTTATGTAATGCTATTTAGCAGATCAGATTATGTTTTATTAACCAGTGGAGTTTTTACTGCAGTCGTAACTATGGCAAACACACACGTTTGCATGCTCATGCATTTGTTAGGCTAATGATGCCTGTCAGTATTGAAAGATCAAAGAAAGGAGATATTTGCATGGAGAGTCATTTTTTCATTGACTCATTCAAGATGAAGATTCATTTGAGCTGTGATCTGCAATGTATTTTCTAACACATATCGACCAAGCTATATTATATTTACATTATAAATTAACTAGTTTAGTTTAATTTTATTTATATTTTACAATAGTATATTTTTATCAATGCCTTTTATTTGACATTTTGTATATACTAATAAAACTGATGTTTTCAGCTTCATCCCATTAAACGTTGATGGCTTTCAGATCTTTGATAAAGGTACGACACCAAGTTGATCATGTTTGACATTCTTTTCTTTTGACGTGGGGTGGTTTCCTTATGAGTGTGGTTTTTGCGTGTCCTTAAGTTAGTCGTCGAAGGATGTGGCCAGCAAATCTTAGTCAGCATTCGGTGACAACTTCTTGGAGTGAGCGAGTGTCAGTTCGACAATAAATCTCTTCATTGCTGATATGGTCTCGGTACGACGCACCCAGAATTTTTCGCGGACATTTCTGCTGGAAGACATTCAGTCTTTGGCCAATTCTCGCAGACATCTTCCAAGTTTCTGCTGCATAGATTGCTGCTGGTGTGATTATACTGCTAAATAAATGCACCTCGGTCTTGATTGAAATTGTTGTGGCTGCCCAAATGGGCTTGAGTCTTTGGTAGACTGCTGCAGCTTTGCCAACTCAGCATGTGATGTCATGCTCAGCATCTCCATCACTCATCAAAAAACCAAATAGATGAACCTGTCCACTTCCACAATTTGTTGTGTAATATTCAAAAGGGCATATTTGGTGGTGTTGGTGGGATATCCAACTTGCATAACCTTGGTTTTAGTTGTACTTATACGAAGCATAAGCAATTCTCTGTACACACTGTCAAATGCCTTGACAAAGTCGATAAAATTGATGGATAGTTGTGGCTGAAATTCCAAACTATGTTCAATGATGTTCCAAAGAGTAAAGATTTGGTCATTTCAAGATCGACCACAACGGAATCCAGCTTGCTCTTCTCAAAGCTTCTTGTCAACTGCTTCTCTTAGGTGCCGTAGAAGGATGATGCAGAATACCCTTCCAGGAACGAATTGGAGCGTGATCCCTCTCCAGTTGTTGCAATCAGTGAGATTTGCTTTCTTTGGGAATTTAATGATAACTTCCCTTTGCCAATCCTCTGGAACTTGAGCTGTTGCACAGCATGTACAACTCGAATTCCGGAAAAGTTGGGACGTTTTTTACATTTTAATAAAATGAAAACTAAAGGAATTTCAAATCACATGAGCCAATATTTTATTCACAATAGAACATAGATAACATAGCAAATGTTTAAACTGAGAAATTTTACACTTTTATCCACTTAATTAGCTCATTTAAAATTTAATGCCTGCTACAGGTCTCAAAAAAGTTGCACGGGGGCAACAAATGTCTAAAAAAGCAAGCAGTTTTGAAAAGATTCAGCTAGGAGAACATCTAGTGATTAATTAAGTTAATTGATATCAGGTCTGTAACATGATTAGCTATAAAAGCTTTGTCTTAGAGAAGCAGAGTCTCTCAGAAGTAAAGATGGGCAGAGGCTCTCCAATCTGTGAAAGACTGCGTAAAAAAATTGTGGAAAATTTTAAAAACAATGTTCCTCAACGTCAAATTGCAAAGGCTTTGCAAATCTCATCATCTACAGTGCATAACATCATCAAAAGATTCAGAGAAACTGGAGAAATCTCTGTGCGTAAGGGACAAGGCCGGAGACCTTTATTGGATGCCCGTGGTCTTCGGGCTCTCAGACGACACTGCATCGCTCATCGGCATGATTGTGTCAATGACATTACTAAATGGGCCCAGGAATACTTTCAGAAACCACTGTCGGTAAACACAATCCGCCGTGCCATCAGCAGATGCCAACTAAAGCTCTATCATGCAAAAAGGAAGCCATATGTGAACATGGTCCAGAAGTGCCGTCGTGTCCTGTGGGCCAAGGCTCATTTAAAATGGACTATTCCAAAGTGGAATAGTGTTTTATGGTCAGACGAGTCCAAATTTGACATTCTTGTTGGAAATCACGGACGCCGTGTCCTCCGGGCTAAAGAGGAGGGAGACCTTCCAGCATGTTATCAGCGTTCAGTTCAAAAGCCAGCATCTCTGATGGTATGGGGGTGCATAAGTGCATACGGTATGGGCAGCTTGCATGTTTTGGAAGGCTCTGTGAATGCTGAAAGGTATATAAAGGTTTTAGAGCAACATATGCTTCCCTCCAAACAACGTCTATTTCAGGGAAGGCCTTGTTTATTTCAGCAGGACAATGCAAAACCACATACTGCAGCTATAACAACAGCATGGCTTCGTCGTAGAAGAGTCCGGGTGCTAACCTGGCCTGCCTGCAGTCCAGATCTTTCACCTATAGAGAACATTTGGCACATCATTAAATGAAAAATACGTCAAAGACGACCACAAACTTTTCAGCAGCTGGAAATCTATATAAGGCAAGAATGGGACCAAATTCCAACAGCAAAACTCCAGCAACTCATAGCCTCAATGCCCAGACGTCTTCAAACTGTTTTGAAAAGAAAAGGAGATGCTACACCATGGTAAACATGCCCCGTCCCAACTATTTTGAGACCTGTAGCAGAAATCAAAATTGAAATGAGCTCATTTTGTGCATAAAATTGTAAACTTTCTCAGTTTAAACATTTGCTATGTTATCTATGTTCTATTGTGAATAAAATATTGGCTCATGTGATTTGAAAGTCTTTTAGTTTTCATTTTATTAAAATTTAAAAAACGTCCCAACTTTTCCGGAATTCGGGTTGTATTTAGGAGAGTCGTCAGTTTTTCGATGATGGGGTGGCCACCACATTTTAGAATTTCTGCTGATATTATGTCTAATCCAGGCACTTTGTTATTCTTTAGCTGGCAGATCACTGTTGCTGTCTCTGTTGCTGTGATGGCATCCAGATTCACGGCCAGATCCTTGTCAGGAGCAGGTGGGTTGAAGGCAAAAAGCTCTGCTGGCATTGGCTGGTTGAGCATGTCCTGGAAGTGTTCAACCCACCTTCTCTCTTGGTCTTCTGCTGTCAGCAGTACCTTGCAGTTTTTATCTTTAATTTGAACTCCTTGTCCACTTCTCATTCTTGTCAGGTATGGTCAGGCTATGTGACACACATAAAACCACATTAAACAAACAAACAAACAAACAGGTCTTTTAAGTTTTCAAACTCAGTATTGATTAATGTTTAAGATTACTTTATAATTGGGGACACTTGCACTACAATAAGCTATTTGCACTACAATCATTATATCTGCACTGTTTGTCTACTTCACTGGTTTACATTTTACATGTACATTCAGTCATTTAGCAGACACTTTTATCCACAGTGACTTACAAATGAGGACAATGCAAGCAATCTAAATCAACTAAAGAGCAATGATATGCAAGTGCTATAACAAGTCTCAGTTAGCTTAATGCAGTACACATGGTGGTTTCTTTTTACTTATATAATAAATAAAAAGAAAACTAGTGTGATGACGGGTCCTAGGGTGACCTCATCACTACTGCGATAGCAGGAGCATGTGGAGTCTGTACAAACAACTGTTTCATGTATCTTTACATTTGCTATTAATGTTTGAGTAATTCATGTGACTGTTGTAGTTTATTAGGTTTGAAATATAAGTGTTTGATCTGGTTCATTATGCTTTAATATTTATTTACAGTTAGATATCATGCGGTTGGTGTTGATTGCAGGTAGGTGCACATATCAGTGGTCAACGCATCGTTTTAAGTCTACTATAATTCCCCTTAGATAAGTTTTCCCTATTTAACCACACAGAGACAAGTTGTAGTTACGTGTTATTTATTTCAGTCTGTATTTATCTGCACATTGCAAACAGCCTCCTTGCACGCAGTGTACTCACCATATCCTGGTCCGGTGACTCCTCAAAGGAGGAGGCGGGACTACAGCTTCCCTTTTTCTTGTGTTGGGTCAAACCATTTCTACTAATACAGAGGTTACTTATCCCTTGGTGATGTAAAGATGTCTTATGGTATAGTTTACATTTGGTTTATGTAGAAGAATTGCATTTTATGTATTATTGTATGTATGTATATTTGATGTTTAAGGGTTTAAACGGTTGAATGATCTTGTGTCTGCTTCAAAGGTTTTGGGCATTGATGCCCATGCAGTTGGTATGGTCTTCGATGTAATGAGCTGGTCTAAGGCTATATAAGCCAGTCTAAACTGAACCTTGGGGAGAGAGGTGAGGGCATACTGCTTAATGTGTCTATGTAGATTTTGATGCCTGTAGCAATTTGTTTTCTTTGGGTGTTTATATACCAAAGTTGGCACTGGTTTAAGTGTCTATTTGTTGTGTACGTTTTTGGGTTATTTTGTAAATTTGTTTGTATCTTTTTTTTTTTTACACCTACTGTGAATATATACTGTACACCCCTACTTCTCCACTGGCATTTAATAAAAGTCCTCTTTGGATGACATCTGTGTTCTGAACCTATCTACCACCTCCTCTTGATCACTCCAGGACATGTTATGACAACTAGATAGAAAAAAAGATAGAATAGGAAAAGACTAAAGCAAACTAGTGTTAGAGGCCTTTATTTTGCTTTTGTTAATTGTATAATAAATAACACTTAACTTTTACAGTGTAATATGTGTATCCTGGTATTCCCTACATTATGTCCCCACAAGTATAGTTACACCAATATATAAATATGTTTTGGTCCCCATGAGGAAACAAGCCAATCATACAAAATTATTTAAAAAAAAAATTAACTCTGCAGGACGTGTGGATAGGTTGAGGGCAGGGGTATATTAAATATAGTCTGTACTGTAAGAAAACTGTTATGCCCATGGAATGTCCACATAAAATAGGGAAACTCAGTTTGTCTGTGTGAGGTCAATTTGGTTTGCACTCTATCTGCCATGTGCCTTGTGATGCTTTTCTTATCTTTTTATAAGACCTATTTGTATGTTTGTATAGTTGTACTTTATATTTTATCTGTACTTTGTATTTAATGTTCTACTTTTAGTATTATCTGTCTGCACCAAGGTTCTGAGAGTAATGCAATTTCAATTATCTGTATGTATGTAATCTATGGCCTGTCCCTCTTACCTCTACTACTACACTCTCTATTCCAGTTGGTCTCTGGAACTGCCAGTCTGCTGTTAACAAAGCAGATTTCATTTCTTCTATTACTTCTTTTTCCAGTCTCAACCTCATGGCACTAAAAGAGACTTGGATCAAACCTGAAGACACTGCCACTCTGGCAGCCCTCTCCACTAACTTCACTTATTCCCACACCCCTTATATGACAGGGAGGGGTGGAGGTACTGGTCTCCTTATATCAAAAGAATGGAAATTGGATCTTCATCCATCACATACAGGTAACAGTTCATTTGAATCACATGCAATTACTGTAACCCACCCTGTTAAAATCCATTTTGAAAATAAATCAATTTTCTTATTATATTCTTAAAAAAAAAAAAACTTGCTGCATGTTCTGTGCTAGACTAACTGAGACTTGTCATGGCACTTGTATACTGTTGTCGTTCTCTTGTTGGTCTGATTGCTTCTATTGTTCTCATTTGTAAGTCGGATAAAAGCGTCTGCTAAATGATTAAATGTAAATGTACAGTACGTACTGTACATATGGAAATTTGATAATAAAGCAAACTTGACTTGACTTGCTCATAAAATAATCCCTAACTTTTGGTCATACAGATAAGAGTAATACATCTTTCAAATCTGTAAAGACTCTAGGTTTATTTTTGTGCACTCACAATACCATGCTGTTGTAATATAATGAAAGCAAACATGATGCGCTTACTGCTGTCTCGGTCTGTGAACTTGAACGCAAAACTCTGTGTATATCTTTGTCTTACAGACAATAATATATATATATATATATATATAGAGAGAGAGAGAGAGAGAGAGAGAGAGAGAGGTAAATGTATACTTTCAAATGAACCAATTCAAATGGAAAACAAATTTTCGATTATGTATGAAACACACATCTGCTATACTGTGGAGTCAGTGTCACTGACTTTCGAAAACAAAGAGAGCGCTAGTTTATCAAATTATTAAAATGTTAAATGCAGCCTCCTTTCCTGACACATTCACAATCATTTCTTCTGCCAATGTGCTGCGGCAAGGTTTATGCTTGAGCGTTTATTGGGCTATGTGTGCAATTAAAGGCTCATTATAATGATTTAAATGGTTTAGAAATAAACATGCGATTAGTTGACTGCTGCATCACATGACCGACTACTAGTCGACCAAAAAAAAAAGAAACTTAATCTCAGCCCTAGGTCCTAAAGACAATTTTATGATCAGTTTATAAAGGAAAACCTTTTCCCCATTTTTATCACAGGTTAAGGCAGGAAATATTTTTTTAGTTTCTATAGGTTATTAATGAGATGTCAATCTGTACTGGATTATTCATATAGTTTATTCTACAGCATCTAGTACTTCAGCTTCATTCATCACACCCAAAGAAAAACTGCAGTGCTTTACAAATATAGGAGAGGAAGATCTAATTAAATGTATCACTGCATCTAAACCAACAACATGTCTACTTGATCCTATACCCACAAAATTACTGCTAGAGTTGTTACCTGTAGCAGAAGAACCGTTTCTCAATATTATTAACTCAAAAACCATTCAAGCTGATGGTTATTAAGTCTCTTATTAAGTAACAACAACTAGATCCTAATGAACTGGCAAATTACAGACCCATTTCAAATCTACCATTTATGTCTAAAATTTTTGAATAAGATGTGTCTGCACAATTGTGCTCCTTCTTGCAAAAAAATATATCTCTATGAAGAGTTTCAGTCAGGCCCCACCATAGCACAGAAACTGCACTTGTTAAAATTACAAACTACTTGCTTCATCTCAGATATCACAAGTAAAGTATGGAGTGCCACAAGGATCTGTCCTAGTTCCTCTGCTATTTTCAATATGCATGTTACCCCTTGGTAATGTTATTAGAAAATATGGAATTAGTTTCCATTGTTATGCTGATGATAACTATATATGTCAACAAGACCAGATGAAACTTATAAATTATCTAGGCTAACAGAGTGTATTAAAAATGTAGAAGATTGGATGAGCAATAATTTTATCTTATTGAATACGGATAAGACAGAGATATTACTTATTGGACCAAAAAGCAGTGCACAAAATCTCTTGGATTACAATATGCAACTAGATGGATGTATTATTACTTCCTCTACAGTCAAAAATCTGGGTGTTATATTAGACAGCAACTTGTCTTTTCAAAATCCTATTTGCCATGTTACAAAAACAGGAATCTTCCATCTTAGAAACACTGTCAAGCTACAAAACACGTTACCTGTTTCTGATGCAGAAAAGCTAGTTCATGCATTCATAGACTGAACTATTGTAATGCACTGCTAGGTGTTTGTCCTGCATCTTCAATAAACAAGCTACAGGTAGTCCAAAATACAGCGGCTACAGTCCTTACCAGGTCAAGAAAATATTATCATATTTGCCCAATTTCACAGTCTCTGAACTGGCTGTCACGGTGCAGGGTGCATTCTCGGCTTCCCCTGTGGTCTGTGTTGTACTGTCTGTTCGGTAGCTCGTGGTCTGGGCAATCAGTGCTGATCGTGGCGGGGGTACGCAGATCACAAGCTGATTCTCCCCCACCTGACGCTCGTTCCCCCAATCCCTTGTTTTGGGTTTGCCCGTGTTTTGTGTGGTGTTCATGCTTCAGTCTTACCCTCTTTTCTCCTATTTAAGGACCCGTAGTTCGGAGATCCGGCCACATGAAGGGTCCACAGTGTGCCGGCCAGCTCTGAGATCTCTGTGTGCACCTGAGCAATTAAAATTATTGTTTATGTTATTTTGTGTTTTTTGGCAAGAATAAAGGATTCTCGTTTCACTACTCTGCATCTGAGTCCTCTGTCTATCCCGCACACTGACACTGGCTACCTATTAAGTACTATGAGTATACATACCTAATTCTGTCATCAGCTAAGTCAAGAAATCACAACAAAATTTGATTAAAGCTCTAAATTGTGCATGTATACACAGCACATAAAAAACATCTCTCAAATGCATGTACTAAAATATATTCTGCAATGCGAGATCACAGTATAAGGCACGAGTTGATATGTAATTTTTATTTGCAATTTGATGCACAAATACAGTGCAATTATACTAGAAAATATTTGAAAATGAAACCATTTGAATGCATAAAATAAACTATTTTTATATTCTGACACTTATGTCTACTGTTGACTTCCGGCCTTTTTAAAATTTTTATCACCATCTGCAAGCTCAATCCATGAGTATGCAATGTTGGAGAACAAGCATTTGGGAGTTTTGAAAAGAAAGAAATAATACAAAAATGTTCATGTTCACTCAGTATTACTTGATCTATTTCACAAAATTTAGTAGAAATTAATTGTACTTAGTTGTGTACAGTCCAGTACATTACAATCAAACACATTTTATATTGAAATAATTGTGATAAAGCGAGAACCACCACTCGCTAGGAGACGTTGCGAATGTCCGTAAAAGATGTTAAATGATGGCTCAGCCCGCAATAGCACTTATGTACAAGCGAAATTTATTTACAGTGCCAAAAAAATAAATACAGTCCAATAATGAAAAAAAAATATTTATATTGGTTCACAAAGTACCAAAGAAACAACAAACAGAAAATAAAGAGGGAATAATCCAAATGGAAAAAAGTCAATATACCGGTAAGTATCTACAATATACAGGAGTTGGAAAGATCGCTTGATGCACCACAGTTGCTCTCTCGCTCCGGCTTGGTAAACAAGTATATTGTTTATATAGGCCAGACTCCACCCCCTTCACATGGGACTTCTCAAATGGGTGATAACAGACGGTAAAAACCCACTACTTCAGGCATTTCTACTTCTTTTACACAAATACTTAATACTAAACACATAATCAACAAATAAAACATTAAACACAAAAATAATACATTTAACCATTTAATTTATTTACACACAAAAACAAGGTACCCCCTACTAATATTAAACAATGGTTTGGCGGGTTTCCGGTGCGCTGCGGCAGCGCGGCGCAGTCAGTGACGTCATAACTGATCGTCGCTCGATCGATCTGTTTGGCAGCGTCTCACACCGGAACACTGACCATTGCACGCCCAAAACACTGACGAGACCAGACAATGCGCAGTGTGAGTGTGTGAAATGTCCGGGGTTATGAATATTAACGGATGTGGAGGGGAAGATGAAATAATGTCCAACGCGTATGTGCCATCGGGACCGCATGTGCACCCGCGCTGTCGACGGCGGAACAGCAGGAGGGAAACGAGCGTGAGTTATTACAAAGGTAAGTATTTCTGCTTAAGTGTAGGTGTGTGTGTGTGTGTGTGTGTGTGTGTGTGTGCCAGTGTTGCCCAGCAGTGACAATTAGGTCAGCTTTGTCACAATAATGAAGATTTCTGTGCCTGTGGAAGTGCCACCTCAGGCTGGTTGCTGGCCCCTCTCTGGCCACCCCTATGAAAACATGCTGGCTCTGCCACTGAACAGATCATACAGTCTCATACATTTGAACTCTGTGAACAGAGCAGTTTTTGACAAGGCAAAAAGGATTTACAGTTCATTGTAAAATGGGCATCTGATGTCCCATTAAAAAAAAAGAACAAACTAAAAAGTTTTAAGTTTATTAGTTTGTTTGTTAAATCTGTGTACATACATTTTCAATTTAAGCCGAAACATATTTTTAATGTTGGATGACTGACCTTACAAGAGAAGATGTCAGCTATGTGAAGGAAAATATTGTTGAAGGAAAACATTCCAGTTCATCCATGTCACAAAAAAAGTGAAAATGTGGAATCCCAAGTTTAAAGCAATATGTGAAATTGCATAGACATGAACAGCCAACAATCACTTAATTAACCCTCAAATTGAGTTCCTCAATGAGGTTAAAATTATATTAGACCAGGACAGATGTGAGACTGGAGGTAAGGTACTTGCGTAGCCTGTGTAAAGGGGGTTCCCTTTGTTGTCGTTGGAAAGGGGGTTTCCTGAGGTTGCTGATTGGCTGGAAGTTCAGTAGTCATTGGAGTGACGTCTTGGGAAGCCTGTGGTTGGACGTTGGCTGAAGACACGGAGCTGTGGGCTGGTTGAGCTTGAACAGGCTCTTGAGGTCAGACTTGGAGACACAGCGTTAAAAAACTTAACTCAGAAACACGGAAATCTCAACTCTCTAACAGTCATGACTAAAAGCAGCAGCTGAAAAGCAAACGCTAAAAGCAGAAACAAAATTTGATGATGTCCTGAGTATTTAAACAGGCCTTTTGGCCACAGCTCAAATGTTGTCTTGACCAATTAGATCTTGTCTTAGCTCGGGGTATCATAAATCACATGTTATCTTATCAAGCAGGTGGTCCAAATTTTCCCGCTCTTGCAGGGTATAATTTTGGACATGATTTCTATAACAAGAATATGATACATTTGACAAATAACTGATGGTCAGAAACTTGTCAAGCAAGCAGATTGAAGCACAAACATACTAAACATGAATATGAATCCTTAAGCTATCCAATAGTTATTAAAAGACATACACAATAAGTGATAATAAACATGATAGTCAAATGTGTGGGTAACATATAAATGAATATGGAGTTATGGGATGGACTGATATTAATTTATAAGTCCTTTTGAGTTCATTTTGGTCCATCTATATCTATAAAAGACAGTTCCTGTGCCATTCTCTGACATAAGGATGTTCTGTGGAGACTAGAGGTTAAAAGGTCCCCTTTCAGTCTGGTTCTGCTAGGTGGGGGGAAGTCAATCCAAGGATCTTGTGTATTACTCTTATGGGTTTGCATATGATGGGTGGTGATGTATATCGATTACTTGCCCCAAATTTGACAATCTCTTCCCTGAATTGAAATTGTCAATAATTGTTCTAATGGTGTTAATGTTGAAAGCTCTTCTGTGAAAGAGTTGGTTGGTTGGTTATCTTCCTTGGGACTTGTGGCACTAGGAACTGATTTATAACATCCTGTTGCCTTTCTGATGAATTCGGCTCATGTTTCCACCATGGTCGCGATCGACTCTTTAATTTGTCTGGTTCAGGTGTGATACGCTACATAAGATTTTCTGTAATTTTCTGTAATCTTTTTTTATTTTTCTTATTATTCTTACTCAAATTATTCTTATTGTATTTTTCTAGTGCTCAAATTAATCACTTATATATAATAACTTATATATAAGTTTCTGTCTAGTGTGTTATAATTGACAAAAAAAACAATGCAGTGGTATGTTTAATGACTAAATAGTTTGTAGAATCCTTCAATACAGTTGGTAAAAAAAAATTATATTTGGAGGGGGGTCTAGATATAGTCTCATAAAAATATTTGCAGGAGCCTAATTTTACATGATATCTTCTTCAGATTTGAAATAGAAACTCATGAGACATGTTATTTTCAACCCATTAATTTTCTAAATTGCTCCAGGACTGATTTCATGCATTTTTATATCAAATAAAAAAAATATATTTAAGTGTGGTAAAAAAAAGTTCAAGGCACTTCAGTGTCTATAACTTTTAATATTATTGAGCTTTATCAAATCTGGTTGATAAAAAGTTAAGCCCAAAGGGTCTTCTTTCCAAAGACACCATTTGTTTGTAACACACTGAAGACAAAATTATGTTTTTAACACACTGAATTAGGAAACTGTTAAAATTTTAAATTAGGTAGAGCACTTTCAGCTGTGAGTCCCATAAGGAGGGGGTCAGGTTAACAGGTTAAGAGGTTAAGAATTTATTTCGGCCCCTATTTTAACGACCCCTGACCAGTCTTGTCAGTTCATTGTGGAGGGGGATGCGTCTGAGGTGGCGGTTGGGGCAGTTTTGTCTCAAAGATCATCTTCGAATGAGAGAATACATCCCTGCGCCTTCTTTTCTCATCGTTTAACCCCAACGGAGCAGAACTAAGACATCGGGAATAGGGACTTACTAGCTGTCAAGTTGGAGCTGGAGGAGTGGCATCACTGATTGGAGGGAGCGGGGTTTCCATTTATTGTTTGAAGTGATCATAAGAATCTTGAGTACATTCGCACCGCCAAGAGAACAAATTTTAGAAAGGCTCGCTGGACATAATTTTTTGGACGTTTCAGGTTTACCATTTCTTATCGCCCCGGCTATTAGAATGGTAAACCTGACGTGTTGTCGCAGGTTTTTGAGGCTGAGACTAGTCCCACCAGGATTTGGAGAGTGTTCTGCACTGTGTTGCATCTGCTGAACCGTCATCTTGGAGTTCCAGGTTGACAATAGTAGAGTATGCGTATAACTACCTCCTGGTCTCGTCTACGGTTTTGTCTCCTTTCCAGTGCTGTTTAGGCTACCAGCCACCTTTATTCCCCTCTCAAGAATCTGATGTCGTTGTTTTTTCCGCATGGGTAGAGGTCACCAATATCTGGTAGAGTGGGAGGGTTATGGTCTGGAGGAGAGATGCTGGATTCTGGCTTGCAATTTTCTGGATCGCGCTCTCATCGATCAGTTTAATCACCATCATGGTGAGTCCTCCGGAAACGCCAGAAGGCATTCATGAGGTGGGGGGTACTGTCACGGTGCTGCGGCCTAATGGTTTGTTGCAAAGGTATGTAGGAGCTGCAATAATTAACACCCAGTACATGTAGTGATTAAAAGCATTTGTCCAGAATTTATCACTAGACGAACAACAAAAGCAACTTTGTACAGCTGTACATTTACACTATGTTCCTGCTGATTTGCATAGTTATGAAAATTTCCACTGGCCCGTCCATATTGTTATACATTTCTATTGAGTTTTACCTATTCTATACAATGTCAGATCAGTGAAAATCTTGAGTTTACCTCAGAAGTCCCTTTTTTTCAGTGAATCTTCAATGATTGAACAATTTTCCCCCAGAGACCAAAACACGATCTCCTGGACACAACCTGAGAAAGCAATTAAAAGGGGGTTTAAAATGGACAAAACATGAAAGGAGAATAATTGGTTAGTGTAACGAAATGTTAATTACATGTTAATTACATGTTAATTACACAATTAATTGTCTACATTGTCATTTGTCCATATGTTGTTGATAATCTAGTGTCTGATAAACAAACATTCAAGACATGATAAATATATACATCAAAGAATTTCAATGTTGTTATCAGCAGAAAATTCTGTTTATTAGCGATTTATCAGAGTATTTTAATCGTCACACTAAATGACAAGTCAAAGCTACCAGAAATTCGCTTTTTTATGGATTTATTTTTAAAATTGTTCCTACGAGAACTGTAAAACCTGAAATTTTTGACCTTGTAGGAAATACTTTTTCAAAAATAATTTCCCTCCACATTATATAATTTACTGTCCATGTTTATTGTTGTACATTGTACCTTTCATTTAGATGTCCCACATATTGATTTTATAATACTGTACAACAATCGTTTTTTTTTCAGAATTCAGAATAAACTACTTATTATAAAAGATGCTCAAGAAGGAACCTGCCTCACATTGGACAATACAATATGATTATGTTGATTCAACTTATTTTGGATTATTCCTTTTAGATGAAGATCTTATTTTGAAATCGAGCACAGTGTTAGTTCAGTCAGGCCACGGAACAACTTTACTTGTTGGTTCAGTCAGGCCACCCAACAACTTTACACGAGATCTGCTTCCCCGCATCCACGAACAACTGGCCATTTCACCTTTAACTCATCCCCAGACGTCTTCACGAAGCTAAGCAAAGTTTCTTTCATTTTATTGTCTAGTGCTATTTGGTGAACATGGTTCAGACATTGCTTATTGTCATTACCACACCTGTAACACTACCAGTTAAATTAACAGCCTTGTTAATCTGTTGTCAAGGCTGTCGATATGAACAGGCTGCTGCTTCAGGCTCATCTATTGGGGATGCTTTCATTAAACTTATTGACTATTGCCAACACACTGTGTTTAAATCAGTGATATGCTGTTGCTCAAGCTAACTGGTGTATCGATATAGTGTTTGATACTTAAATGTACAGATCATAAATTTAGCTCATATCTGTGCTAAACTTTGGCTGCATCCAAAAACTGAAAAATGCTGCCTTCGGAGGATGCATTTCAAGGTAGGAAGGCATCAAGACACGTCCGAATTAAAAGTTAGTTTTACTTCCTGTCTTCTGAGATGCCTTCATCTGGCCGGTTTTTGAAGGCAGCATAGATGTATCCTTCGCTGCCTTTGATATCCCACAATCCTGTGCATTCCATTCTGTGACAGTTAAACCAAAAAATAAAGATGGCGTCTGAAATTGTCGGTGGTCATTTTGTGTGTAAATGTATGTTTTTGATCAACGTTTTCCACTTTTAATGTAATTTCTAGCGAGAAATTAATATTGCAGTAATGAAATTTCCAATTAGTTATCACCAATGGTGCCTGCAAAGTCATTGCCTGATACGACAGCGAGGCAGCAAGTAACCTGCCTAAGTTTTTGGATGCAGCCGTTATCTGGACAAGGGCTAATGCTCTTGCCTGAATTTGAGTATTGACCATATGTCGTACTGCTTTAAAGGGACATACTGATCTGTTTAGCTGTTATAAGAGAGCACCCTTCGCTACTTCTATTCTTCTGTAAGGAGTTTCTGCCCCACTAAATTCCTTCCTAAAGGTCTTTACTTAAAGCTATCAGGGTACTAGAACCACTTGCTTGTTGAGGCTTATCTAGTGTCCAGTATCATATCGTGCTAGACCTGTCATTGCATAAGCGAGATTTATGTTCTCGTTGGCTCCACTGCGAGCCTCCGATGACTGGTCAAGGCTTTATACTTGTCGCATTTGCCGTCGTCCAGGGTCACACGGGTGCTTGAAATCCTTGAAAATGCTTGAAATTTATGAGTTTTCAAGGTAAAAAAAAATGCTTGGATTTAGAAAAAGTGTTTGAAAATGCTGTGCACTGATTCATTATAATTAGCTTTCTTACTGGTTAATCCTCCTATAGAGGACATAAAAAAAGAAGAAAAAAAAAACCTTCTTGCCGGAGGTTGCTGCTTCAGTCAGTGATGGCTCGAAATTACAAATTATGGTAAACCGAGAACTAAATATTTGAGTAGCCCCCTGTTAAGTCTGTTTGGCTTTGTTTTCCATGGCAGAGTGTGCGCTTCGAGCATATAAAGGTAAACTAAATTTTACCTTCACTGTTAAACTAAATCTTAAGACTGTCACGATTAAAGAGAAAAGTGAAAATGAATAAAAGTGTTTTTGTGGTATACATTTAAGAACAGCTTACAATACTGATTTTTGTTTAGAACAATGTAAATTGCTAATGTGCCTTTAAAAATCCAAACGATTTACAAGGTGTGTCTGTGTTGTATCTGTGTGTGTGCTTTAACTAAGGTAAGAGTATGTATGTAAAAGGTAATTAACCACAGTTGTAAAGTGCTGGAAAATTTTAATGTCCTTGGAAGTAGTTTAATTTTACTTGGAAGGTGTAAGAAACCTGGTGTACTATTCTGTGAAATCCTTTAGGTCCTCATCTTCATTTGCATTTTGCCAGATTTGTTTAGTAAATCAGACTTGACCTGAGAGGTGTTCTGAGAAAAGCAATTCTGGAGTTCCTGTGATGTGTGAAATATATTCAGCAAGAATGGAGACTCGAGCTGCTAAGAGAAACACAGATAAAAGGAGGGATGGATGCTCTTGTCATATCTGACCATCACATGTATCTGGTTAATGGTCTTTAACAAACAAGATGGAGGAACTCTCTTATCTGTTCTTACTTTTGGGTGAGTATAAATGACACAAATCAATCAGATGATGTACATTTATAGATGCTGTTTAGATAATCTTTATGAAAAAATGTTAAAGAATCAAATGCAACATAAACTTAATGGACATCCCAAAAAGCAATGAAAAATATTTTGTTTTTGTAACAGGTGTCTTTTCCATTCAGGGGAGTTCAGAAAACGTGCAAGGTAATGTCCCATTAGTTAACATGCATTAAGTAACATTAACCAATACACGACTTGTAGTATTTATTAATATTTGATAATGTTGGTATTAAAATACAACTGCTTGTGGTTAGGTCATGTAAGTGCAGATCCATTAAAAATATTAACTTCAGAGTTTAATGTAGCAGTAAATAGAATTGAGTGTTTTGGACTGGAATTTAATATTTTAACCCAAATGGAACGTATTGAAACTTCACACATTTGAGTCTTGACCCTCTGTCTCTTTAAATGTTTCTAGAGAATTTGGCATTAAAAGGGACGGCTGTACAGTCATCCACATATTACAACTATGTAGCTTCAAATGCCATCGACGGCATCAGATACGCTCCAGGTTCAGCCTCAAGCTGCTCCCACACAGATAACGAGCTCAACCCTTGGTGGAGGCTGGACCTGCTGGATTTTTACTATATTTACAAAGTGACCATCACCAACAGAGCCGATGGCTATTTGGAGCAAACAACTGGAGTAGAGATCCGCATCGGAAACACTCTGGAAAACAATGGCAACAACAATCCCAGGTGAAGTAATGAAAACAGTTATGAACGTCAAAGTCAAAGTCACCTTTATTTATATAGTGCTTTAAACAAAATACATTGCGTCAAAGCAACTGAAACAACATTCATTAGGAAAACAGTGTCAATAATGCAAAATGATAGTTAAGGCAGTTCATCATTGAATCCAGTGATGTCATCTCTGTTCAGTTAAATAGTGTCTGTGTATTTATTTGCAATCAAGTCAACGATATTGCTGTAGATGAAGTGACCCCAACTAAGCAAGCCAGAGGTGACAGCGGCAAGGAACCGAAACTCCATCGGTGACAGAATGGAGAAAAAAACCTTTGGAGAAACCAGGCTCAGTTGGGGGGCCAGTTCTCCTCTGACCAAACAAAACCAGTAGTTCAATTCCAGGCTGCAGCAAAGTCAGATTGTGCAGAAGAATAATCTGTTTCCTGTAGTCTTGTCCCGGTGGTCCTCTGAGACAAGGTCTTTACAGGGGATCTGTATCCGGGGCTTTAGTGGTCCTGGTCTCCGCTGTCTTTCAGGGCTGTAGAGGTCCTTTCTAGGTGCTGATCCACCATCTGGTCTGGATACGTACTGGATCTGGGTGACTGCAGTGACCCTCTGATCTGGATACAGACTGGATCTGGTGGCTACGGTGACCTCGGAATAAGAGAGAAACAGACAAATATTAGCGTAGATGCCACTCTTCTAATGATGTATTTATAAGTAATAAGCAATATTTTAAAATCTATACGATGTTTAATAGGGAGTCAGTGCAGCGTTGACAGGACCGGGCTAATATGGTCATACTTCCTGGTTCTAGTAAGAACTCTTGCTGCTGCATTTTGGACTAGCTGTAGTTTGTTTACTAATTGCCAGAACAACCACCCAATAAAGCATTACAATTATCTAACCTTGAGGTCATAAATGCATAGATTAACATTTCTGCATTTGACATTGAGAGCATAGGCCGTAATTTAGATATATTTTTGAGATGGAAAAATGCAGTTTTACAAATGCTAGAAACGTGGCTTTCTAAGGAAAGATTGCGATCAAATAACACACCTAGGTTCCTAACTGATGACGAAGAATTGACAGAGCAACCATCAAGTCTTAGACAGTGTTCTAGGTTATTACAAGCGGAGTTTTTAGGTCCTAAAATTAACACCTCTGTTTCTTTCAGAATTTAGCAGTAAGAAATTACTCGTCATCCAGTTTTTTATATCGACTATGCAATCCATTAGTTTTTCAGATTGGTGTGTTTCACCGGGCCATGAAGAAATATAGAGCGGAGTATCATCAGCATAACAGTGAAAGTTAACACCATGTTTCCTGATGATATCTCCAAGGGTAACATATAAAGCGTCAAGAGTAGCGGCCCTAGTACTGAGCCTTGAGGTACTCCATACTGCACTTGTGATCGATATGATACATCTTCATTCACTGCTACGAACTGATGGCGGTCATATAAGTACAATTTAAACCATGCTAATGCACTTCCATTAATGCCAACAAAGTGTTCTAGTCAATGCAAAAGAATGTTGAGGTCAATTGTGTCAAACGCAGCACTAAGGTCCAATAAAACTAATAGAGAGATACACCCACAATCAGATGATAAGAGCAGATCATTTGTAACTCTAAGGAGAGCAGTCTCAGTACTATGATACGGTCTAAATCCTGACTGGAAATTCTCACATATAACATTTTTCTCTAAGAAGAAATATAATTGTGAGGATACCACCTTTTCTAGTATCTTGGACAGAAAAGGGAGATTCGAGATTGGTCTATAATTAACTAGTTCTTTGGGGTCAGGTTGTGGTTTTTTGATGAGAGGCTTAATAACAGCCAGTTTAAAGGTTTTGGGGACATATCCTAATGACAATGAGGAATTAATAATAGTCAGAAGAGGATCTATGACTTCTGGAAGCACCTCTTTTAGGAGCTTAGATGGTATAGGGTCTAACATACATGTTGTTGGTTTAGATGATTTAACAAGTTTATAAAATTGTTCCTCTCCTATAGTAGAGAATGAGTGGAACTGTTCCTCAGGAGGTCTATAGTGCACTGTCTGATGTGATACTGTAGCTGACGGCTGAATGGTTGCAATTTTATCTCTAATAGTATCGATTTTAGAAGTAAAGTAGTTCATAAAGTCATTACTGCTGTGGTGTTGGGAAATGTCAACACTTGTTGAGGCTTTATTTTTCGTTAATTTAGCCACTGTATTGAATAAATACCTGGGGTTATGTTTGTTTTCTTCTAAAAGAGAAGAAAAGTATCGGATCTAGCAGTTTTTAATGCTTTTCTGTAGGATAGGTTACTTTCCCGCCAAGCAATACGAAATACCTCTAGTTATGTGTTCCTCCAGCTGCGCTCCATTTTTCGGGCTGCTCTCTTTAGGGTGCGAGTATGCTCATTATACCATGGTGTCAAACTGTTTTCCTTAACCTTCCTTAAGCGTAAAGGAGCAACTTTATTTAAAGTGCTAGAAAAGAGAGAGTCCATAGTTTCTGTTACATCATCAAGTTGTTCTGAGGTTTTGGATATGCTAAGGAATTTGGATACATCAGGAAGATAACTTAAAAAGCAATCTTTTGTGGTAGAAGTGATGGTTCTTCCATACTAGTAACAAGAAGTAGAATTTACAATTTTGGCAATATGAAGATTGCACAGAACTAAATAATGATCTGAGATATCATCACTTGGCTGAATAAATTCAACACTATCAACATCAATTCCATGTGACAGTATTAAATCTAGAGTATGATTTTGACAATGAGTAGGTCCTGAAACGTGTTGTCTAATACCAATAGAGTTCAGAATGTCTATAAATGCTGATCCCAATTCATCTTTTTCATTATCAACATGGATATTAAAATCACCAACCATTAAAACTTTATCTGCAGCCAGAACTAACTCGGATGTAAAATCACCAAACTCTTTAATAAAGTCTGTATGGTGCCCTGGTGGCCTGTATACAGTAGCCAGTATAAACATAACAGGTGATTTATCATTAACATTTGTTTCTCTGGATAATGTTATATGAAGTACCATTACTTCAAACGAGTTATACTTGAAGCCTGCTCTCTAAGAAATCCTGAAAACGTTGTTATAAATTGAAGCAACACCTCCACCTTTGCCTTTTAGACGCGGCTCATGTTTATAACAGTAATCTTGGGGGGTGGACTAATTTAAAATAATGTAATCATAAGGTTTTAAGCAGGTTTCTGTCAAACAGAGTACATCTATATTATGATCAGTGATCATATTATTTACAAAAAGTGTTTTTGTTTAAAGGGATCTGATATTCAATAAGCCAAGTTTTATCATTTGTTTATCCATATTTCTTCTGTTTTTTATTTGTTGAACCTCAATTAAATTGTTAATTTTAACTTGGTTTGGACGTTTTTTGTATTTTCTAGTTCGGGGAACAGACACAGTCTCTATAGTGTGATATCTAGGTGAAAGAGTCTCTATGTGCTGAGAATTAACTGACCTCTGTGATGGGAGGCAGCTAGCAGATGGTCGGTTTAGCCAGTCTGTCTGCTTCCTGACCTGGGCCCCAGTTAGTCAAGTATAAACACTAAGACTATTTGCCATATTTCTAGAGAGAAGAGTGGCACCACCCCAGCAGGGATGAAGACCATCTCTTTTAAACAGGTCAGGTCTGCCCCAAAAGTTCGTCCAATTGTCTATGAAACCTATGTTATTCTGTGGGCACCACTTAGACATCCAGCCATTGAGTGATGACAATCTGCTATGCATCTCATCACCACGGTAAGCAGGGAGGGGACCAGAGCATATTACAGTGTCTGACATCGTGCTTGCAAGTTCACACACCTCTTTAAAGTTATTTTTAGTGATCTCCGACTGGCGAAGTCAAACATCATTAGCGCCGGCATGAATAACAATCTTACTGTATTTACGTTTAGCATTAGCCAGCACTTTTAAATTTGCCAAGATGTCAGGCGCTCTGGCTCCCGGTAAACATTTGACTATGGTGGCTGGTGTCTCTATATTCACGTTCCGTACAATAGAATCACCAATAACTAGAGCACTTTCATCAGGTTTCTCAGTGGGTGCATCACTGAGTGGGGAGAACCTGTTTAATGTTTTGATCGGAACAGAAGAGCGGTGTTTTGACCCACGACTACGCTGCCTCGCCATAACCCAGTTGCCCTGCTGCTGGGGCTCTGTTTCCGGAACCGAACAATGTACAGGAATCCCTGAGGTAGATGCATGCAAAGCTGTATCTAGAGCCCTAACATTCTTAATGCCCTCAATTAAAGTTTGGATGCATGTGTCTAATTCTGAAATCTTCCCTGTCAGCCTAACTATTTCCCTGCTTTTATCACATGTGAATCTCTCAACAGCGACAGAGATAGATAAACTGTACATGTGGCAAGAGGTGCAAATAACGATAGCATGAGAAGCCATTACTCACCGTGCTTGATGAAATATTCTTACTGCGGTTGTTTGATAAACTTGTGAAAAACTGGAGCGAGACAGAGGAGAGGAGAAAAGAAAACGCTAATGACAAGCTAATGAGTGCTAATGGTGTACTGCACTCACGGATATAAAATAAAAGTGAACGATCAAAGTTAATCTGATATGATTGATCGATAATATCAGAAATATGGTTTGAATTAAGTTATATTTTACCACTAAAAAAAAAACAAAAAAACAGAGAGTGATAGTAAGATAAAGATTCTAGAGAAAAAATAAAATAAAGACAGCTACACGGAGCTACCTACATGTCAGGAGAACTGGATTTGAGCAGGTCAGCTGATTGTGTCATTGTTTCTCTCTTTCTCTCTGCAGATGTGGTGTCACTTCACTTGTTCCAGCAGGCAGTTCTGTCAGTTTCTCTTGCAGCGGAATGAAAGGTCGTTATGTGAACATGTACATTCCTAACATCCAGCAGCATCTCACGCTGTGTGAGGTGGAGGTTTATGGAGCAGGTAATTTGTGAAATTTCACAATGAAAAAATCCATCCATTGTTAATAGTGTAGAGGTTTATTAAAAACAGATCACAAAGATTTCACTTTCAAGCCCAGCATCTTTCTGTTGGTCGAATTTGCATGATCAACTTGAACATGCAGTGAAATCTACGTGTGGAATTTTTTCGCCCTCATGGGAAACTCCGGATCACACAGATTCTTATTGAAATCTTATTGGAAGTACAGTTGAGTTTTTTAGCTAGCAGCAGTGTTGCCAACTAATTTTCAGGGAAAGTTGCTAAAAGCAGGTTGATTTGTTGCTAAAAGTTGCTAAATGACATTATGATATCATTGGGTGATGATGTCATTACATGACGCAAAATTGCGTCACTGCATAGAATACACAATGAGATTACTCAAATCTTGTTTTGAAATATGTTTAATTTAAATATGTTTGGAAAAATAATATAAAAATGTAAAATGTATTTGTAAATTTAATATATATAAAACTTTTTTATAACTAGATATTTTTATATTTAAATTCAAAATTGAATTATTAAACAGTCACACATTTTTGAACAAATACACTTTATGTAGTAAAACTATACATTCTGAACAGTTATAGTTTGAAGAATTAGTTTGTTAGTACGCCACATAGAAACGTCCATAAAAATTGGGCAAAATGTACTGTGTAAATATGAAAAAGATTTCTTTATTGATTTTTCACAAGCATTTTACCTGTATTTGAAATCATGCTTTGCATTTTGTGTAGGCTTACAGAAATATCTATAAATCAGTGTGTGTGGTTGGTTTGAGGTCCTGTGTGTGGGGGGCTGAGAACTGACTACTTCTCGTTCTGGTTTTGTCTGTGAAGAATGTGGTGATATCATCAGCTGTTATAGAAGTGGTGGAGGGGGACAGAGTAGAGAACTGAATGTTTTGAAGAGATAACGTGTCTGGAGGACTGTTGATCTTGTTGTGGAAATATAAAGATTTGGCAGTATGGACTTCAGCAGAGAAAGATGAAACCAAAGACTGATACATACTCAGTTCTGACAGATCTTTTGATTTGTGCCACTTTCTCTCTGCTTCCCTGAGTTTTGTCCAGTGCTCATGAAGAACATCAGATAATCAGGGGTTAGAAGGGGCAGCCCGTGCTGGTCTGGAGGAGAAAGGACAAATATCATCTAGACAAGAGGTTAAAGTAGAGTATAAAGTGTCAGTTGCTGCATTCACATCTAGCGATGAGAAATGGGTAGGTGAAGGAAGAGAGGGCGGTAAATTACCACAACCTGGAGTTTTATAGGAGCTACTACAGTAATGGCATGATATTCAAATGAGTTATACTTACATAGGGGAGAGTGGGTTGAGTATTTCCACTTTTAAGAAATGAGCAGACTCGTGTCCCCACCCTGGACAAACTGACGGGGGTTTGAGAGAAAGAGACACAGTTTGCTAGAGCAGCTGGGGTTGCTGAGTCTTCTGACAAATCCAGGTCTCAGGCTTGCCAAGATGCTGAGTTTGGATTGTAAAGAAAAAGCAGAAATGAAGTCTTCTTTGTTGACAGTTGACTGACAATTCCAGAGACCCACAGAGAAAGAAAGAGATGCAGTAGGGGATGTAGAGATAGCAAGATTGCATTGTGTCTGTGTGTGACATTAGAGCGTTGTTATGAGACAACCGGAATGTTATAGAGGCACATCACATAGGTGGAAAAAATAAGACAGGAAAGCAGAGTGTGTAAAAGGAAGGATAAAAATAATACTTAAATGTGTTGCCGGTTTCGTTGCTCTGTGAATTCGAGCAGGTAAAGTCGCAGGTCTTTACAATGGTTGATCTTCACACAAGAAGGCTGAACACGAGGCCTGAACGCTTCCACCAATGCTTCAGCATCAGCACACAGACATCAAATAAATACACATTCTAAGACACTAAAGTGAAAAAAGCTGTGGCCGCCTCTAATTAGCACAGCCAATAGTCTATAGCAGGGCAATTCCTCAGATCAAAACTACAGTTCACACTTTAGTGCAGGAAGGGAGCAATGCAAATAATACTTCTTCTTAGCCAATAGCAATTAGTATAATTACCAGTAAGCGCAATCAGAAATACAAACTACAGTGAAAATAAAAAGTAGAAATGGGTAGATAACTAAATCTTCCTTCTTAGCAGCAAATAATAATTATAAGACAAGCGGATCCAAAGCCCCGCCTTTCTTAAATAATATAGATTTTTACAAAACTCATCGGTCTGAAAAGTGAGGTGTACACTGATTGGCCAGCTATCCAGTGTGTCGTGATTGGCCGAATACCTCAAGCGTTTAACGGAAATGTTACGCACCTTAACATACTGTGATGCTGTGTCTCGGCATGATGAGACAAAACCACTAAAACCCAATTTTTACGGGTTGCGTTGCATATTGCGCAGCATTAACATAAAACCCATGTCTGCATTTGCAATCGGACAAATGACAAAAGACAAGCGTTACTCTACACTGCTCAAAACTCGCGTTTGAATCATCAATGGCAAATTATTTGAATATGTAAACATACTTAGAGACTGTGAGTCAGAAGCACCAGACTGTCCTTGAAAGGTTGGAATTGCCCCACTTTATAGAAACAGACATTGTAGTCTTCTCTCCCAGGATCAGGAAACAGTCCTCCGTAAAATGCGCTGCACACATCTGAATATTTGGATTGTACTGTTCTGTTGTAAATACAACTTAACCACTGATTTCTATTTGTGTCCTCTTTTGGAAGGCCAAAAAAAGTAGTTTCGCTTTCACAACGAACAAACAGCGTTTCCACAACATGGCGGCGACAGCAGCAACAGAGAGAATGTTATGCCTTCTCTTTTTTGCGTGAACATTTGGGTTGTCAAAGTCACCTTTATTTATATAGCGCTTTAAACAAAATACATTGCGTCAAAGCAACTGAACAACATTCATTAGGAAAACAATGTCAATAATGCAAAAATGATAGTTAAAGGCAGTTCATCATTGAATTCAGTTATGTCATCTCTGTTCAATTAAATAGTGTCTGTGCATTTATTTGCAATCAAGGCAACGATATCGCTGTAGATGAAGTGTCCCCAACTAAGCAAGCCAGAGGCGACAGCGGCAAGGAACCAAAACTCCATCGGTGACAGAATGGAGAAAAAAACCTTGGGAGAAACCAGGCTCAGTTGGGGGCCAGTTCTCCTCTGACCAGACGAAACCAGTAGTTCAATTCCAGGCTGCAGCAAAGTCAGATTGTGCAGAAGAATCATCTGTTTCCTGTGGTCTTGTCCTGGTGCTCCTCTGAGACAAGGTCTTTACAGGGGATCTGTATCTGGGGCTCTAGTTGTGTTATGCAAATTTTGGCACACCGTGACATAGAGATGTTGGGGCGTGTTTAAACGAGGCATTTTAGGAGGTAGTGGTTGACTTTTATAAAGAATATCTCTTTGGATTTGAGACTTTAGTCTTTGCAACTTTACAGGTCTTCTTTATGCACCAAGAGCTTGTAACACTCCTAAGGGAAAGGAAACATTTTAATCGCATCATATGACCACTTTAAGCAAAAGACTTACGTGCTGCCATCCATCTCCTCTGTTGACTAATCGCTTTCCATCCTAAATTATAATGACTTCATCCTAAAATTTTTTTTTTTTATTATTTATTCCTTCCCTTTCTAGCTTGTATTTATTTGAAAAATGCCTGAAACTTTGTATTATTAACACTTCCTGTTTCTGTTTCCCTTTTTAAAAAGAATCACTTTATGTATTCCCCAATTGTAAGTTGCTTTTGATAAAAATATCTGCAAAATTATTAAATGTAAATCGCTACTCAGACATAAACTAATTGGAAAGAAGACTGTGCTGGTGCAAATAATTATTATCGTACACTTGATGATAAAGTATGCACTACGACTCAGTACTTCTACTGTAACACTGGTAGCTCTGTCCTAAACTATTTTGTATATTCATACATACATCCAATCCTCTCAATTTCAACATTTTGTTATGTATTTAGAAATTCAACACTCTAGACAAAATAATTATAAACATCAGCAAGCAAATCACAAATCACTCAACAGACACAGACACACAGCATTCAGTTCAAGGAGACAGCAGTCCAGAACAGTTGATCTAATCACCAAACAGCCAAAAGTTCAAGAATGTATAAAGTTGTGTTGCTGAGTTTGAACAGTGTTTAAAAAATAGAGCAAACGTCAATAGGAAGTGTGATTTGTATTATTATAGCTCTCTCTATAAAGCATACAGACTGTATTAGACCTACAGAAAGACAAACGCTGTGCCGAAGTATTCACAATACACAATCTTCCAGCCTAGGATAAAGTCATTATTTACATTAACAATAATTTGGGAGAAATATAATGTGATTTTATGGAAAACTATAAAATTGTGGCAGGATTTTTAACAGCGTCGGCACAGACAGTCGTCGAGTTGTGCCACCGGTGTGCATACACTCAACACAAAGATGTGGAACAGCGCTGCACTTCTCATCCGGTCTCTGACCCCTTTACTCTCACACTCAGATGTGTTCTCAAGCACTGACATTTGGCACCGATTGATTTCTTGTGAATCAGTACTCAGTAGTACCAATGTAACTCGGTTGGTGCTCTTAAAAATACAGAGTTCGGTACTCAACCCTAGTTGTAGGTCCCTATAAAATCAGTTTGATTTATTCACAAAATGTCTTCCAAAATTGTTATTTTATAACAAATTTAAACAGTTTTTCAATTTTATTGGTTAAATTTAATTAAACATCTAATTGACTGAAAAAAAAAATATATAATTTTTTTTAACTTAAAAAGGTTAAAAAATGTAGCAAAAATCAGTGACGTGACATACAGCCAAGTATGGTGACCCATAATCAGAATTCGTGCTCTGCATTTAACCCATCCGAAGTGCACACACACAGCAGTGAACAAACAAACTGTGAACACACACCCGGAGCACTGGGCATCATTTATGAGCAGTTGGGGGTTCAGTGCATTGCTCAAGGACACCTCAGTCGTGGTATTGCCAGCCTGAGACTCGAACCCACAACCCTAGGGTTAGGAGTCAAACTCTCTAACCACTAGGCCACGACTTCCCCATCACATACCTCATTCTCAGGGGCAGATATAAGTAAATGTTTAAGATTTGTGGTCAAAGGGGTTTGGCTGACAAAAAGCTTATGAATCCCTGATTTATATGTTCAGATAGTAAGTTAGTAAAACATATAATAAGTAAGTAACATATATGATATGTTTCTCCGACAGCCAAGAAGCAGGTGATCCGAGTGCAGGTGAAAGCTGCTGAGAATGTGGATGAAGCTGAACTGAAGGAGCTTGTCTTAAACAAGGTGGATTTTATAATACTCATCTGACTAAAATTAATTGTTGAACATACAGCAAACAGAAAACATCAGGTCAGTTTAGACATCAGTCTAAAAAATAAGATTTAATAAATCAGATCAGATTTCCCCATCAGTGTGAACAAAAACCCACCTCAGTCAGACTTTATGTAAAGACAAAACACATTGTTTTGACCAATTCTGATCTCTTCGTAAGATTTGTAAATTAAGAGATGCTCATTTTGAGCTGAAATGCATCAAACTTGTCTGCGTGGGATTTATCCACTGAGTAACTGAAGACTGTTTCTGTGTTTAGTTAAATCAGACGCTGAGCGATCAGGACGTCATACTGACATGGAGGACACAACCCAACGGGAAAGTCTTCCAGAAGAACAGGACTGTACTGAAACAATCTCCTGTTTGTTCTTCTTTGAAGTGAAATGTTATTTAATGCAATTTATTCTTAGTTACAGATATCTGAATTATTACATTAGATTATTGCATTAGGCTAACAATTTATAGTAATTTCTAAAAAAAATAGTTAAATATATTCATTTTTCATTGATTCATTTAGATGAAAGATGTGTACACCTAAATATGAGCGAAAAAATGGTAGGATGTTTTAGCATTGTAGTTTAACTCTTTAAGAATAGATAAATGCCTTTGGGAGGATTAAAATATAAATCACATTTTCTCACAAGCAAAAAGCACCAACCTATTAAACACTTTTCAGCACTTAAAGGGATAATGACATGAGAAATCAAATCTGCCTTGTTTGTTTGTACCATTAAAGGGTCATGAACTGGTTTTAGTGTTGTCTGAGGTCCACTTTACATTCAAAATCATCCAAATCAGTAATCAATAGGTTATTTTCTACCCTGGTTTTGAGACAAGAAACCAAATTAACAAGGAATAGGTTATTTTCGACCTTGTTTTTGAGACCAGCTCAAGAAACACTCTGTTTTTATGGGCGTGCTGTATTGAAGAGGTGGAAGTAAACGCCCACAGCTGTGATTGGATAACAGTTTTGCATAGTAAACTACCTTTCTGTGTGTCTGTTTGACAAGCTACGTTCTTCACAGTTGGAGCCTTCTGTGACTTTGGTTAGACATGTAAACATATTCAGTACATATCAAGTGATCTCTAGCAAAGCATGTGCTGGTCCATTCCTTTCAGATCCCATATAGACAGCACAACATTGCTTTTTAATATTGCTGCGTATCTTGTTCGATACTTTTGAGGCACCGACCGAATTGCCTCAGTACTATTGAGTACTGAAAACACCTCTTTTTGTTCTGTACCAAATTTAGATACCTAAGGGGTTCATCTCATCAACATCAGTGAGCCAGTAAACGTGCAGCATGCTTGATGTGCCTAAATCAGTGATTGGCTCTGGTGAGGCGTCATGGAAAACACATGACCATTCACACTAGCATCACGCTACATAAGACAATTTATACAATGTAATCCATGCTCTTACTCAAAACTCACTTTAAACCACCATCGAATATTTGTAATAACTTTTGATTGAGATCTGTATATCATAATAATGCTGCAGAAATATGTTATTTGTAGCATTTTGATTAAAAAAAATATCTATATATATATATATATATATATCTATATATATCAATCTAATCGTTACAGCAACTTTTCAGACCCCTTTAGCAATTTTTTCCCCCCAAAAAAAGCGCCTAGTGACAAATCTAGTGTCTTCTTGCATAAACCTTTGTCTAGTTTGCATCGGATCTGTTCATTGTTTGACTGAGAGGAGCAGCACTTTCAGTTAAATTTGATTCTGTTGCTTCTCACCCAGGGGCGCAACTATCCAGTGTTAGAGGGGTATGCAGCAAAACATCCCCCCCCCCCCACTTCTAAATAAATAATTGCGCCGGACATCATCATGTATGGGCTTTTAAATAATAAATGTTTATATATATATAATTATTATTGGGGTGGCACAGTTCAAATTTTCACAGTTCGGTTTGTTTCACGGTTCAAGAGTCACATTTCGGTACAGTCTGGTATGTGCTATGTTTATGGAGAAACTATAGTTAAAAAAAAAATCTAACTATGAGCAACAGCAAAAATAAATACAATATAGTAAAGAGGTCTAGTATTAGTTTTTAGGTACAGAAATTTAATAAAGTAATCAAATGTAAAACAGCATCGCATATTTGACTATAAATTAAAGATTGTTCTTTATTAAAGTTACAAAAGTTTATATATATATATTAGATTCTTTTTATTAAACATTTTAATTATTACAAACAAATACATATTTAAACAAAAACACAGCACAGGAAAAAATTAACATTTATCCAGTTTTTGTTTATGACCGTTTAATCTAGACACTTAAAAATATTCTCCCATTTTTTTAAACAGGAGCGATTTACCATTGCAACAATACCTCAATCTTTCTAGAGTTACAACTTCAGATATCATAGATTTCCACATCTGAGTAAAGGGGCATCACTACCAACCCATTCGACCATTATAGCCTTTCGAGTCAACATTAGGAGAAACTGAACAATCTGTTACAAAAGCTTTTTAATCAAGAGCAGTGAGTGATTTCTTTGTTGTTGCTGTTCGATTAATATAAAGACTGTCACTTTAAGAGAATGCACTGATACAGTGGCCTGCGTTCAGCTGGCTATGTCTGCTATAGGATACTTACCAAGACGGCCATTTTGACATAATTTTTGTCTGAATTTGTCCATTTAAATAAAATACTTCAGAGAGAGCGTATATTTGCGCGCGTTCTGAAGCGCGGGTTTGCGCGCTTCGGATGAGCGCATGCACAAATCTTCACACTGCGCGCGCGAGCTCGCGTCCTCTGCCTCTTAAATGTTTAAACTGACAAAGCTTAAATTAGTTTAGTTAAAACAGTTATCAACGTGTGCTGTTAAGGTCTCATCTGTGCACGCGCGCTATCAGCACCCGGGAGATGACGGAATAAATGACAGCTCATATTCCAGTTTTACATATTTTCCGAGCATAGACATCACATTTTAAATCCTACCTGTTGCCTTTCACCAATCACTTATTTAGCTGCTGTCGCATCCCTTGACATGCCATCTCCTTTTCCCTCTTTCTTTTCTATTTTCAGCCCCCGAGAGCATTTTTGTTTTATCCATCTTTTTCGAGTTTCAACGACAACGCACTAACGTTATTGCTGCTTACTCCGCGCTCACGGCGCCCCACTCGCGAGGTTCTATGTCTAAATTCTATGATGGAATATTATGAGGGCACCGGCGCCTGTTAGTCCTCTAAAATATTATTTTAAAAAAATTAACCATCGCTGCGGCGCATATGGCGCATACCCAGTTTTTGCGCCACTGTTCTCACCTGATTGATCAGTTTACATGTAGAAATATCTGAAATCACAGCACAGTTACTGCCTTTATCTTGTGTGAGTTTGTCAAACAATGTTTGACAGCTTGGAAGGAAGAGCTTATTAACATGTCATCTTAATAAGCCGCATTTGTGTCACTATTTCAAATTCATCTCATTGTCTGAATACAAATTTTATTTTAAATTAAAATATTAAAACATAGTATGTGAGCACTGAGAGTATGAGAGAAACAAACAAATATAAAAGACTAACACTACGTAGAATGAAAATATGATGCAATTATGTCTTGAATATGCTGACGACATTCTGCAACTTTTTGAGCAGGCTTTAGCTACTTTCCTTTGAAAGAAGTTGGCAACAGTGGTTCAGATGTGTTTGGATGTCGATCTTTCAGGAAAGCAGATCTTCAGGAGCAGGACTGATCATTCTGAGCTCCTGCTGCCTTCAGCTTCCATCAAGCTGTTCAGGCAACAGACTTCAGTCATAGGAAAGAACCTGAGCTGACAATAATAGTGGCATCTTTATATATTTCTATACATTTTTTTATTTATTTTTCAAATATTCTGTTTTGTCTGATTTAATTATTTGGTATTTTGTGTTAATTTAATTTAGTACAGTTTATTAACAAATATTATTGTATTCAGACGAATGCACAACATTTTAACAATTTAATTAATTCCCGGCCAACGCATGTCCTAGCGGGAAGTCGTGGCCTAATGGTTAGAGAGTCGGACTCCCAATCGAAAGGTTGTGAGTTCGAGTCCTGGGCTGGCAGGAATTGTGGGTGGGGGGAGTGCATGTACAGTTCTCTCTCCACCTTCAATACCACGACTTAGGTGCCCTTGAGCAAGGCATCGAACCCCCAACTGCTCCCCGGGCGCCGCAGCATAAATGGCTGCCCACTGCTCCGGGTGTGTGCTCACAGTGTGTGTGTGTGTTCACTGCTCTGTGTGTGTGCATTTCGGATGGGTTAAATGCAGAGCACAAATTCTGAGTATGGGTCACCATACTTGGCTGAATGTCACTTCACTTTCACTTAATTAGTATTTTTAAATGTAATCAAATAAAATTTGAACAGTTCCTTTCAAAATGTGTATATTGTATGATTATCCTTAAAACTTACGTTTTCAATAAAGTATTATAATCATTAGTTTCAGAAGTATATTGTATTGTACTAGTAATAGTAGTATAATATTTACAATAATATTCCTGTCAGTTTCTTTATATTTTATTTGGTGGTTTGTAGTCAAGATATGATGATAGTTCGTTTTCTCAAATGAAATGGTGAAATGCTGGTGAAGTGACTCTAAGATGAAGTTCATCATGTAGTGAGACACAGTCAGGCTTCAGTAAGTGCAGTAGAGCAAACAGACATCTACTTGACTTGACTGTATTTGCAGACACTCATCCTCACATGTCATGGTTTTAAGGGTTAATTCCCCCAGATAGCAAAATTATGTAATTAATAACTTACCCTCATGTTGTTTCAAACCCGTGAGACCTCCGTTTATCTTTGGAACACAGTTTAAGATATTTTAGATTAAGTCCGAGAGCTCTCAGTCCCTCCATTGAAGCTGTGTGTACGGTCTACTGTCCATGTCCAGAAAGTTAGGAAAAACATCATCAAAGTAGTCCATGTGACATCAGAGGGTCAGTTAGAATTTTTTTGAAGCATCGAAAATACATTTTGGTCCAAAAATAGCAAAAACGACGACTTTATTCAGCATTGTCTTCTCTTCCGTGTCTGTTGTGAGAGAGAGTTCAAAACAAAGCAGTTTGTGATATCCGGTTCGCAAACGAATCATTCAGTTCACCAAATCAAACTGAATCATTTTAAACGGTTCGCATCTCTAATACGCATTAATCCACAAATTACTTAAGCTGTTAACTTATTTAATGTGACTGACACTCCCTTTGAGTTCAAACAAACCAATATCCCGGAGTAATTCATTTACTCAAACAGTACACTGACTGAACTGCTGTGAAGAGAGAACTGAAGATGAATACAGAGCAGTGGCGGTCGCTTCATCACATTTGATGGCAGCGGTGGGATGGCTACTCGCAAGACAGCGCCAAAAAGCAGAAAACCCAGGGTGGGGTTGAGGTCACAGAGGAAGATATCAACGATGGAGGATGAGGCGTGGAATTCAGCTGGGGCTTCAGAGGAAGAGGACGTGATGGCAGAGCTTCCTGATACCTCGAAAAAGTCCAGGTCACAACGGATGGAGCCAATAACTCCAGTCGCTACAGCGGGTGAGGGAATGGTTTCCCTAATGCGTCAGTTCCTAGATGCACAACAGCAGAGAGAAGAGAGATATATGCAGGAGCTCCGGGGTCTTCGTGAGTCCATCCGGCAGTCGACTTGGCCTGCTGAACCATTGTCTGACAATGACAGCTTGCGAATGGATCAACCAACACCAGCTACACAGAGGGTATCCACACAACGCAGGGCAGCACACAACAGAGACTCCATAAGTATTCCGGTACCGAGAGAGCCGATGCATCGGGCTGAACCGAAGATGCAAATCTTTCAGCAAGGGGAATACATTGAAAACTATCTTCGGCGGTTCGAGCGTCTAGCCAGGACCTGGAGGTGGCCTGAGGAGGGGGTTGAATAATTATGACATAGCAGTATTATTAAAAAATCTTATAACTCAAATATATTACATTATATATTGACAATATCACTTTTAATATGCCAGTGAACTGTTATAGATGCAAGTTTTATTATATCCTGGATCTTCAGCAAAGCTTGTATTTGTAAAGTACTGCAGTTTCTAGGGGGTTGAATAATTTTGAACACAACTGTATGGGCTTAAATTTCAGGAACACTTAATTTGCTCTATTTCTTAAAAACAAATTCAAACAAAGTCACAGCTGATCGCGGTTCATCTCCAAATAAACACACAGCTGTTTCTGAACAACGTTTCTGAATGAATCTGTATTTTAGAACAAATCTAGCGAGTCAATGATTTATCCATCACCAATTCATAAAGAGAGTAATTTGCTTTGTCCTTAAATGAATGAACGAATCGATTAAATAAATGATTAATTGATAAGGCAGTGACATGCTGCCACCTACTGTCGGTTTCAGTTTCATTTGAAAGTATAAATGAGTCATTTAAATCGTTTAATATTTCCAATTTCAAAACTTTATATTTTAAACATTAATTTCATTACATCGTTCTTGTGAAATACATTAACGCCACCTCTAAGTCTTCTCAAAAAGTCTGTATAATCCTTAATGAACCAGCAGAGTTCTGTGCCTTGCAAAGCTGAAATGTTGATGCTGATTTCATTTGACTGGTATCTTATTCTTCTGGATTGTATTTTATTAATTTAATAAAAATGAGATGGAAAATGGGATCAAAAAGGTAAAAAAAAAAATCTAGTATTGCCCTATTAATTTATTTATGTTCCTAGACAAAAAAAAATATCAAAAAAGAAATGTAAGCATAGAGGCCTTGATACTGTAACGTTACCTTTTAAAAAACTAATTGCAAACGTTTATGCAAAGTGTATTATGTACAAATCATGCAATACTGAACCACTAAATAAGAAAGGTTTTGAGGGCAAAGCTAATCAGGCCAATGAGAGACAATTAATAACAAATCTCATTTTTTATTAAATCATTCTTTCATTTCACTAATCAATCTTTTTTTATTTTTTTATTAAACACAAAGGGGTCATTAATGATGCTTACATTATAGCATGTGCAAATTCACAAAGTATATATAATTTGGCCAAAATTACAGGTACCTATATTAATATTCAAGAATGAATAAATGTACTGTTATTATAGATTAAAAAGGTATTTATAATTAAATACATCCAAAAGGTCAGGACTTGCCATACATTTTATTTATTTAACCGTTGTAATAATTTCCAAATTTGGACTAATTTGTGTAATTCAATAACTATATTCCCTATATCTATATTTGTAATTGCTTTATTGTAAAATAAATCAGGTGTCTATTTTTGAATATGATTTCAGTTTATCATATGTTATGTTTTTAAAAACGAAGAAAAAGTACCCTCAGAAGATATTTTAGAGCCTAATTGTGTTAAATGTGAAAAAGCAAACAAAATGCAGCTTTAAATATTAATATTTAATTTAGAATTACACATGCTATACTTTTGTTACAGAAGCTGCATCTGAATCATTGGGTTGAGCAAATGTAACCTGGGGCGCTGTAAAGGGGGGGTAAACGATGACGATTCTCGGGGCCCAGAAAAGCCCCCAATAAAATTGTGGTGCTAAAAAAAAATATTTGATAGTAAAAATTATTAACTTTAAATTATTCTGTTTACTGTTTCCTGGTGTCAAAAAAATGTATTTGTTTAGGAAACACAAACGTCCGTGGGCCCCTCTCCCCCTCTCGATTATCATAAAATGGTTCAGTCCGCCCAAATTGTATCTAGTAACCAAGGCAACACAAACAGCTTGGCAGATTCAACTTGACAGAAGAGGATGTGAAAATGCCTCAAAAATCTGGAAGTCAAAAACGGAAAGAGAAAAAAATAAGAGAAGTGAAAGAGGCAAAGGGTCGACAGTATGTTACCCAATATTTCACAAGAAAAGGTGGGTTTGTAAGTAGGCCTAAATTGTTAGTGGACCGCCCATGACAATGATCGTAGCCTACGGCACTTTTCTGTGCATACGCACGCTTTGTACATGAGGCCCTAGGTCTCTACGGTAGCATTTTTCGACAAGTTAGCACGTTTCGATAGAGCAGGGTGCAGCGGGTGCACGGCTTTGCCTCACATGCAGCCGGTGTTGGCGTCTTTGTACGAGGCTCGGCCCACTTTCAGCACCCTGCTGCGGCCCACGTTGTTGCACCTGTCTTGCAAGCAGTCTAACTTCATGAACTCTGATAAAAATCCTCTGCCAGCTACTGTACAAACTACTATCAGCTGTTTGTGAGGTTTCAGTGCATCTCTTGAAGATGATGTGGAGTTGTATTACTACAATGTCCCCTATATTGTCAAATACAGCATGATTCATCTCTGCCAACCATCTTCACATAATACTTTCACATTATCTGATCCAGACTGTCGGCAAAACTTAATTTAAACAGCGCAAAATGACTGCCTGTGGACGTATAAAATAAATATTTAAACTAGTTTTAATGTAAATTCATGTAGTTTTATGAAAAGTCAGGGAGCAGCAAGGCTTTGTGATTTATTTAGACAAAGTTATTGACTATGCAAATTTCAAAACGGTCAAAATGATGCCTTGTTTATTCTAGTGTTAAAGATAATTACCATAAGTTTAAATATTGTGGTTAAAATGACTGCTGGTCGTCGTTCTAGTGTTAAAAGTGCATGATAAGGGAACTCAATTTTCTCCCCATGTTAGGTCAAGAAAACGCTGGAAAAAATAACAATACACAGTTTTAGTTAAACGTTCAATGCATTCAAACCCACTTTGTCAAAATCATGCCTCGTTCCAAACAGAGTCAAATGAACCAGCAGCAGCAACTGGTCCGGCTGTCTCCCAACCCCTAACTCCAGCATCCCCTGAATCAGCCTCTGCGCTCCCACATGAAGAAGAAGGTGAGCGGCTATTAATATTGGTTTAATGGCAACACATTAATGTCTGAAAGTGATACACACAAAATATAAGAGGCATCTGTAGAGTGGAAAAGATTGGCTATAGGAAATGCTATATACTTTGTCAGTTCCAGGACCCTCTTCCTGTGTGTCAGGGAGAACTGAGGAAGTGGAGGAAGAGATGGAAGAGGGTACAGATGCAAGTGAGAGACAGATGGCAGAGAGTGAAGATGGAGATGAGAATTCAGATGCCGAGGATGGACTGAATGTTGAGGGATTTGAAAGGGAAGAAAATATTGTGACAAACGACCCTGGTTTGTGGCCAGCAGTTTGTACTGATCAGGATAGGGAGGACATAGTCAGAAAATTGGCTGTGACCATGAGAGAAAAGAAAGTGGAAATGCCATGCGATTCAGGGCGGAAGCCGTTCCCTGAATACTTGAATTATACAAAGTCAGCCAATAAGAGAGAAAAAATTAAGAGAGACTGGCTTACTTTTAGTCAAAGCAATCAGTCACTATATTGCATACCATGTGTGCTTTTCTCCAATATACAGAAAAAGCCTTCCTGTAGTGCACTGGCCAGTCAAAATGGGTTTAAAATGTGTCATGTGAAGTGGCGTCACATGTACAATAAACTCCCAATCCATGAGAGGAGTGATGCACACAGAGACTGCTACTTAAGATGGAAAAATCTGCAAAGATCTGTTTTACAAGATAAAGGTATAGACTCTCTGTTAAACAGGGAGTTCCAAACAGAAATTGAGAAAAATAGGGCCATCCTGGAGAGACTGTTAGATGTTACCCTACATCTGGCCTCAAGAAACCTGCCTTTCAGAGGCAAAACAAGCGACTTAGATGACGTTCATAATGGCAATTTCCTAGGAACACTGGAGCTTTTGTCACATTATGATCCTCTGCTGAAAGAGCACAAAAATCAGGGACAACAAACAAAAACAAAAAGAAGGAAAACAAACCAGGCTAACACATTATCTTAGCTCTGAAAGTCAAAATGAGTTCATCAATTTATGTGGCAGACGAGTTCTGAAAAGAATTCTACAGGAAAGGGAGGATGCCATCTATTATGCAGTCATCGCCGATGCCACACCAGACATTTCCCATACAGAGCAAAACGTGGTGGTACTACGGTATGTCAAATATGACAAAGAAAAAGACGAGTGGGAGATCACTGAGAGGTTCCTTGAATTCAAGGATTTTTACAAAAAGACAGGGAGTGAGATAGCAAAGATGATTGAGTCTGTTCTTTGTGAGCATGGGATTGACATCAGTGATTGCAGAGGACAGGGATATGACAATGGGGCAAATATGTCAGGGAAGGTAAAGGGAGTCCAAGCTGAAATACTGAGGAAAAACAAGCTAGCTACTTATTCACCTTGTGCCTCTCATACATTAAATCTTGTCGGCGTACATGCTGCACAATCAAGTCCAGATGTATCCACCTTTTTTGGCTGCATAAACCGCCTGTACACATTTGTAATAGCAGCCCAGAGCGCTGGGCAATCTACAAAGAGCAAACAGGTTGCTCATTGCATCAGCTATCTGATACCCGCTGGAGTGCAAGGATTGAGGCTGTTAAACCTGTGGCAAAGCACCTACCTTCTGTCATTAATGCACTTGATAGCATACTAATGACTTGCAGTCTCGCCAATGAAGCAAGATCAGATGCTAATGGTCTCAGAAAATACTTCATGTCATTTGATGCTATTCTTCTTCTCAAGATCTGGCTGAAAGTACTGCAAAGCATTGATGACAGGAATGTTATTCTCCAGTCAGGGAAAATCTCACTTGACATAGAGGCAGCCAATATCAGAGCCTTGACAGAAGAGATGCAGTCTCTGAGAGATGCATGGGGGTCTCTCCTAGCTGAGGCAAAGTTGATAGCTAGAGAAGCTCATGTTACTCCTCAGTTAAGCAAGGAGTGCAGTCGCAAGAAGAAAAGAAAGAGATTCCATGACGAAACCTGTGAAGAGGAGACAACTCAGGAAGATTCAGAAACAGAGTTTCGGAATACTGTGTTTTACACTGCTATGGATAGTATCATCAGTGACTTAGACACTAGGTTCCAGAGAATTGCTGATATTGTGAACGAGTTTTATGCGGTTCTGAAAGTTGGGCAGATTAGTGAGGACAAAATCTCTTCTGTGTGCCAACCACTGATCACTAAGTATTCCAGTGATCTAACTCCTGATTTTGAAAATCAAGTAAGACACCTAAACCGTGTATATGCTTCCAACTTCCCCCCTAACCTGTCACCTCTTGAACTCCTAAATGCTATTTGTAAGCTGCAGCTGCAAAGCATCTTTGGAGAAGTGTGCATTGCTTTGCGTTTATTTAGCACACTGCCAGTGACTGTTGCTGGTGGGGAGAGGGCATTCAGCAAATTAAAACTGATAAAAAACTACTTGAGGTCTACAATGTCTCAAGAAAGGCTTTGCAGTCTTGCTATGCTTTCCATTGAGAGCGAGTTGGCTAGAGAGCTCGACTTCAAAGATCTGATTAATGATTTTGCAGCTGAAAAGGTCAGACGTTGGACTTTTGTTTAGAAATGTTGAGCAAGTACAAGAGATTAGAAATGATGTGGAAAGAGTAACTCAGACTCATCTATGTTATACCTTGGCCATTCTTTGATATAGTATATTATGCAAGTTCTGCTTAAATTATTAGAAATTTTATGTGGCCATTTTGTTTTATGGTGGTGTTTTCTTGCTGAGATTTTTTTTTCACCACAGATTGTAATTCCTGTTTATTTTAAATTGAAGAGTTTTTTTTTTTAATTTCAGTATCAGTGTTGAAGCAAATAAATATAAATACATTTCATTGTATTAAGAGTGCTCAGTATTTCCGTTACATTTAAACTGTCATGTTAAAAATATTAGGTTAGATTAGATTAACTTTATTGTCATTGCCAGTGTACAGTACAAATATGGACAGTACATTCATACAAATATAAATATATGTGAATACACTATATGACACATGTACAGCTATGCACAGTATATACATTATACAGTACTATAGTAGTGCAGTATTACAGAGGACAAATTACGGGTGTGGACATGGGATGGAGTTCAATTGTCTGATTGACTTAAATATATGAGAATGATAGTCAAAATACCATAAAAGCGCATGATTTTATGTAAATTAATATGAAAAAACTCTCAGCTGTGTTGGGGGCCCTGTCAAGATTCTTTTCATGGGGCCCAAAATCCTTAGCAGCGCCCCTGAATGTAACTAAACAAAATTTCTATTTTTGTGAAAATATCGCCAACTATTTATTAAATTGAAATGATAGCCTACTAAAAATATGATATAATAATAAAATATTAATATTACTTTCTTACTAATTTAACTGTTGAATAAAATCATTTCCAAATTTGCACTCATTCGTGCCTGGGGTGATAACTTTATGAGACAAAAGCTATATGTATAATTGTAAGGGCTATCCTTACCATCTTCGCGCTCTTGCAAACTGGATGCTCTGTCTTGCCGTAGAGTCCTTATAGCCATGAGAGGTGTGTCCATGTAGATGAGTAAATAAATCTGCATCTTAAGTGGTGTGTCGCGTTAACTTAACGTCTGTCGGCGTGTGGCGTTATTTTAACGCGTGGTGGCGTCTGGCGTTAACTTAACGCGTAACGGCGTTTATTTAACGCCTGGCGGCGTTATGCCCTTACGAAAATTAACCATGGTTTTACTACAAATAAAACCAAAAAAACATGGTTACTATAGTTAAACCATGGTAATCACAAATTAACCATGGTTTTGCTATTTTAACCGTAGTTTAACCATGGTATATGTAGTAAATCTGTGTTTATAAAAATGGCAGTCAATACGCCAAAAAAACATGGGTAACAACAGTTTTACTATAATAAAACCATGGTTATTTTTCGTAAGGGTGAAAACGGCGTTTTAAAATTAATACAGCGTTGAAAAGCACGCGTTTTATGGTCCACTTGGCTTTCCATATGAGACAACTGTTACTCTCGAAAAGAAGTCGAATTTGTTCGTCCAGCTTCGTACTTAAACTCGTAAACTCTTTTTTTTATGGTATGTACATGTGAACAATTAACAAAACCTTCTTTATTAAAACAATGAATAAATCTTCTGAAACCTATAAATATTTCACCAATGACTGGGTACAGGATTTATTTACATTTTTACCAAACTGTAATTTTCTGTACATGTTTTTCTCTGAAGCATGCTGTTTTCCAAGGTGAACAGACTACAGTGTTATTTGCTGTACTTGCTTAAATATCAGTTTATAAAATGTACTGACATTGACTTAAAGTACTCATTTGATAATATATTTTGTCTGTGTGTATCCCCTGCTGAAAAAAAACAATAGAAACCATTACAGAAATTCTAATGGTTTCCATTACAAACCATCAGCAATTAACCATTAAAACCATTACCAAATGGTTTCCATTACGTAGTGTGTTTTGGGCATATTCCATTAGGATTTATTGGTTTCCATTACAAGTTTGTATTGGTCACGATTTGCACATAATGGTTTCCATCACAGTTTTGTAATGGTTCTGATGGTTCCATTACAAGTTTGTATTGGTCTTTATTTGCACATATTTAATAGCTTTCGTTGCAGTTTTGTATTGGTTCTGATTTAAATGTTTAACTGATAGCTGGTAATTAGGCCATTAATTAATATAATTAAATAATTTTAATTATTAATACAAACTGTACACAGGTTTTGTCAAGAATATAATTTTTTATTTATTTAAACTACATACCATCCTTTCAATAGCAAACAGTTCAGGTTGTTTTGCAAAGAATTAGGAATATGCACCTAAAATCAAAATTATTCACAGAATACTCAACATAGCTGGAATTAACACAAAACCTTGACATTACATTTTATTTTAATTATTGTTATTCATTAATGCATTATAGAAATACAGGAACTATGAACTTTTTTTGTGGCTTCATTGTAGCTGTCTCAGACCTGCAAAAAAATTCATTAGGACAATGTACCACTTAAACCACATTACCAGTATGTGAGATTATCTATACATATATTTATATGGCAGTCTCAAAAAAGTTGCAAAAACTTAGTTGTTGACAAAACATCATCATGTTTAAATTCGTCCAACACTTTGGGGGCACTTTGAGCAGATTCAAGTTCTTGACAGATGTGAACTTTTGTCCATTACTCATTTTATGTTCATGAGTAAAACAAACCAGTTTGTTTTGTTCAGCGTCATGTTTAGGAGTATGGAAATGTAAAGCCAATGTTCCTACAGTAACAGACCAAAGTGAAACACTCTTGAACATTTTTTAAAACAATTACTTTAGAATAACGTTCCATTAGTAGATACATGTTAGTTATTCCATGGTCTGTCTGAATACTGGATTCCTCTCGGAATTCTTGGAATTCTGGTTCCAAGTCAGTTTAATCACTGTTCCATACCAGAGACAATTTATAAGAGACATACCACTTCCTCAATCCTCAATACAACTATAAAAGGAAAACCTGTAACGGCAAAGATGGCGGTTGTATGCACATGTCCCACCCCTCCCGCTGGAAAGCCAATCATCTGCTTTTAACAGTCAAGTCGCAGAACATTTAATTAAGCCTATCGTCTGGTTCCACTGACGTATGCACACAGTTTAGGTTTTGCGACAGCGGAGAAGATTTGGTTACAGCCAGATGTGGTGTGTGCAAGATGGGTCAAAATTATTGATTTTTCTTTCATGCCAAAAATCATTAGGATTTAAAAAAAGATAATGTTCCATGAATATATTTTGTAAATTTCCTACCATAAATGTATCAATTTAATTTTTTATTAATAAAATGCCTTGCTTTGCATTTGAAATATTTTTCACAATATTTAGATTTTTTAGCACCATCAGATTCCAGATTTTCAAATAGTTGTATCTCAGACAAATATTGTCCTCCTAACAAACCATAAATCAATGGAAAACTTATTTATTAGTATTATTATTATAAAAAACTAAAAAATAAAATAAAAACAATTACCCTTGTAACTGGTTTTGTGGTCCAGTTTCACAAATAGGCTTGAATAATTACATTGTCTACTTTTTATGGTACTTAGTCTCTATTCACTTCGAGTCATATTAGATAAGAGGTTGTAGCAATTCCATTCGGATATGGATATGTAAACACTTACCACTGACAGTTTTATCTGGTTTATGTCACTGATCTCCTCAGCCAGGTATTTCCGTACACTTAGGAGGCGTTTATTTCCTATAAGGTGTGGCCTCTTTTCTTCAGGTTCTGAGACAGACACTCTTGTTTTGAACACACACACACACATAAATAAAAATTGAAATTCAAGAACTGATGGACTAATCTCAGACTTTAAATCTGACCACTCTCAAGTGGAAATTAGGTAGCATATGTGACCTGTGCTGGCAAAGTAAGTCACAATGAGCAAAAATGAGTTGAGGTTTTTTTTCTCATTAAAGTCCTTCAAAATGATGTATAACTTGTTGAAATCTGACAAACAAATACTGAGCTACACCCGTTTGAAGTTGAAAGAGTTGGCAAAGTCAAATCTTTTCTATTTTCTAAAGTTTCCAAAGCAAAATCACAGAGCAACATTGCATCTTTTCCTGCAGATCTTTTCTTAATAATAATTCACTTTTTTATTTTACATTCGAACAAAAGCATTCAAGTAAGAAAAACAAATAATCAAATGTAAAATCCCTTTATTCATTACAAATAAATTAATTATTAAAACTATAAAAGCAGTTCAATGAGTCATTCTGTGTATACAGGTGCTGGTCATATAATTAGAATATCATCATTTCAATTCAAAAAGTGAAACTTGTATATTATATTCATTCATTACACACAAGGGCGTAACTTTGGGTCTACCATTGGGGGGGTTAAACTCGCGGCATATTTATTTATTTATTAATTTATTGTATTATTTTCTTTGTAAATGGTAACATGCTAATTTGCATAATTTAATTATGCAATCCCCCCCAAAACGGGTGACTGTATTGGAGCAAACAGCAGATACAATTCAGTGACATTGGTTCTACACAGTCCCTGGCACCCTCTGGCTTTACCTCATAGGACACTGGCAAACGAACATCTAGCCAGCCAACTCCAGTCAACAAAACAAATCATCAGCTAACTCAGTGTTTCTCAAACTTTTCTGCCATTCCCCACTTCAGAGGTAGGAAAGGGTTCCGAGCCCCACCTGTCCCCAATCACCCCAACAAAATGTTAATAAACTAGGCTTTAAGTTTAACTTTTAAAATGTATTTTATTAACATCACATTTTAAAAACTTAACATCAAATAACAGCATTAAAAAATTTCAAATGAAGAAAATGAAAGTGCAATTATATTATCACTTTGCATGAAATAAGACTCAAAATTAGATTAAAAAATAATAATAATTGTGTTTGCATTTAGCTTCTGATAACATCAATACAAGTGTGGACTAACATTAACCTAGTTGTGCTTTGATTCATTTTGACACTTTGCAAAATCCATGCAAAAAGAACAACAAAAAAACAAACAAACAAACAAAAATAAAAATAATCTCAAATTGAATCAGAGGTGGTAAATTCCTAATAATGTACGTATTTTTTTAGGTATTTTAATAAGATAGATACCTAAAATACGTTGCGCATACAGCTCAAGTAATGCGATCGTTATAAAGGTGTTTGAACAACAAAACACATCCACTTGCACATATTTGACAATCGGAATATCAGATATATCCTGCTATAGCTAACACATTTGTGAAATTTTGAATAAAAAAGGAAATAAAAGCAGATCATCAGTCATTCAGCACTATTGTGGCTACGGTGTGACAAGCAATGAATGGCGCGTCTCCATGGGAACCATAAAGCGATATTACGATCAATAACGGTAGCCTTGAAATACTTTTAAACTTACGTGTGAAGATGTTAAGTAACGTCAAGGCTTACATTTAAATGTGTCTTTGTTTTGAGTGTATGGTCAATAAATAAAGGAATTAAAAAGATGGGCACAAAACCTGTTTGTCATGTTTCTATTCCCCACACTTTGAGAAACGCTGAGCTAACTTAACAGCTAACTTAAGGGTACCTCCGTTTGGTCAGGATTTTTCGTTTCTTTTTTTTTTCTTTTTTCTTTTTTTTTGGCTGGTGTCGACAAACAATGAAAAATCGTTGTCTGGCTGCCTTTCAGTGTCCTTTTCATCTTTCCGTCAGCTTTCTCCAACCATTCATCCCATCGACTGCGCAAAATAGTGAACAAACTTGGTACAGAAAGCGGGTTGGGTAATACCAGAGACTTTGGTAATACCAAATCGGTGCGGTGGGTACATTACAGATTATTTAAAATATGATACTATCTTTCTTGCTGGCAAATGAAATTAATAAAGAAAATGAACAAAAGTATTAATTCTGAATATTTCATATCTATTTTAATCTGAATGATGTGATGATATTGGGGGGGTTATATTAGCTGGATCTGATTTTTGGGGGGGTCATGACCCCCGTAACCCCCGTGCAAATTACGCGCATGATTACACACAGACTGATATATTTATTTATAACTGACAACTAAGGAAAATCAGATCGAATCGATCAGTCTGTGGCACTGCTCAGGTGTTATGAGAGCACAGGTTACTCTGATAGTGGCCTTCAGCTCTTCTGCATTCTTGGGTCTGGCATATCACATCTTCCTCTTCACAATACCCCATAGATTTTCTTTGGGGTTAAGGTCAGGTGAGTTTGCTGGTCAATTAAGAACAGGGATACCATGGTCCTTAAACCAGGTACTGGTAGCTTTGGCACTGTGTGCGAGTGCCAAGTCCTGTTGGAAAATGAAATCTGCATCTCCATAAAGTTGGTCAGCAGCAGGAAGCATGAAGTGCTCTAAAACTTCCTGGTATACAGCTATGTTGACCTTGGACCTCAGAAGACACAGTGGACCAACACCAGCGGATGACATGGCAACCAAACCATCACTGACTGTGGAAACTTTACACTGGACCTCAAGCAACGTGGATTGTGTGCCTCTCCTCTCTTCCTCCAGACCCTGGGACCCTGATTTCCAAAGGAAATACACAATGTACTTTCATCAGAGAACATAACTTTGGACCACTCAGCAGCAGTCCAGTCCTTTTTGAAGTGAGACGCTTCTGACGCTGTCTGTTGTTCAAGAGTGGCTTGACACAAGGAGTGCGACAGCTGAAACCCATGTCTTGCATACGTCTGTGTGTAGTGGTTCTTGAAGCACTGACTCCAGCTGCAGTCCACTCTTTGTGAATCTCCCCCACATTTTTAAATGGGCTTTGTTTCACAATCCTCTCCAGGGTGCGGTTATCCCTATTGCTTGTACACTTTTTTTCTACCACATCTTTTCCTTCCCTTTGCCTCTCTATTAATGTGCTTGGACACAGAGCTCTGTGAACAGCCAGCCTCTTTCGCAATGACCTTTTGTGTCTTGCCCTCCTTGTGCAAGGTGTCAGTGGTCGTCTTTCGGACAACTGTCAAGTCAGCAGTCTTCCCCCATGATTGTGTAGCCTACAAAACTAGACTGAGAGACCATTTAAAGGCCTTTTGAGTTAATTAGCGTATTAGAGTGTGACACCAGGTGTCGTCAATATTGAACCTTTTCACAATATTCAAATTTTCTGGGATACTGAATTTGGGATTTGTCAGTTATAAACATCAAAATTAAAAGAAACAAAGATTTGAAATATATCAGTCTGTGTAATGAATGAATATAATATACAAGTTTCACTTTTTGAATGGAATTAGTGAAAGTGAAATCAACTTTTTGATGATATTCTAATTATATGTCCAGCACCTGTATTTATCAGGATATATATAACTGTAATTTGAATGTCGGATTGAAATGAACACTGTTATTAGAGTAGTTAATTGTTAGCATAAGTGCGGCTAATAATAATAATTAAAAAAATAATAATTATCATGTTTTTGTGTTTTGCTTTGGTACTGAAATTGGTACAGAGTACAATGTATTTTCACTGGTACTGGTACCGAATACTGAAATTTTGGTACTGTGACAACACTAATAGTTAGAGCTCGATTAATGTGTTCAGGTGCACTGCAGGTTGGAGCAAAACTCTGCATGTAAGTGGACCTTAAGAGACAATGTTGAGATCTCCTGCAATATGTTCTGAACATGCACTATAAAGAGACAGAATGACTTACAACACTGGTGTCCAGTCCGGTGCTGAAGGACCAATGTTCTGCAAAGTTTCTGGTGATCCTTGATCAGCTGCCCAGGTCTGCTTAACTGGGTTTGGCGCTAAACTCTGAAACAAGAGAAGACAACCAATATTATGAAGTAAAAAAAAATGATTCAGAAATATGCACAACGTCTGAAAATGCACAAAGATGAGAAGAATGTGTTTAATGATAACTTTCAACCCACTGAAAAATAAGAAGCAATATTAAGTCACAGATGCATTTTTATTTATTCTTATTAATATTGTTTAAATATGTTGTGGTTTATAAATGATTTATAGATGAATAGAAAAGATCTATCAGTGCTGAATGGCATCATACATACATCATATGTAATGATATTTAACAAGAGTTCTAACACTGGACAGCACAACAAAATACAACAGAGCCTATTATAATCATTGATGCTCTCTACACTGGATGCGGCACGACACAACAAATCACAGACGGTGATCTGATGCCTTTTCCTATTTATGATGTACTGACACAAAGTTTGAATGATTTTTAACAGACACGTTGTGAGAGTGTGCAGCTTGGAGATAAGAGATTTTTTTTATGTTTCTGAAATAAGTCTCATGTACACTAAGAAGGATTGTGTGACACTGGAGTAATGATGCTGAAAATTCAGCTTTGATCACTTATTAAAACAAACTTAAATAGAAAATAGTTAGTAAAAAAATGTTAATTTCACAATATTACTATTTTACTGTATTTTAATCAAATAAATGCAGCAGTGGTGAGAATAAAAGATGTCTTTGAAATACATGACAAATCTGACCCTTACATTTTTGAATGGTAGTGTATGTTTGACGAATTGCTTACTATTCATGGTTCATAATGTCTAAAAATGTTCTTCGACAGGAGATATGTCTCTAGAGCACAGCCATTCAGCATGGAAGAACCTAGGATCATAAGCATACTGTCACAGAGACAACAATATTTATTATACAATGCCAGGTATAAGGCATAAACCAGAGCCATGGCTCTGGCATAAACTATAGCAGAGGTGAAATGCAGAAAAGAAAAATAATAATTCACAGAATATATAATTTACATAATAATTTACAGAATATATATATATATAAAACATTTTAGTTTTACTCATTTAGTAATGCTCCTACAGCGTGGACATCAAAATGTGTGTGTTTTCATCCTCTCTGTCAGCAGCTCCCTTCAGAAATGTTAAAATCAGGAACTTCTCCTCTGTCATAGAGGTTTTTTTCTGGCACTTCTGAAATCACAGAACAAGTGTATGTATTTATGTATTTACCATGAAAGATCAAAACCTGAAGGTTTCAGTCCATTTTCACGATCTATGTAAGTGATGTAACATTATCCGGTTACGTTAGTGCACATTTTAGGATTAAACAGTGCATAATTTTAGGGTTAAATTAATTCAGTTACTTCCATTCATCCATTGATATATATGGAGAGAGAGAGAGAGAGAGAGAAAGAGCTCATCTACACACAAGATGACATTAAAAGCCCAAACTTAATAAATAAGAGTTAACGTTAGTGTAGTTAGCCTTACGGTTGAGATGCTAACGGACTTTTTCTGACGACACTAAACCACTTCTATAAAGTAAATATTAAACGGAAGCGTATAATTTACATGAAATAAAGTGTCAGGAACACTTTGATGTACTATTTGTGTAATTTTATAGACTAAACTTACCTAAATTTGTGGGAAGTCGTGGCCTGGTGGTTAGAGAGTCGGACTCCCAATCGAAAGGTTGTGAGTTCGAGTCCCGGGCCGGCAGGAATTGTGGGTGGGGGGAGTGCATGTACAGTTCTCTCTCCACCTGCAATACCACGACTTAGGTGCCCTTGAGCAAGGCATCGAACCCCCAACTGCTCCCCGGGCGCCACAGCATAAATGGCTGCCCACTGCTCCGGGTGTGTGCTCACAGTGTGTGTGTGTGTGTTCACTGCTCTGTGTGTGTGCATTTCGGATGGGTTAAATGCAGAGCACAAATTCTGAGTATGGGTCACCATACTTGGCTGAATGTCACTTCACTTTCACTTTCACTAAATAAAATAGTGAAACCACACCGAGTGTCAGCGTTCAGCTGCTTGACGGTTGGGCTGCCGCCTCGTTTCCATGGTGACGTCCTCCGCTCCACGTTCTGCGCGCGCGCACATTGCAGCACGTGGAAGTCACGCAGAATTTCACTGTTATTAAACATCTATTTTTGGGCTAAATTTGGACCAAATCCGACGAACCAAGCAAAGACCAACTTTCAACGTCAATTTTGAAGGCCATGACGAGTCGAGTTGATTTAGACAAAAAAAAAAACTAAATAAAAAATAACCTTTCCAAATGACGCATGGTGGCAATCCAAGACAATACATGCCACCAATAGAAGAAAGCAATTTACCAATAGAGACCCACAGGGACCATTACTGTGACCATTAAAACCAACAGAATTCCCATTTTAACCATTAAAACCATTACAAATTTTGTAATGGTTTCTATTGTTTGTGTTCATTTTTTTAATTTATTTTTTTATTTTATTTTTCAGCCGTAGCCTACCCACTAAGACAATTACAGTTTTCCAAAGAAACCACTAAATTTATTGGAGTCATAATGGTTTCTACTGGTGTCCAGTAGATACCACCAGAAGTTTCTAAAGGTGTTCTATTGGTCCTTAATGGTATCCAATAGACAATACATGCCACCAATAGAAGAAAGCAAATTACCAATAGAGACCCACAGAGACCATTACAGTGTCCATTAAAACCATTAGAATTCCAATTAGAACCATTAAAACCATTACAAATTCTGTAATGGTTTCTATTGTTTTTTTCAGCAGGGTCAATGCACACTATTTTAGTTAGCACTGTTAAGGATTTGATTATGTCCTTTCATATAGTTTACTTTCAATTTTTCATATTTAAATGATTTATAATGTTGTCTATTTTGAATGTGTATTGTTTAATCGTTGGATTTTGTTTTTTTTATTAGTTTGTATATTTGTGATAATGATGTCTTTTATTTTGAAATTCATCCACTTAAGCCTATATATTGTGGCGTGCTCAAAGCATTGTAGTAAGGAGTGCAGCTACGGGGCACATGGTTGATTCATCCAAAGGCATACGGTTAAAGAGAACTTCAAGGGTTTAGCTCCTGGTTTAAGTGGAGAATAAGGTAAAATTGACTTATCTGTATTGTTTTGGATTTCTTGTTTTATGTAAGGTAATAATGGGTATTAGTTTGTATGTGATTTGATGTATGTTTGTTTCATGGTTTATTTATATTATATCATGGTTTGTTTTCATGTAAAGCTCTTACGGTGATTTGTGATGTCTTATGGCATTTAACGGTGATTACTGCAAATCTACGGTGACTGATCTTTAATAAAGCTCATTATGACTCATCAGTGAAAGAGTTCAACATTTTTAAGCCAGGAAGCTACAAGCACTTTTGTAATTAGTGGTCACCAAATGACTACTATGTCTTAAGCAGTAAACCTTAACCCATTTTGGTTTCCATAGTGAATGTAAGACAATAAAGAACATCATATTTATTAAAAGTGGCATAATACATTATTATTCTTCATGCAAGGCTGGTCAAGCATGAATTAGCGCAAATTATTTTCTGCATCAAATAAAAGGTATAATGAAAACGAAATAATGAAATGTATAAAATAAATCTATAAATTGGAACAAGATCATTATCATGTTTGACATTAGTTAAAAATGCTGAAGAATATTACTATTTTAAGTACAATACATTTTCAAATTGATTTTCAAATATGTTTTGAAATAAGGTTGTAACTCATTCATTTTTCTATTTTCCAGGATTATAAAAATGAATTCCAAGAGATTTGCAGTGAGAAACGTTTCTTCATTCACCTTGGAAATCATCTTAAACGAAAAGAAACAATTAATTGTCCCTTTAAAGGATGGGGATTTAAAACAAACAATCGGCCAACGTTCAGCTCTCATAGAAGCAGAATACACAAAGCATACACTAAAAGACTTTCGAACTGCAATACAGACGGTCTTCGCGAGGATTGATAATGAAGTGCCATCTATCTCACAGATCTCTTCAGAAGTCGAAATTGGAGATGATGATAGAATACAGTTTGATGAAGATGTAAATAGTCAAACACTTGAACAAAAAATGTCATCTTTTTTTGTGTATGCAGACTGTGTTCCATGTTTCAAAAGATGCTACTCAGAAAATAATTGAGGAACTTAAAAGTATTTTGTTGTTCTCCAAATCTCAGGCCCTTCATAGTGTAGAATCAATTCTCACAAAGCACAATGTTAATGTTGAAAGTAACATTGTCAAAGAAATTACAGATTCAGTGTGTTTGACAAATCCACTTTTAACCGCAATATCTGCAAAGGGTATTTTGTCTACTGACTACAGAAGAGCTCTGTATTTCAAACAACACTTTCCTTTAATAGAACCTACCGAATATCTTTATGAACATACCCAGAAAGAATCATTTGTTTATGTACCAGTCATTCAGGTACTTGAAACTCTGCTAAGTTTACCATGTTTTTTGGATAAAGTTGAATTCACAAACGAACATTTAGCTGGACAGTACAATTCGTTTCAAGATGGGAAGTACTACAGGGAGAATGTGTTTGTTGCAGAAGAAGAGGTTGTTCTGAGTTTGGCCTTTTATATAGATGAGTTTGAAATTTGCAACCCATTAGGCACATCCAGAAAAATTCATAAAATTACTGCTGTCTACTGGATGATCTTAAATTTACCTGCAAAGTGGAGATCTACTTTAACATCAATTCAGTTAGCTGTTTTAGGAAGGAGTGTTGATGTTAAAAAATTTGGCTATGACAAATTTTTGTAACCTTTGATAAAAGATTTGAAAGCTTTGGAGCAAAGTGGTGTGTTTGTGGAGACTTTGGGGCATTATGTGAAGCCAACTGTTTTCTGTGTATGTGCAGATAATCTCGGAGCCCACAGTCTTGCAGGCTACCAGAAAAACTTTAATGTTGATAAGTTCTGTCGGTTCTTTTTGATAAGTCGTGATCAAATAGCAACTGTTAAGGCTAGTGATTTCCCTCTGAGGACTGTTGAGGAGCACAATTCATTTGTGGAACAGCTTAAGCAGAGTGACACCCTGCAGAGTGTTAATGGTGTAAAGAGTGAGTGTTCATTAAGCAAACACTTGAGAAACTTTCATCCAGTTACTGGGTTTCCCCCAGACATTTTACATGATTTTTTTTAAGGGGTCATACCTGGGGAATTATCTTTGTGTCTCAGAGATTTGATCTCAAAAGGTTACATTACTCTTGAAGGATCACTCAATCAAAACATTCCCTTACAAGTACTCTGATAAGGTCAAAAAACCAAAGGCAATTCTAAAATCAGGCCTAGTTAAAGAATCAATTGGGGGTAATGGTCATGAAAATTGGTGTTTGTTGCGCTTACTTCCTTTAATGATTTGGGATTGCATCCCAGAACACGAGCCATCATGGGAAATATTATTGGATCTGAAAGAAATTGTAGAAATTGTCCTATCACACAGTCTCTCTGAAGAAACTCTGTGTTACTTGTCATGTAAATTGGCAGATCACCGCTTGCTTCTGACTTCCACGTTTCCAGACTTCAAATTAAAGCCGAAGCACCACTTCATTGACCACTACCCACAACTGACAAAATGCTTTGGATCTTTGGTGAACTTGTGGACTATGCGATATGAGTCCAAGCACTCATTCTTTAAGAATGTAGCACGTGATATTCACAATGTGAAAAATTTGCTGCTTACTCTTTCTGTTACACATCAGCAAATGATCGCCTATCATTTGAATGCTCAAAGCCTTTTGAAATCAGAGTTATATGTTGAAAAAGTAAATGTGGTTCAAATATCACTGTTAGATGCAAAACTGAAATTGTAACTGTCCAAAAATGTTTGTCTGTATGGAACTCAATATGGTAAGGACATGATTATATCTGCTGGACAATGCAATGGACAGCCTGAGTTCTTCAAGATAGAGCACATGTTGCTCTGTCCTGACAAAGTCTCCATTGTATCTAAAAGACTCTCTGCCTGGTATAGTGAACACTTGAGATCTTATGAACTTGTGGAAAGCAACTATGCTGACATGGTTGTCCTTGATCTTGATGACTTAAATGATTATCACCCATTGATTCCATACAGGCTTAGAGACAGAGTCCTTGTGCCTGAGGACATACCTGCACCATTAAACTTGCCTGATGGTATGTGTAAAGTTAGTTTTTTTTTTAATTGGAAAAAATACTGGTATTTTTTACTTAACTTTCTCTGTCTACCTCTCGGTTTACAGGCTTTACTACTGCGAGCTGTCATTTCTTCAACTGATGCCCCGCGACTTCAGCTTTTTGAAGTGCCACAGTCTGTGGAGTCCCTTATTAGATTTCTGAAGGAGAAACTGCAGTTACAAGGACAGTTTGTCTTGCAGTTTCAGGACCCTGATTTTGGGAATGCCCTTTGCAGCCTGACTGACATCTCGGAACTGCCCAGTGACAAAGCAGTCTTGCATATTCAGTGGTGCAATTCATCATTGTCTGAAACCAGCCTTTCTGTGTCATCTCTTGATACTGCTAGTGTTGATGACTCTGATGGATCCTTGACCAGCTCCACAGCCTCTGTACAAAGGTATTTGCGCACAGCCTCAGAATGGCCACTGCCATTCCCCATCCCACCCCTGTCATTTGATGTTGAGCTAAAACTACGACGAGGCAATGAGACATATGCAGAAACACAGACAGGCATTGATGTGACCAGAAACATAAAGATGGAGATTCTTGATAAAATAGTTCAGGCTGTTTTTGACATAAAGGCATATCCCAACAATCAAGAAATTGAGTCCATTGCATCTGCACTGATTTCCAAGTATCCATGCCTTAAGGAGCCTGGCAAAGGTAAGGGCTATGAAGGATGGTTGATCAGCCTAAAGAACAAGCTAAACAATTACCGTTCAAAATTGAGAGCAGCAGGCTGCAAAGAAGTTAGTGTGAACAAGAAGCGTAAGGATGTTGAACATGGACATGGTTTCACCATGAAAAAAGCAAAGCGTGGAGAAGTGAATTTTTTCCCGGAACATCCAGGCAACCACACTGATGCTTCACTTGAAGAACAAAGACTTTTTTTGATTGATGAAACCAAAAAGGCAAGAAGCAACATGGTGGTCATAAGTGGAAAAATGGAATTAACTTTTTCCCTGAGGAGAAAAGAAGTGTTAGAAGATCAACCAATGGTTGTAGACGTGCAGCAGAGGTGGCCTGTACTTTTTCTCCAGCAACAGGTAATTATGTCAGGTTTTTCTTTGTTAAAAGGCTAATTTAAATGATTTTATATTGTTTTTTTATTATCCTAAATTTGTTAGAAACACATGAAATGTTTTTATTACTTAAAGGGTTAGTTCACCCCAAAATGATAATTTTATCATAAATCACTTAACCTTGTGTCGTTCTAAAACACCAAGCGATCTGATTGTCTCCAGATCACATTTTCAGATATTTTTGATGAAAACCAGGAGGCTTCTGTCTGTCCCATTGATTTGAGTTAGTTTCAGGATTCTTTTTCCCAGTAAAGAATAAAAGACATCGCCAAAAAGGTCCATATGCCATCAGTCATTCAATAATAATATTATGAAGTGACGAAAACACTTTTGTGCACAAAGAAAACGAAATAAACAAGTTTTTTCAACAAGTTGTTCTCAAAGTAATTCATTGCGCGTTCACGAGCAGACTACTGCATATGCTGACGTCACCTGCTGATGTAGTTGCAAATATTTCTTTTGTTTTTGCTCCTTTTTTATTTAAGCCATTATGGAAACATTGTAAACAATACTTGAACAGCCCGTATAAATGTACACATTACCAGTGTATTCTGTGTCTGTACATTGGCAACTACATCAGCAGGTGACATCAGCAACATGCACCATAGTCTGCTCGTGAACGCGCACTGAACGACCAAGGAGGAGAACAAATTGTTGAATAAAATCACTCGTTTTGTTTTCAGTGCGCACAAAAGTGGTTTTGTTGCTTATAATAATAATTTTGAACTACTGATGGCACGTGGACCTTTTTGGCTATGTTTTTTTCTGGGGGAAAAAGTTGAAACAAACTGAAGTCGATCGGACAGACCGATGCCTCCCTGGTTTTCATCAAACACATTTTTAAATATTTTTGAAGACAATCGGATCACTTGGTGTTTTAGAACGACACAGGGGTAAATTATTTATGATAAAAGTTATCATTTGGGGTGAACTAACCCTTTAAGGCACCACATGTAATACACATTTTAACCATCTGTGAATGCCATTTCTAGCTGGATGATGTTTATTTCCACTAACAAGGTCAACTTAACTTGAAATGCTATTCACGCAGAAACACTACTTCTTGTAGCAATATCAGCGTGAATCTAATGTCAAGTTTTCACAAGTCAGTCAGGGTGTCCTTTAATACAGTCAGTCCTCATGACCCCCTCCCGGAACATTTTTGTTTTCTTTGTATGTAAAAGATGGACAATTCTGTTTCCATAATTAACTTACTAACAGACTGATAAGTTGAATCCTGCATTTTATATTTGATATTTACAGGTAGGCCTGTAAAAAATATTGTGGTAGGTCGGTCACGAGGACTGGAGCTGAGAAACACTGACTTAATAGGTGTTTAGACCATAAATAATGTTAAGTATGGAAACAGAATTCAGTCAGATGACTGACTTGTGAAAACTTGACATTAGATTCACGCTGATATTGCTACAAGAAGTAGTGTTTCTGCATGAATAGTATTTCAAGTTTAGACAAAGCATAAACCGGATTAAAAAAAACATTTAAGTTTTGTTACTGTTACTACAATATGTTTTTGTTATAAACAGATAGCTGAGGAATTCTTCAGAATCACGAATAAAGACCTTCTTGATGTCTTCAGGGCAGCTATGGACCGATTTACACCTAAGCTCTTGAAATTATACAGAGCTAGAAAAGCTGCATTTGGAGAGGACATGGAACAGCTCCTAGAAAGACTTGATGAAAGGGCAAGTTTAGTTTCATAACTTAAATGTTTTGGAGGTTTTTTCACATTAGGTTGGCTGATATGAACAGTTTTCTTACTTTGGCTAATTCTTTGTTACCTCTGTATGTTTTGAAGGTGACCGATGTTCTTAATCACAGAAGGACTACTGCTTTGAAAGGCCTGCCTTTGTTTCTTCGAGAGGACCCAAACAAGCTGTTCAAGACATTCAAAGTAAGTAGTAAATACTTCAAAAGGCTTGCAGTTTTGAGATTTGATTATTTTTGTTCATTAGGTTTGTTTAAAAAAAAGTGAATATTTACTTGTTCTAGTCTTATGTTTGTCAGTCTGCAAGTGTTGACTGTTTAATGACAATTGACTTTTACAGTCTATTGTGGATAGAATGCAACTTCAAGATATCTGTTCTAGTAGATTATTGTTTGTGTAACAGGACACCGAAGATGGGGCAAAAGGAGTGTCTATTGCCATTCGGTGTGTTTTGGAAGATGACGCCCAGGCGACATCACCCGAGGTTGTAAACATTGCTGTTGTGTTGGAGCAGGTCGTCGTTTTGAAAGATCTCCCAGATATTTCTACTGCTCTAGCATACCTTTTTGGCCTTCTGTATGCGTTAAACATATCCTATCCTCAAGCTCTTAAGTACACTTTTGACACCATTCAGAATGTTTTCATGGAGCTGGGATCTGGATGCACCAAACGTGTGCTTTCTCTGAAGAACAAACTGTTGTAAAGAAAATCAGAACAGTGTTTTTGGGATCCTTTTCGGTGTTCATTTGTTACAAGACCTAAAGTGCAGCTTGGATACAAGGTGATTCTTTTAGTTGGCATCTCTTTTTCTTGTCATCAGATGTCAGACTGTTCTTAAAGTGTTTTATAATTGTAATTTTGTATTACCACATACCATACCAGGTTATTGGTTGCAGTAAGCATGTCTGTTCTTATAAATGGTTGTTTAAAATTGAGGCATAGTTCATCCAAAAATGAAAATTGTCACATTTTGTCACTCTTATTTTGTTACAAACCTGAATAAATGTCTTCGTTCCGAGGAACATGAAGAAAGATGCTTTGAGGAATGTTTGTAACCAAACCGTTCATGAGCCCCATATATGGAAGTAAAATAATGACTTATGTCTTTGAAACAAAAAAGCATGCTGAATAGCACTATCTGAAAAAATAATGCATTGAATTAACAGTACTTGAATTGTAATGCCTTGTATTTCCAGGGCTTGCATCTTTAGGTCGTGAAATTTCATATAATTGTTCGTTTAATCTGTTTGTTCAATTAAAAATATTTCACACACTTTTTCATAATTAAAAATCAATAATTCATATTCACGTTCCAGAATTCACTTCCAAAATATTAAATCGGTTAAAAAATACAATGTATAATATTCGACAGGCAAATTTCGGTCCATTTTATTTCACTTTCCAAATTCGCTTCCACAAATTCAGTGGTTAAAATTCGGCAGATAATTGGCCCTTTCACATCCGGGAGCTGCAGGAATAGCAGTAGAGCACAGAGGCATGATCTCCATCTGCTGTCAGTCGCTCACCAGCAGGTGGTGCAAGCGGCTTCTGATGAAGACCAAAGCAACAGGTGGAGTAAGTAATACAGTTACAAAAACTGATCTTTATTTCAACATCTTTTGCTGTTACCAAGTAAGCAGCATTCAAAGAAGATTATAATGGTGTTTTACCCAACGCTGAATTACAGAACTAACATTACATCTAAGAAAGACATATATTGCTTTCGGTTGTTTAGTTTCTGTAACTTTGTGTCATGGCTTGTGCGTCGCTGTGCTGTAATACTGGGGATCCTCTCACGTCACACTCCAGGATTCCCCAATGACGAGTAACGCTTCTCAATCAATTAATACTGTGATATAAGACCTCAGATCTCAGAATACATTTTATTGATGATTATGCAAACTATATAGACAGTTAAGCAGATGTAAAATATGAACGAACGCTCAAGGTTTCACGCGGTTTCAGAAAACACATTACGTGGCTCAGCGCACTAACAGTGACAGCGATTAAGAAAAAAAAACTCACATCTTACTGATGATGCAAACTATATACAGACAGATATATCTATATATATAACATGCACTTTTTCTTGTTCCGTAACTTGCGTTCATATCCTCATCTGTCTGTATATAGTTTGCATTAAAGTCTTTTATTGCCTCAGGATATTAAATTATTAAATTCAGCATTTAATACAATAGATTACTGTATATTATGTACATTTAAGCAGATGAGCCTCACAAACCACAAAGTTTCACCAAATTTAACCTTTTTTTTCGTAAATAGAAAACCAAGCCAGTAGTTTTATGTTTGATATTTAGCCATTTGATATTATATGTCTGTTCTAAATTGTCTGCAAATTTACCTCAAAACTAAACGTAGTAAAATATATTCAAATTAATCAGTTTACAATAAGTTAACAATTTACTCAAACTGACTAAATATATATGGCCAATAACTTATTTCTCTTTATATGGACACTACACAAATATTTTTTAAGAAAAAATTACAATAGGCTACTTAAACTTTTTTTAAATGGGGGTTTTCGTGTTCAGAATGTTGTATGTTACTAGTATGTTGCTAGTGACCAGACTGACTTGCTACAGTTGAAATTTTGCCAATATCTTCCTCACTGTATATACAGTATATAATAACTCATAAGAAATTACTGTAATTCACAATTTTTATTTTATTTTATTAATTTATTATGTTCCAAAGGTTGTAGTACATTCTTAGTGACTAGACTGACATACTATAGTTAAATTTCTGCTAATACCTCCCTTGCTGTACATAAAGAACATTAATATTTTATAATACAACATTTGGAACATGAAAAATCCCTTTTGGGGTCTTATGGATTTTGTTTTATTTTAAATAATTGTGAATGGCACATACACTATAAGGCAGATATTAGCAATTTACATGAACTACGTTACTAACAACATACTAGTATAACCTGTGAAACATAAAAAAATCCCTATGGGTAAATGTTTTTTTTTTTTTTTTTTTAAGAAATGTTGTACTGTACGTAGCCTAATGTAAGGGAGATATTGGCTAAATCTAACCTGTAGTAAGTAGGGGTGTGCACGGATAGTCAAACATTCGAATATTCGTTCTGCTCTCCTGAAGTGCCTCTCACTCCAACGCAGGTCACCTTTCGACGGAACCTACGCTCACTCTCTCCATCTCGCCTATCTTCTGTGGTTTCATCCTCACTTCCTGCACTCTCTCAGTTCTCTGCTCTGGACACGAACAGCGCTACGGACACTCTTTGCTCCACTTTAACATCTTGCTTGGACAACTTTTGCCCACTGTTGTTTAGACCAGCACGCACTGCCCCATCTGCCCCCTGGCTGTCTGAGGTTCTCCGTGAACATCGCTCTAAACTCAGGGCTGCAGAGGGGAAATGGCAGAAATCAAGAAACTCTACAGACCTCAGTGTGTATCAGTCTCTCCTCTCTTCCTTCTCTGCAAATGTCTTCACGGCTAAAACATCCTACTACCACAACAAAATTAACAGCTGTTGTGATGCTCGGACACTCTTCAAGACTTTCTCTTCTCTTTTTAATCCGCCGCCGCCACCTCCTCCATCGACTCTTACAGCGGACGACTTTGCAGTTTTCTTCACAAATAAGACGAGATCCATCAGCGGCCAATTCTCCACACTGCAGACTGAGGACAACTTCACAATGACCGATGTACACTCTTTCTCCTCCTTCTCCCCACTCTCAGAGATGGACGTCTCCGAACTTCTCCTGTCCAATCATCCTACTACTTGTCCACTTGATCCGATCCCCACTCACCTCCTTCAAGCGATCTCTTCTTCAGTCATACCTTCGCTTACTCACGTTATCAACTCCTCTCTTCACTCTGGAACATTTCCCTCAGCATTCAAGCAGGCTCGGGTAAGCCCACTGCTCAAGAAACCATCACTAAATCCAGCGCTTCTTGAAAACTACAGACCGGTATCCCTTCTTCCATTCATTGCAAAGACACTTGAGCGAGCTGTGTTCAACCAGTTTTCTATATTCCTTGTACAGAACAACCTCCTGGACAGCAACCAATCTGGCTTCAAAAGTGGCCACCCAACTGAGACTGCTCTGCTCTCGGTTACTGAAGCCCTGCGACTAGCAAGAGCAGCTTCAAAATCCTCGGTACTCATCTTACTGGACCTTTCTGCTGCTTTTGACACTGTTAATCACCAGATTCTCCTGTCCACCCTCAGAAAGATGGGCATCTCTGGAACAGCACTCCTGTGGGTTAAGTCCTACCTCTCTGACAGATCCTTCAGTGTGTCTTGGAGGGGTGATGTTTCAAAGTCACACCACCTTGCTACTGGGGTTCCTCAAGGCTCAGTACTTGGACCACTTCTCTTCTCAATCTACATGACATCATTAGGATCTGTCATTCAGAAGCATGGCTTTTCTTATCACTGCTACGCTGATGACACCCAACTCTACCTCTCATTCCAACCAGATGACCCGACGGTAGCTGCTCGCATTTCAGCCTGTCTGAGTGACATCTCTAGCTGGATGAATGACCATCACCTTCAGCTTAACCTTACGAAGACAGAACTCCTGGTGATTCCAGCTAACCCATTGCTTCATCACAACTTCTCTATACAGCTGGGCTCATCAACCATTACTCCTTCGAGGACAGCTAGAAACCTAGGAGTTGTGATGGATCATCAGTTAAGCTTCACAGACCACATTGCTACAACTACCCGGTCCTGCAGGTTTGCCTTATACAACATTAGGAAGATTAGACCCTTCCTGTCAGAGCAAGCAACCCAACTTCTTGTCCAAGCTCTTGTTCTCTCCAGACTGGACTATTGTAATGCTCTCCTGGCGGGCCTTCCTGCATGTACTGTCAAGCCTCTGCAATTGATCCAGAATGCAGCAGCGAGGGTTGTCTTCAATGAGCCAAAGAAAGCTCACGTTACTCCGCTCCTCATCAGGTTACACTGGCTACCAGTAGCTGCTCGCATCAAATTCAAGGTACTGATGCTAGCCTACAAGACGACCACTGGCACGGCACCAACTTACCTAAACTCATTGGTTAAATCTTATGTGCCCTCCAGAAGTTTGCGCTCTGCAAGTGATCGACGCCTTGTGGTACCATCCCAAAGAAGTTCAAAATCACTCTCAAGGACCTTTTCCTGGACTGTCCCCAGCTGGTGGAATGACCTCCCAATCTCAATTCGTACAGCTGAATCTTTACTCATTTTCAAGAAACAGCTAAAGACTCATCTTTTTCGCGTGCACTTAACCAACTAACACTAGCACTTTTCCTTTTCTTGTCTTTTAATTAAAAAAAAAAAAAAAAAAAAAAAAAGAAAAAAAAAAAAAACCTACCTATGCGTTCTATACTAGACTAACTGAGACTTGTCATGGCACTTGTATACTGTTGTTGTTCTCTTGTTGACCTGACTGCTTCTGTTGTTCTCATTTGTAAGTCGCTTTGGATAAAAGCGTCTGCTAAATGATTAAATGTAAATGTAATGTAATGCTCTAATTATTTGATAAATAAAAATGATATTCGAATTTCGCAAAAAAAAAAAAAATAATAATAATAATTTTTAGGTTATTAGGTTCAATAAAACCTAATTTGGTCACTTTCTGTGATTCTCTACGGCATATTTGAAGGTGTTTGCAAGCAAAAAATAATTAATGAATGAATAAGGGGCCATTCACATATCGCGCCTAATAAGGCGTGGAAAAGGCTATGCGCGCCGCTTTCTCCTTTCCAAAGCGCTCGGGCAGAAGCGCTCCTGACAAGTAAAGCAAAAATGACGCGCTCTCTCCATGAAGACGTGGAAATTTCAGCTAAGTATAAATGGATTTGCAGCACAAAAAAAATCGCTTTCAGTAGCTCTGCTACTAAATTTATTTCAAAGTGGCAATCCATATACTACAGCTATGATCAGCAGTTCCTTCATCTTGGCTGAGCTTTCAACGTTGTTATGGGAAAGGATGAAGCTGAATGTTTAGTTCTTGTCACATGACCTGCGGTGCTGAAAGTTGAGATGTTTTTAACTCGATGCAGTGCGGATGCGCTTGGAAAAAACGGGCGCGTCGCACCTGCGACCGCGTCGCTTCCATTATGAGCGTGCATACCGCGCGCCTACATTGGAAATAACGAACTTGAGCATGCAAAAGACTCGATATGTGAACGCCCCCTAAGAACTGCGGTCTTCTACAGTAATTCAAATATGGCGTGGAGAATCATAGAAAGTGACCGAATTCAAGAACATTGTTGCGGCATCTCTCAAGCAACGAATAAACACCGCTAACTTGGAGAATGCAGTGAAAACTCCTCTTCTCGCGTCTGCCCTAGACCCTCGGCACAAACATCTCAGGTTTCTCGATGAAAACATGAGAGAAGTAAGAAAAAAAAAACTTTTTTGAACATTATCAGAACATTTTCCTTGATGTGAGTGGTGCGGATGCAGTCGCCGTCACCAACGATGAAGAGGATGCAATGCCCACTCGTCTGAAAAGGCTGAGCCAGTTCTCCAGCGATGATTACAGAGAGTCCAGCCGAGACGAGTGGGAACAGTTCTTCCTGGAGCCATGTATTCCACCAGATGAGGATCCCATTCAGTGGTGAAACGAAAACACCAAGCGCTTCACAAAACTTATTCGCTTAGCACACCGTTATTTGTGAGTCCCGCCAACGTCTGTGCCGTCAGACCGCGTTTTCTCCGCAGCCGGCCTTATTGTTTACAAAGGAGCCGACTTTCCCCCGATCGTGTTTAGGCTACATGCCCGTATTTCTTAACAAGAACATTTGAAACAATAGAAAAAAAGAAAAAAGATTTGCTGACAGTTTAAAAGTTAAGTGTAAGCTACATTCTGTACAATAGCCTAATTGCTGCAGACTGCTTTACGTTTTTTCTTTGTTCACTTATTTTTTCACGAAAAACAACGTCTGACTCATTACACTTAATTTAAATAAACGAATATTCGTTTTTTGTGAGCTCAAATAATCGAATGTGATATTTGTGGAAAACGCCCATCCCTAGTAGTAAGACCAGTCTTGTATCTAGCAATGTAGGCTACTACAACCGTTGGAACATGAAAACCCTTTCCAGGGATCTTTAATATGTAAATAATTGTAAACTGTATATATATGAAGGGAGGTATTAGCAAAATCTCACCTGTAGAAAATCACTATGAGAAATACAAGATTAAGAATTTGACTGTGTTATTTAAAATTGTAATTAAAACACATGGGACCGTTTAACCCAGTCAGTGGAATTGTCAGACGGTCCCTTGGGTGCAGTAGCACGTCAATAATTTCTTCAGTTTAAATTTTCAGAATATACCTAGATTGTTTTTAACTCATTTTTTTATGTTACTATAAATTGGTTGCATATTGTTAAAACTAATCATGGTTTTAATATCTTTGTGTGACTGTCGACTTTATAGATCAGTGGTAATGGAAATCAGTTATAAAGAAAATGCAGCACATTGGATTCTTTTTGACCCCATTTGCTTGCCTGTATATAGTTTGCATAATAATCAATAAAATGTATTCTGAGATCTGAGGTCTTATATCACAGTATTAATTGACTGAGAAGCGTTACTCGTCATTGGGGAATCCTGGAGTGTGACGTGAGGGGATCCCCAGTATTACAGCACAGCGACGCACAAGCCATGACACAAAGTTACGGAAACTGAACAACCGAAAGCAATATATGTCTTCCTTAGATGTAATGTTAGTTCTGTAATTCAACGTTGGGTAAAACACCATTATAATCTCCTTTGAATGCTGCTTACTTGGTAACAGCAAAGATGTTGAAATAAACATACGCACAATCAGCTTTTCCACATGCCCCGAAAATCAAAACTTCTACTTAGCGCTTGCTTAATTTCTGCAGATCAGTTTTTGTAACTGTATTACTTACTCCACCTGTTGCTTTGGTCTTCATCAGAAGCCACTTGCACCACCTGCTGGTGAGCGACTGACAGCAGATGGAGATCATGCCTCTGTGCTCTACTGCTATTCCTGCAGCTCCCGGATGTGAAAGGGCCAATTATCTGCCAAATTTTAACCACTGAATTTGTGGAAGCGAATTTGGAAAGTGAAATAAAATGGACCGAAATTTGCCTGTCGAATATTATACATCGTATTTTTTAACCGATTTAATATTTTGGAAGTGAATTCTGGAACGTGAATATGAATTATTGATTTTTTAATTATGGAAAGGTGTGTGAAATATTTTCAATTGAAATATTCACAGCTTAAACGAACAACTATATAAAATTTCACGACCTAACAATGCAAGCCCTGGAAATTCAAGGCATTAAAATGCAAGTACTGTTAATGCAATGCATTATTTTTCAGTTAGTACTATTCAGCATGCTTTTTTGTTTCAAAGACATAAGTCATTATTTTACTTCCATAAATGGGAGTAAGAAAATGACACTCATATTTTCATTTTTGCGTGAACTATCCTTTTAAATAAAACTGTAAAAAAGTGTTTTAAATGTTGGTTTAAATGTGGTAACTTGAAAAGGTTTAGATTACGGAACATGTCAAGACATTAAAAACATTTTATTGTTGGATACAAAGAAAAATCCTAAATTGATACCAACAAGTTTTATGCTGTTTTTGTTTACAGTTAAGGGATTTAATGAGAAATTGTATTGCACTGATTTTTGTTGGTGTTAAAAATTGTCTGTATGCTTATTGTATGCAAAATTTAAGTTCCTACTGAAGATGGAACCTGGACTTTTTCTTTAAAGTGCAGCTGTTGTGTCACAACTTAAAAAAAAGTTAAATATTGTGAACAGAGTTTGTGCTTGTGTAGCATCTTATTTCTAATTGAAATAAATGATAAAGTAAATGTTTTATGACCTGTCTTTATTTTGCCAATTGAACATTTCTCATCCACAAAACATAAAAAAGCTAATTAACTGAACAACAGCAATTGCGGTGACATAAATATCATTATTAGGAAAATTAAAAAATCAGAATTGCGTAAACAAGCAAGTGTTAATTGGCTAACATGCATAATAATTTTGCCAATTGAAAATTCTTCATCCACAGAACGTAAAAAAGTACAACAGTAGTTGGTGTAAAACAAAAATCTTAATTGGGAAAATATGAAAATCAGAATTGCAAAAACAAGCAAGTGTTCGTTGGCTGAACATTGTATCATTACTATGTGTAATTACTTAAAATACATTGAGACAACGCAAAAGTCTTAATGCATCAGGTTGCCTCACTTTTTTACGTTTCCGCAGCAATTTTTTTTTTACAGTGTGGTTTACATTTTACATTTAGTCATTTAGCAGACGCTTTTATCCACAGTGACTTACAAATGAGGACAATGCAAGCAATCTAAATCAACTAAAGAGCAATGATATGCAAGTGCTATAACAAGTCTCAGTTAGCTTAATGCAGTACGCATGGTGGTTTCTTTTTACTTATATAATAAATAAAAAGAAAACTAGTGTGATGACGGGTCCTAGGGTGACCTCATCACTACTGCGATAGCAGGAGCATGTGGAGTCTGTACAAACAACGGTTTCATGTATCTTTACATTTGCTATTAATGTTTGAGTAATTCATCTGACTGTTGTAGTTTATTAGGTTTGAAATATAAGTGTTTGATCTGGTTCATTATGCTTTAATATTTATTTACAGTTAGATATCATGCGGTTGGTGTTGATTGCAGGTAGGTGCACATATCAGTGGGCAACGCATCGTTTTAAGTCTACTATAATTCCCCTTAGATAAGTTTTCCCTATTTAACCACACAGAGACAAGTTGTAGTTACGTGTTATTTATTTCAGTCTGTATTTATCTGCACATTGCAAACAGCCTCCTTGCACACAGTGTACTCACCATATCCTGGTCCGGTGACTTCTCAAAGGAGGAGGCGGGACTACAGCTTCCCTTTTTCTTGTGTTGGGTCAAACCATTTCTACTAATACAGAGGTTACTTATCCCTTGGTGATGTAAAGATGTCTTATGGTATAGTTTACATTTGGTTTATGTAGAAGAATTGCATTTTATGTTTTATTGTATGTATGTATATTTGACGTTTAAGGGTTTAAACGGTTGAATGATCTTGTGTCTGCTTCAAAGGTTTTGGGCATTGATGCCCATGCAGTTGGTATGGTCTTCGATGTAATGAGCTGGTCTTAGGCTATATAAGCCAGTCTAAACTGAACCTTGGGGAGAGAGGTGAGGGCATACTGCTTAATGTGTCTATGTAGATTTTGCTGCCTGTAGCAATTTGTTTTCTTTGGGTGTTTATATACCAAAGTTGGCTCTGGTTTAAGTGTCTATTTGTTGTGTACGTTTTTGGGTTATTTTGTAAATTTGTTTGTATCTTTTTTTTTTTTTTTTTACACCTACTGTGAATATATACTGTACACCCCTACTTCTCCACTGGCATTTAATAAAAGTCCTCTTTGGATGACATCTGTGTTCTGAACCTATCTACCACCTCCTCTTGATCACTCCAGGACATGTTATGACAACTAGATAGAAAAAAAGATAGAATAGGAAAAGACTAAAGCAAACTAGTCTTAGTATAATAAATAACACTTAACTTTTACAGTGTAATATGTGTATCCTGGTATTATCTACATTATGTCCCCACAAGTATAGTAACACCAATATATAAATATGTTTTGGTCCCCATGAGGAAACAAGCCAATCATACAAAATTATTTAAAAAAAAAATTAACTCTGCAGGACGTGTGGATAGGTTGAGGGCAGGGGTATATTAAATACAGTCTGTACTGTAAGAAAACTGTTATGCCCATGGAATGTCCACATAAAATAGGGAAACTCAGTTTGTCTGTGTGAGGTCAATTTGGTTTGCACTCTATCTGCCATGTGCCTTGTGATGCTTTTCTTATCTTTTTATAAGACCTATTTGTATGTTTGTATAGTTGTACTTTATATTTTATCTGTACTTTGTATTTAATGTTCTACTTTTAGTATTATCTGTCTGCACCAAGGTTCTGAGAGTAATGCAGTTTTACAACCCGAATTCCGGAAAAGTTGGGACGTTTTTTAAATTTTAATAAAATGAAAACTAAAAGACTTTCAAATCACATGAGCCAATACTTTATTCACAATAGAACATAGATAACATAGCAAATGTTTAAACTGAGAAAGTTTACAATTTTATGCACAAAATGAGCTCATTTCAATTTTGATTTCTGCTACAGGTCTCAAAATAGTTGGGACGGGGCATGTTTACCATGGTGTAGTATCTCCTTTTCTTTTCAAAACAGTTTGAAGACGTCTGGGCATTGAGGCTATGAGTTGCTGGAGTTTTGCTGTTGGAATTTGGTCCCATTCTTGCCTTATATAGATTTCCAGCTGCTGAAGAGTTCGTGGTCGTCTTTGACGTATTTTTCGTTTAATGATGCGCCAAATGTTCTCTATAGGTAAAAGATCTGGACTGCAGGCAGGCCAGGTTAGCACCCGGACTCTTCTACGACGAAGCCATGCTGTTGTTATAGCTGCAGTATGTGGTTTTGCATTGTCCTGCTGAAATAAACAAGGCCTTCCCTGAAATAGACGTTGTTTGGAGGGAAGCATATGTTGCTCTAAAACCTTTATATACCTTTCAGCATTCACAGAGCCTTCCAAAGCATGCAAGCTGCCCATACCGTATGCACTTATGCACCCCCATACCATCAGAGATGCTGGCTTTTGAACTGAACACTGATAACATGCTGGAAGGTCTCCCTCCTCTTTAGCCCGGAGGACACGGCGTCCCGTGATTTCCAACAAGAATGTCAAATTTGGACTCGTCTGACCATAAAACACTATTCCACTTTGAAATAGTCCATTTTAAATGAGCCTTGGCCCACAGGACACGACGGCGCTTCTGGACCATGTTCACATATGGCTTCCTTTTTGCATGATAGAGCTTTAGTTGGCATCTGCTGATGGCACGGCGGATTGTGTTTACCGACAGTGGTTTCTGAAAGTATTCCTGGGCCCATTTAGTAATGTCATTGACACAATCATGCCGATGAGTGATGCAGTGTCGTCTGAGAGCCCGAAGACCACGGGCATCCAATAAAGGTCTCCGGCCTTGTCCCTTACGCACAGAGATTTCTCCAGTTTCTCTGAATCTTTTGATGATGTTATGCACTGTAGATGATGAGATTTGCAAAGCCTTTGCAATTTGACGTTGAGGAACATTGTTTTTAAAGTTTTCCACAATTTTTTTATGCAGTCTTTTTTTTTTTTTTTTTTTGGAGAGCCTCTGCCCATCTTTACTTCTGAGAGACTCTGCTTCTCTAAGACAAAGCTTTTATAGCTAATCATGTTACAGACCTGATATCAATTAACTTAATTAATCACTAGATGTTCTCCCAGCTGAATCTTTTCAAAACTGCTTGCTTTTTTAGCCATTTGTTGCCCCCGTGCCAACTTTTTTGAGACCTGTAGCAGGCATTAAATTTTAAATGAGCTAATTAAGTGGATAAAAGTGTAAAATTTCTCAGTTTAAACATTTGCTATGTTATCTATGTTCTATTGTGAATAAAATATTGGCTCATGTGATTTGAAATTCCTTTAGTTTTCATTTTATTAAAATTTAAAAAACGTCCCAACTTTTCCGGAATTCGGGTTGTAATTATCTGTATGTATGTAATCTATGGCCTGTCCCTCTTACCTCTACTACTACACTCTCTATTCCAGTTGGTCTCTGGAACTGCCAGTCTGCTGTTAACAAAGCAGATTTCATTTCTTCTATTACTTCTTTTTCCAGTCTCAACCTCATGGCACTAAAAGAGACTTGGATCAAACCTGAAGACACTGCCACTCTGGCAGCCCTCTCCACTAATTTCACTTGTTCCCACACCCCTTATATGACAGGGAGGGGTGGAGGTACTGGTCTCCTTATATCAAAAGAATGGAAATTCGATCTTCATCCATCACCTACAGGTAACAGTTCATTTGAATCACATGCAATTACTGTAACCCACCCTGTTAAAATCCATTTTGAAAATAAATCCATTTTCTTATTATATTCTTAAAAAAAAACCTTGCTGCATGTTCTGTGCTAGACTAACTGAGACTTGTCATGGCACTTGTATACTGTTGTCGTTCTCTTGTTGGTCTGATTGCTTCTATTGTTCTCATTTGTAAGTCGGATAAAAGCGTCTGCTAAATGATTAAATGTAAATGTACAGTACGTACTGTACATATGGAAATTTGACAATAAAGCAAACTTGACTTGACTTGCTCATAAAATAATCCCTAACTTTTGGTCATACAGATAAGAGTAATACATCTTTCAAATCTGTAAAGACTCTAGGTTTATTTTTGTGCACTCACAATACCATGCTGTTGTAATATAATGAAAGCAAACATGATGCGCTTACTGCTGTCTCGGTCTGTGAACTTGAAAGCAAAACTCTGTGTATATCTTTGTCTTACAGACAATAATATATATATATATATATATAGAGAGAGAGAGAGAGAGGTAAATGTATAGTTTCAAATGAACCAATTCAAATGGAAAACAAATTTTCGATTATGTATGAAACACACATCTGCTATACTGTGGAGTCAGTGTCACTGACTTGTGACACTGAGTGTGTCAGTGTCACAAAGGCTCATTATAATGATTTAAATGGTTTAGAAATAAACATGCGATTAGTTGACTGCTGCATCACATGACCGACTACTAGTCGACCAAAAAAAAAAAAGAAACTTAATCTCAGCCCTAGGTCCTAAAGACAATTTTATGATCAGTTTATAGAGGAAAACCTTTTCCCCATTTTTATCACAGGTTAAGGCAGGAAATATTTTTTTAGTTTCTATAGGTTACTAATGAGATGTCAATCTGTACTGGATTATTCATATAGTTTATTCTACAGCATCTAGTACTTCAGCTTCATTCATCACACCCAAAGAAAAACTGCAGTGCTTTACAAATATAGGAGAGGAAGATCTAATTAAATGTATCACTGCATCTAAACCAACAACATGTCTATTAGATCCTATACCCACAAAATTACTACTAGAGTTGTTACCTGTAGCAGAAGAACCGTTTCTCAATATTATTAACTCAAAAACCATTCAAGCTGATGGTTATTAAGTCTCTTATTAAGTAACAACAACTAGATCCTAATGAACTGGCAAATTACAGACCCATTTCAAATCTACCATTTATGTCTAAAATTTTTGAATAAGTTGTGTCTGCACAATTGTGCTCCTTCTTGCAAAAAATATATATCTCTATGAAGAGTTTCAGTCAGGCCCCACCATAGCACAGAAACTGCACTTGTTAAAATTACAAACTACTTGCTTCATCTCAGTTATCACAAGTAAAGTATGGAGTGCCACAAGGATCTGTCCTAGTTCCTCTGCTATTTTCAATATGCATGTTACCCCTTGGTAATGTTATTAGAAAATATGGAATTAGTTTCCATTGTTATGCTGATGATAACTATATATGTCAACAAGACCAGATGAAACTTATAAATCATCTAGGCTAACAGAGTGTATTAAAAATGTAGAAGATTGGATGAGCAATAATTTTCTCTTATTGAATACGGATAAGACAGAGATATTACTTATTGGACCAAAAAGCAGTGCACAAAATCTCTTGGATTACAATATGCAACTAGATGGATGTATTATTACTTCCTCTACAGTCAAAAATCTGGGTGTTATATTAGACAGCAACTTGTCTTTTCAAAATCCTATTTGCCATGTTACAAAAACAGGAATCTTCCATCTTAGAAACACTGTCAAGCTACAAAACACGTTACCTGTTTCTGATGCAGAAAAGCTAGTTCATGCATTCATAGACTGAACTATTGTAATGCACTGCTAGGTGGTTGTCCTGCATCTTCAATAAACAAGCTACAGGTAGTCCAAAATACAGCGGCTACAGTCCTTACCAGGTCAAGAAAATATTATCATATTTGCCCAATTGCACAGTCTCTGAACTGGCTGTCACGGTGCAGAGTGCATTCTCGGCTTCCCCTGTGGTCTGTGTTGTACTGTCTGTTCGGTAGCTCGTGGTCTGGGCAATCAGTGCTGATCGTGGCGGGGGTACGCAGATCACAAGCTGATTCTCCCCCACCTGACGCTTGTTCCCCCAATCCCTTGTTTTGGGTTTGCCCGTGTTTTGTGTGGTGTTCATGCTTCAGTCTTACCCTCTTTTCTCCTATTTTAGGACCCGTAGTTCGGAGATCCGGCCACGTGAAGGGTCCACAGTGTCAACCCTGGACGCGAAAGCGACTTCCGGCCATTTGCTGAAGTAGTCCACGAGAGTTATTGCGTATCTGCAGTCTGATGGTGCAGTTTCGAATGGCCCGACAATATCTATGGAGACCTTTTCCCATGCAGCAGAAGGCAATTCAACAGGGTTGAGAGGAGCATTATGTATCACCGCAGATTTGTCATTTTGGTTGCACGTCTGACAGTTACGTATCAAAGCTTCCGTCTGATTGTCCATCTTTGGCCACCAGTACAGTTGCCTAAGTCTTTGCTTCGTCCGGACCATCCCTTGATGTGATTCATGTGCCAGTTCTATGAGTTTCTTCTGTAGTGACTCAGGTACCAAGAGACGGTATGTTCCTCTGACAATACATCCATCCACGTCAGCGAGCTCATGTCGGACAGGAAAGTATCCCTGTAAGTCCGGATCAACATCCTTCATGTATTTTGGCCAACGTGTCTGTTGATATGTATGCAATTTAGCGAACACTGGGCAGTTACTGCATGCAGACTGGAAATCTTCCTTTGTGATTGCGCTGGAAGCAAAGGAAATCATAGCAACAGACTCAATGGTTTCCGCAAAGTCATGTCCATTGTTAACAAGAGGCGATCTTGATAAGCAATCAGCAACACTGTTCAATGGACCAGGTCTGTATTCAACATTGTAGTCAAACTCCATTAAGCGTGCAGACCATCTAGCCACACGTAAACCAGCTCGACTATTTCCTTTACTCGTGAGAAGAGTAGTCAGAGCTTGATGGTCAGTGCGTAGTAAGAATTTTCTTCCCCACAGCCATGTACGCCATTTCTCTGCAGCCCAGACACATGACAGTGCTTCCTTCTCGACGATGGAGTATTTTCAGCATCAGACAAGGAACGTGAAGCAAAAGCAATGGTTCTTTCTGTTCCTGTGTCATCCCGTTGAGTCAATACAGCACCCACACCATAGTCTGAGGCGTCACAGGAGAGGATTGTACTGTGATTGGGATTGAATAAGGAAAGAGCAGGGCTATCCACTATTGCCTGTTTGACTCTATCAAAACTTTCTTGTGCTGCAGTATTCCAGTGGAATTCACAGTCTTTACGGAGTAAGGCTCTCATTGGCTCAACCAGAGTAGCATAGGCAGGCACGAACTTACTGTACCAGGCACTAAGACCCAGAAACGACCGTAGTGTAGCTGCATCAGTAGGAGGGGGCGCATTCATAATTGCAGTAACATGAGCATCATCCGCATGCAGACCATCAGCTGAGAGTCTGTATCCAAGAAAACTAAGTGTCGTCAAGTTGAACTTACACTTTTCTGTATTCAGTTTCAACCCAGCTTCACTGATCCTGTGCAGAACAGCTTTGAGATTTGCATTGTGAATGGCTTCGGACGCACCATGGACAATCACATCGTCCAAGTAACACTGTACACCATCAAGGCCTTTTAAGATCATGGTCATCATTCACTGAAAAGCAGATGGTGCCGAACACAGTCCATATGGTTCTCTACAAAACTGATATAAACCTTCATGGGTAATGAAAGCGGTAAGTCCTCTACTCTCCTCGTGTAATTGTACTTGGTGGTATGCATTTTTGAGGTCAAGAGAAGAGAACATCACTGATCCATGCAACTCAGACAGTATGTCTTCGATCAGTGGTAGGGGGTGACTGTCTTGTACCACCGCCTTGTTAGGTTCTCTTAAATCAACACACATACGGATTGTGTTGTTCTTTCGTTTTGTTACCACAATAGGAGAGACCCACTCAGATGAATCAATCTTCTTAATTATGCTATTCTCCTCTAGCATCTTGAGTCCGTCTGACACTGCTGCTCGCGCTGATAAAAGTAAGTGACAAAGTTCTTGTTGTATAGGCTTAACTCCAGGGCGGATCTTCACTTTGTGTGTAAAATTTTTAGCGCATCCAAATCCAGCGCCAGTTGGTACAGAAACAGGATTATCAGCAGAAACAAGTGAAATGCTGGATGGTTGAAGAATTGCACAGTAAGTAGCAGGTTCAATCAAGCGACCACCCTTAATCTCAATGTCCAGTGCTTTACATAAGTCACGTCCAATGAGAGGGGTTCCTGATTTGACAATGTTAAGCTCACCAGCAACAGTCTTTCCGTAATATGTCACATTCAGTCTCAGGGAGCCACACACAGGTATGTTTTCCTTTGAGTTATTCAACAGCTGCACTTTCGGTGGTGACAGAACACATGAGCTGAAATATTCTTTGAATATGTGTTGCGGTAGGATTGATGCACCAGACCCTGTATCCACCATCATCCTAATGGTACAAGTCTGTATAGGAGATGTGGGCGTGGCTATGGTAAAAGTACCCACTGGAGCTCCATCATCTGTATGGCAGTCATTCACACACAGTACTGTCACTTCAGGCAAGCATACTTCATTAACTGACTTTGATGCTGTCTTACACACCTTTGAGAAATGTCCGAATTTTCCACATGTTCTACATTTGCAGTCTTTAGCAGGACAGGACTTATCATTTGCGAGGTGATTAGCAGAACCACAACAGTAACACTGCTGCTGTCCCTTCACCCGTTTATCCTCCTTCAACTTAATCCTTGTTTTATTTTTTTGCATACACGTCTTTTCTTGCCTCTGAATCGCTGCTACTTGTTTTGATTCCCCGTCAGCTATGACTTTGGCATCTGCCACTGCCGATTCAATTTGTCTTGCAATCGCTATCGTCTTTTCAAGGGTTAAATCTGGCTCTAGTAACAGTCTTTCACGAATTCGAGGCATGGACGTTTTTTCCACAATCTGATCACGGATCATTTCATGCTCAATATTTCCAAAAGCGCATGTTTTCACTAGTTCGCGCAGAGCTGCAACGTAATGATCAGTGGACTCACCCACGGCTTGAGCACGTTGTCTAAAGCGATATCTCTCTGAAACCACATTCAGCTTAGGAGAAAAGAACTGTTTCAGTGCTTGTAACGATCCCTCGTATGTATCAGCAGTAAGAGGCAATGTATTGTAGATTCGTTGCCCTTCTGTTCCTAAGCAGTGTATGAGCAGTGCTCTCTTTCTCTCGGCAGAAAAATCTTCTCCGCCGATCGCAAGCAGGTAGTTCTGAAATAACTTTTCCCACGCATCAAAGGACAGTTTCGGTTCACCTGGGCATTCCAGGAACGCAACTGGGGGTTGTAGAGAGAGCAGGGCCATCTTAACATCCTCGTCGCCACTTGTTAAGTTGGAGTAGGAATCGATAAAAACACAGACACACACGAGCAGTAGCTTAGCATTCCTTTTTTCTTTACTTCTCCTCCGCTCTTACATTAGTTGAACATGTAAACACATCAGTGCCACCTAGTGGACATGCTACTATAGCAATTCAATAGATAGAGAGGACACAACAAGAACTCCTTTGTCTCTTTCCTAATCTTTTCAAACAACTTTATTGAAATCTTCTTACATGGGTTATAAAAATTATATATTACAATTGATTCTTCTCTAAAATATATTTAAACTACAACACATTCCATATCTTTAACCTCACTTAATTCCCTATAAATAGTTCCTTCTTTTATAAAAGTTACCACCCCTCCCCCTTGTTTCCCAACCCTATCCTTTCGAACAGATTTATATCCTGGTAACGCAAATTGCAGATTTGGCTTGAGCCAAGACTCTTGAACACAAATTACACTTGGTTGATGTTCCAAATCGAGTACATATTCATTAAATTCTTGACCATTTGCCACAAGGCTCCTTGCGTTCCATTGCATTACATTTATCACCATTGATCTACTCTGATCCCTGTGAACCTTCTACTATTGTTGCTCTAGATAGAATTTCATGTATTGTTCTTACTGAAATCCCAGATATCCCTAGGAATTCTGATGCAGCTTCAAGAATTGTTTTAATCTTTGCCGATCTGCTTGGCAGCATAGCAGTGACATTAATTACCTTAACAATAAAGGCTAGAAAGTTCTCTTTAGTCATTATTAAAGTATTTTCTTTTATATCACACTGTTGTTCTGATTCTTTAGTTTGAACCTTTCTCTTGTCCCTTGCTTCTTGGTTGAGATTATCCCTCATCTCAACCCTCCTATCATCCTTACCTTTACAGACCTTCACTGCTTCCGCATAAGTGATTTTATGCTCAGTCTTGTATTTTTGGACTTCTTTTGCTTTTATTTGTACCTCACATCCTCCATATGCTGCACTGTGAGCACCTCCACAGTTGCAGCATTTTAATCCATTCACTTCTGTGCATTTATCATAATCATGCTCACCTCCGCATTTTGCACATCTTACCTTCCCCCGACACACTGCAGCCACATGTCCTAATCGTTGACATTTAAATCTCAATGGCATTGGTACAAACACTCTTACAGGGCTCAACAGCTTTGTCACAATAATGAATATTTCTGTGCCTGTGGAAGTGCCACCTCAGGCTGGTTGCTGGCCCCTCTCTGGCCACCCCTATGAAAACATGCTGGCTCCGCCACTGAATAGATCATACAGTCTCATACATTTGAACAGAGCAGTTTTTGAAAAGGCAAAAAGGATTTACAGTTCATTGTAAAATGGGCATCTGATTTCCCCTTAAAAAAAAAGAACAAACTAAAAATTTTAAGTTTATTAGTTTGTTTGTTAAATCTGTGTACATACATTTTCAATTTAAGCCTAAACATATTTTTAATGTTGGATGATTGACCTTACAAGAGAAGATGTCAGCTATGTGAAGGAAAATATTGTTGAAGGAAAACATTCCAGTTCATCCACGTCACAAAAAAGTGAAAATGTGGAATCCCAAGTTTAAAGCAATACGTGAAATTGCATAGACATGAACAGCCAACAATCACTTTATTAACCCTCAAATTGAGTTCCTCAATGAAGTTAAAATTATTTTTTAAGGTTTTCAGGGTTTCCTGAGGTTGCTGATTGGCTGGAAGTTCAGTAGTCATTGGAGTGACGTCTTGGGAAGCTTGTGTTTGGACGTTGGCTGAAGACGCGGAGCTGTGGGCTGGTTGAGCTTGAACAGGCTCTCGAGGTCAGACTCGGAGACACAGCGTTAAAAAAACTTAACTCAGAACACGAAACTCTCAACAGAAAAGAAAAGAAACTAAAGAAAAAGAACAGAAGTAAAGTTTGATGAGACTAGGAGGTCTTCTTCTCATCGTGGCTAAGTAGTAGCAGGTGTGCAAGCCGAAGCACGCTGGAACCGCGCTAAAGGACACTAACAGTCATGACTAAAAACAGCAGCTGAAAAGCAAACGCTAAAAGCAGAAAACAAAATTTGATGGTGTCCTGAGTATTTAAACAGGCCTTTTGGCCACAGCTCAAATGTTGTCTTGACCAATTAGATCTTGTCTTTGCTCGGGGTATCATAAATCATATGTTATCTTATCAAGCAGGTTCTCCGAATTTTCCTGCTCTTGCAGGGTATAATTGTGGTCATGGATCAGGATGGACTGATATTTTGTTATAAGTCCTTTTGAGTTCATTTTGGTCCATCTATATCTATAAAAGACAGTTCCTGTGCCATTCTCTGACATAAGGATGTTCTGTGGAGACTACAGGTTAAAAGGTCCCCTTTCAGTCTGGTTCTGCTAGGTGGGGGGGAAGTCAATCCAAGGATCTTGTTTATTACTCTTATGGGTTTGCATATGATGGATGGTGTTGTATATCGATTATTTGCCCCAAATTTGACAATCTCTTCTCCGAATTGATATTGTCAATAATTGTTCTAATGGTGTTAATGTTGAAAGCTCTTCAACCTGGTTGGTTGGTTGGTTATCTTGCTTGGGACTTGTGGCACTAGGAACTGATTTACAACATCCTGTTGCCTTTCTGAGGAATTCGGCTCATGTTTCCACCATGGTCGCGATCGACTCTTTAATTTGTCTGGTTCGGGTGTGATACGCTACATAAGATTTTCTGTAATCTTTTTTTATTGTTCTTATTATTCTTATTTTTCTTACTCAAATTATTCTTATTGTATTTTTCTAGTGCTCAAATTAATCACTTATATATAATAACTTATATATAAGTTTCTGTCTAGTGTGTTATAATTGACAAAAAAACTATGCAGTGGTATGTTTAATGACTAAATAGTTGGTAGAATCCTTCAATACAGTTGGTAAATGTAATGAATTAGGTTCTGACTAGAGTGGCAGGAAGGAGACCAGGGTCGTCATACGGGGCTCGTGAGACTTTATTCAACACTTTCACAAATAAACAAACAAACGTGGCAGGTGCGCGCACTTCAGTGAAGTCTCCTCTGCTTTGGTACTGCAGCCTTCTCTCTTTGGCAGCTCACCGGCTTCACTCGCTCACGAGTCCCCGTCTCTCTCGTCCTTCGCCAGCTGTCACGCTCCTTAAATGTTGGTTCCCCACGCCAATCACTGCAACGAGACCCAGCTGTTACTTGTTTCTCACCTGAACCACTTACCGCCGCTCGTCTCTTCACTCGCTCTCCCGTTGCAGACTTCGCTAAACCACGCCTCCCCCGCGACATACCCCCACCGCCTGGAGAGGAAGTCGGCCACAGCCATCTGCGCCCCCGGTCTGTGAATCACCTTGAACTTAAACGTCTGTAAAACTAGGTACCAACGGGTGATTCGCGTCTTGGTATCCTTCATGCGGTGGAGCCACTGGAGGGGCGCGTGGTCCGAGCAGAGGGTGAACTCCCGTCCCAGGAGGTAGTAACGAAGGGTGAGAACCGCCCACCTGATGGCCAAACACTCCTTCTCTATGGTGCTGTACTTAGTCTCTCTCTTTGAGAGCTTCCGACTAAATTCGTAGTCGGGGCCCCGACCAAGCTGAACGGAAGCGTAACAAATTGGTGTCTTTTCTTTGGACATGGGAGACAAGGGGATCTGCCAGTATCCTTTGGTTAAGTCCAATGTCGAATAAAAACGAGCCGTGCCTAACCGATCGAGCAACTCGTCAATTCGCGGCATTGGATAAGCATCAAATTTGGAAACTGCATTCACCCTGCGATATTCTACACAGAACCGTACCGAGCCGTCCATTTTGGGCACCAAAACTATCGGGCTCACCCAATCGCTGTGTGACTCCTCGATTACCCCCATCCCCAGCATGGCCTCTAATTCAGTCTGAACTACCTTTTTTTGTGTTCAGGCAATCTATACGGCCGGCTGCGAATTACGACCCCCCGGCTCTGTCTCAATGTGGTGCTGAATCAGGTCCGTAGGACCAGGTAGGGGCGAAAACACGTCCGCAAATTCTACCTGCAAGCGCGCAATGTCAGTGAGCTGCGAGGGCGAGAGGTGGTCCCCTCCTAGGGCCAGTGCGAGGGGTTTTCCTTTAATAATCGCTTATGGCCCGAGATCCTCCTCCCCACTCACTACCGTCGCTAGCAACACTGACTCCTCCCCGCTCCATTTTTTAAGGAGGTTGAGGTTGTAGATTTGCCGTGAGTCGCCTCTATCTGTCCGTACTACCTCATAATTGAGATCTCCTATCCGCTGTGTGACCTCAAAGGGTCCTTGCCACTTGGCTAACAATTTGGAGCTAGAGGTTGGCAGTAATACGAGCACTTTATCTCCCGGTGTAAATTCTTGCAGCTTAGCTCCCCGGTTATATAGCTGGCTTTGTCTGCCCTGTGCCTGGAGCAAATTCTCCATAGAAAGCCGCCCCAGTGTATGGAGTTTTGTGCGCAGGTCCAGGACATATTGAATTTCATTTTTGCTATCCGAGTGTCAGTCCTCCCAAGTTTCTCTCAGGACGTCTAGCACCCCCCGGGGCTGACGTCCATAGAGAAGCTCGAAGTGGGAAAACCCAGTGGAGGCTTGGGGGACCTCGCACACAGCAAATAAGAGGGGTTCTAGCCAACGGTCCCAATTTTTCGCATCTTCTTGTACGAACTTCCGCACCGCTTTTATGCCCAACAATCTGTACAGTTCGCTTAATGTGCGCGACATAAACACGGTGCCCTGGTCCGTGAGAATCTCCTTTGGGATTGCCACGCGGGAGATTAAACGAAACAAGGCGTTCGCCACACTCTTTGCCGAGATGTTGCGGAGTGCCACTGCTTCAGGATACCGTGTAGCGTAATCCACTAAGACCAACGCGAAACGGTGTCCCCGTGCGGAACGCTCTAACGTCCCGATCAGGTCCATACCAATACGCTTGAAGGGGACCTGCACCAGAGGAATAGGGCGCAAAGAATAGGTCGTTATCTTTAGGTCACGTCCCAAAACCATTCAAGCTGGCGGTTATCAAGCCTCTTATTAAGAAACCAAAACTAGATCCTAGTGTACTGGCAAATTATAGGCCTATTTCAAATCTTCCATTTATGTCTAAAATTTTAGAAAAAGTTGTGTCTGCTCAATTGAGCACCTTCCTGCATAAAAATGATCTGTATGAAGAATTTCAGTCAGGTTTTAGGCCCCACCATAGCACAGAAACTGCACTTGTTAAAATTACAAATGACCTGCTTCTTGCGTCAGATCAAGGCTGCATCTCATTTCTAGTCTTACTTGATCTTAGTGCTGCGTTCGACACCATAGATCATGACATACTCATAGATCGATTACAAAACTATACAGGTATTCAAGGGCAGGCTCTAAGATGGTTTAGATCCTACCTGTCCGATCGCTACCATTTTGTTTACTTAAATGGGGTGTCATCTCATTTATCATCAGTAAAATATGGAGTGCCACAAGGATCCGTCCTAGGTCCCCTTCTATTTTCAATATACATGTTGCCCCTTGGTAATATTATTAGAAAATACGGAATTAGCTTCCACTGTTATGCTGATGATACTCAGCTATATATTTCAACGAGACCAGATGAAACTTCCCAATTATCTAAGCTAACAGAGTGTGTTAAAAATGTAAAAGATTGGATGACAAATAATTTTCTCCAATTAAATTCGGATAAGACAGAGATATTAATTATTGGACCAAAAAACACCACACAGAATCTTGTAGATTACAATCTGCAACTAGACGGATGTACTGTTACTTCCTCTACAGTCAGAAATCTGGGTGTTATATTGGACAGCAATTTGTCTTTTGAAAATCATATTTCCAATGTTACAAAAACCGCATTCTTCCATCTTAGAAACATTGCCAAGCTACGAAACATGTTATCTGTTTCTGATGCAGAAAAGCTAGTTCATGCTTTCATGACCTCTAGACTGGACTATTGTAATGGACTTCTAGGTGGTTGTCCTGCTTCGTCAATAAACAAGCTACAGGTAGTCCAAAATGCAGCAGCTAGAGTCCTTACCAGGTCAAGAAAATATGATCATATTACCCCAATTTTACAGTCTCTGCACTGGCTACCTATTAAGTTCCGTATCAGTTACAAATTATCATTACTTACCTATAAGGCCCTAAATGGTTTAGCTCCTGCGTACCTAACTAGCCTTCTACCACGCTACAACCCATCACGCACCCTAAGGTCACAAAACGCTGGACTTTTGGTAGTTCCTAGGATAGCAAAGTAGAGGTAGAGGAGGTAGAGCTTTTTCACATTTGGCTCCCAAACTCTGGAATAGCCTTCCTGATAATGTTCGGGGTTCAGACACACTCTCTCTGTTTAAATCTAGATTAAAAACGCATCTCTTTCGCCAAGCATTCGAATAATGTATCTCTTAAATTGTGAGTGTAGTTGCATCTGCATTTTTATTCTTTAGCTTGGGTTAAACTAATTTTACTTTGTTGGATCAGCAGCTATGCTAATGATGTCTCTATTTTGTTTCTATGTTTTGCCGTAACTAGGATTTACACAAGCTCCAGTCTGGATCCAGAACACCTGAGAAGAGATGATGCTGACCCTCAGAGGACCCCAGATGATGCTAACCTTGAATCAACAAACAGAACTAACAATTATTGCTACATGTGTGACTGCATCCTATAATTACTATTAATTAATAATATTGATAGTTCATCATCTAGCTGACTACGTCTTGTATTATTATTATTATTATTATTTTTATTTTTATAAAATCCTGTCAAACGTGCACAAACTACTAGCTACTACTAAATATTGTAGAAACATAATTTTCTGTAAAGTTGCTTTGTAACGATTTGTATTGTAAAAAGCGCTATACAAATAAACTTGAATTGAATTGAATCAAAGGTGCTTTTGGAACGGCCGGTGGGTTTACCAACTGACATTCCCAAAAAGACGCGCGCCACCTGCGCACGTTCTCGTGAATGCCCGGCCAAAAGAACCGGGTCATTAGGCGGTTTAGTGTTGCCGCTACTCCTAAGTGCCCTGCCATAGGATTACAATGCGCCACCTGGAAAAGCATTTCCCGACGGCTCCGCGGCACTAACAGCTGGGTTGTATCTTACTTTGTCTAAGCATCGTGGGTTACTCGATACAACCTGTCTTTAATAACGGCAAAATACGGGTGGGATAGCGGACGCTCAGGGTGGAGGACCCGCCCATCGATCGAGCGGACCTGTTCGAAGGCATGCTTAAGCGTCTCGTCCTGGGATTGTTCCAGGGGAAAGTCATCGCGGCTAGCAAGGTTTTGCCTCACCACGCCGCTCGGTTCCCCTGGGACCGCCCCACTAGGTCCTGGGACAGATTCTCCCACCTGAGCGCTCGCCCCGCCCCCTGGCCGGTTCTTTCCCCCGACGGCACTCGCTGTCAAATACCCCAGTAAATGCTGGAACGCTGGCCAATTCATCCCCAAAATTAGGGGATGCCGGAGGCGTGAACTAATGGCCACCTCCACACTATGCTTTTGGCCCCCCGAAATGTAATGCCTATGGCTGTTAATGGATATTCCCTTATATCCCCGTGCACGCACCTCACCTTAACCATGCGGCCTGTATCCAATGCCCCGGATTGTATCAAGCTTTGATGGATGGAGGTCTGGTTACAACCTGAATCCACCAGAGCCTGATAGGTACCCCCCTTAATACTCACAGGTATTTGGTACAGCCCGGTTTGATCGGGGGCAGCCTGCAGGTCGTCCGGGATCCGGACCAGTGTCCCCACCTCCATCATCGGGCACCTATCCACAAAGTGGCCCGGATCCCCGCAACGCCAGCAGGCTGGCCCTGGTCTCCCCGCTGCCCTGGTGGCGGGATTGACGTGGGGAAGCAGTCAGAGGGTTTTCACTCCCCTGTTGCTGGGGTGCGGCCATCCCTCGTGCGGGACCTCGTGCCCCGGCCACAGGCTCCATCGCCACCCTCCAGCAGGGTGCAGCCCTCGGTGGCCCCACCCAACGGGACCTAGGGAGAGGGAGAGATTTCGGAGCGGGGGGGAAGGGGGAGACAGGGGAAGAGAGAGAGAGAGAGAGAGAGAGAGACAGCCGGGAGGGGCTGGCCGACCCCGGAGCACACTGCCAGCTGATCCTCCGCCAGTTGGATGGCCAGACCCAGCAACGCCGGGCGGTGGCACTGGGCGGTCTTCTTTGGGAGGCGGGAGATGAACTGTTCCAGCACCACCGCGTTGATGATAGACCCGGTGTCGCCGTCCCCGGCCAACAGCCATTTGCGGCACGAGTCCCGGAGCTGCTGCGCCAACACAAAGGGTCGGCCCGCTTCGGCCAGCTCCAGCGACCGGAAGCGCTGGCGATGTTGTTCGGGGCTGAGGCCGACCCTCTGGAGGATGGCTCGTCTCAGGTCGGCGTAGACCAGGAGGTTCGGGATGGGCAGTTGTTGGGCCGCCTTCTGGGCCTCCCCCGACAGCAGAGGGATCACCCGGACCAGAGCCGTTAAATATGAGAGTTGCGACACTCTTTGATCTCGCCGCCACGCTGTCACGTGGTTCATGTAGCTCTCAATAGTTCCAAACAACTCCGCGCTGTCAACCAGTTTGAATGGTTTTAAGCGGGACAGACAGCTGCAACTATATTTGCAGCAATTATCGGTAAATATTGACGCATAATATACATTGATTATTACGTTGACACTTGCATTGCATACATATATTAGCATTATTTTCTGGGGAGTGGCGAAACACGGCATTAATAAGTTTTTGTGTTTGATTTTGGAGGGAAGATACAGCAACGACTCGGCAAATATTAACGCGTATGCATTGATTACTATGCTCACTACACTTACAGTGTGTTCTCTTTTCCTAAATACGATCCATAACATTACCGTTACTGTTAACGGGATTAATTTCAGTATGGTTAATCCCTTCATCCTCCCCTAAACATAGGCTAAACCTTCCCTAAACATAAGTGTACTGTTTATATTTACATACAGTATGTCTGTATACTAATAATATACACACACACAAAAAAAGTTGTCCTAAGAACTAATTTGTCCAAGTAAGAAGGTTTTAGGACAACTTCAGGTTCATTTCATTGATACACACACACACACATACATGCATATAATAAAAACACATACATTACATGTATTTATTACACACACACACACATATATATATATATATATATATATATATATATATATATATATATATATATATATATATATATATAATAAAATAAATAAATGTGTATATATAATATAGAGTAGTCAACATTTGAAATGGATCAAAAAAAGTGAATCAAAGTTGTCTTAAAACCTTCTAGTTTTCTGCAGCTCTGAGCTGGTGGTACTGCTGGACATCTTCCGATTGCAAGGCAAGTAAGCATGATGTGCCTTTCATCTGCTGTAGTAAGTTTCTTTGGGTGGCACTGCTGACCAGTCCTTAATTTCTTTGTGCTTCTTCAACAGAGCTTGGGCTGCACATCTGCCTTGTGCCTTGTTGGTGCATCTTGCCGTGGTATATGTTTTTTTTTTTCACAGTAAACTGTCTTCAGCAACCTTGTTAGCTGAGTTTGGCTGTTCCTCACCCAGTTGTGTTAATGTTAATATTACTGTATATATATTGCTAAGACACATTCACATAAATATATACATGCACAACAAGTGAATATCAATGAATTCCAGAAGCTGCTCAGTTTTAAGGCAAGAAAGAATGTCAACAGGGAAAAATATACAAGACAACCGATTGCATTCAACAAAACATTTAATTAAATATTACATCCTGTGAGAGGGTAAGTAAACCAGCTTCATCATCACTCCATTGCTTACAGGAACCATAAGCTCCCCAGCCTGGCCACTGCTCCACTCCCCACCGATAATACATCCTGTTGAAAACAAACACACACATACAGTGATGGCCAGTGTATGGCTTTGCAGATTAAATCCCACCTGTTCGACATTTGGAACTTAAATTACTGTTACTTTATCTAGGTATAAGGGTTTAGACTTATTTTTCACCTCCTAAAAGAGAGAAAGTGAAATATTGTAAAATTTAATGCAATCAAAAAATACTTAATATTTACAAAGATATATTCTGGTTTCATGTGTATACATTTCATTACACGCACGAGAATGTTAGATTAACACTGTGTGTAGTGTCATAGCCACGTGTTTTTTGGTCAAAAGTCAGTCTCAAATGGTTTCAAATGTCAGCCTCTTCAACTTAAAAACAGATTTCTTTTTGCAATTACACTTTTTATTTGCTGAGATAATCCACATTTATGGTACTTATCATATAACCACAATGCAGTGTCTAACAAACGGTCTGTTTAACTTCAATGACTAAATTAACCAAGGAACAACCTTGTTAGATACAAGCTACCCATGTTATCTAGTTGAGATAGCAAAAAAAAAAATATATATAATAATAATTCTAGCTAAACTGGCTAAAGTTAATTGTAATCAGGTGTACTAATATGGTCGCATACAAGTGTAAATCACTTTAACAACAAATCTAATAACCGACGATAAACGTTGTATGCCAACGAACTTGAAGAAAATTTGAGGTAAATGTAGCCCAACATCAGATTATGGTAGCTAATATTAGTTAAGTGTTTGTTACTTAAGATAGCAGCGATTAAGAGTTTACCTCTAAACATTAATAAAGCTGGCTACATAAAATACAACTATTATATAGATTCATGAGAGGTCGGCTAATGCATTTAAATGTCGAAAATACAGTAATTTCATCAACTTACCAGCGAGCGTACTTCAGAAACATTGAAAATGTGTGGAGTTCAACGCTGGAACTATCAGTGTTTGGAACTATTGGCTGCTCCACGACACGCGCTACTTCCGCATTCCAAAGTTCCTATGGCAGTCTATGGGAGTGTCGCAACTCAACGGCTCTGACCCGGACGGGCCAGCTGTCTATAGGCCACCCACATGCCTCTGCTGTCCGCTCAAAAAGGTCAAGGAACGCCTCTGGGTCGTCAGCGGGTCCCATCTTGGTGAGCGGCATGTGGGCGGGCGGGGCGCTGGGGAGGCCGTCCCCATCCGACCCTCCCGGTCCCGCAGTCCTCCTGCTGGACCCGCCTGGAACCGGTGGTCCTGGTCGGCCCGCGGATCCAGCAGGGCCTGGTGGTGTTCTTGATGAAGACCCACGAGCGATGTGATGATGTCCGCAAATGGCGATGATGATGATCCCGACGGAGTCTGCATGGCGGATCGCTCTCCTTCCTGTCCCGGGTTTCGGCACCAGTGTAATGAATTAGGTTCTGACTAAAATGGCAGGAAGGAGACCAGGGTCGGCGTACGGGGCTCGTGAGACTTTATTCAACACTTTCACAAATAAACAAACAAACGCGGCAGGTGCGCGCACTTCAGTGAAGTCTCCTCTGCTTTGGTACTGATGCCTTCTGTCTTTGTCATCTCACCGGCTTCACTTGCTCACGAGTCCCCGTCTCTCTCGTCCTTCACCAGCTGTCGCGCTCCTTAAATATTGGTTCCCCACGCCAATCACTGCAACGAGATCCAGATGTTACTTGTTTCTCACCGGAACCACTTATCGCCGCTCGTCTCTTCACTCGCTCTCCCGTTGCAGACTTCGCTAAACCACGCCTCCCCCGCCACAGTAAAAAAAAAATTATATTTGGGGGGGGGGGGTTCTAGACATAGTCTCATAAAAATATTTGCAGGAGCCTAATTTTCCATGATATCTTCTTCAGATTTGAATTAGAAACTCATGAGACATGTTATTTTCAACCCATTAATTTTCTAGATTGCTCCAGGACTTATTTCATGTATTTTTATATCAAATAAAAAATATATATTTAAGTTTGGTAAAAAAAAGTTCAAGGCACTTCAGTGTCTATAACTTTTAATATTATTGAGCTTTACCAAATCTGGTTGATAAAACGTTAAGCCCAAAGGGTCTTCTTTCCAAAGACACCATTTGTTTGTAACACACTGAAGACAAAATTATGTTTGTAACACACTGAATTAGGAAACTGTTAAAATTTTAAATTAGGTAGAGCACTTTCAGCTGTGAGTCCCATAAGGAGGGGATCAGGTTAACAGGTTAAGAATTTATTTAGGCCCCTATTTTAACAGCAGTTTTGTCTCAAAGATCATCTTCGAATGAGAGAATACATCCCTGTGCCTTCTTTTCTCATCGTTTTACCCCAGCGGAGCAGAACTACGACATCGGGAATAGGGACTTACTGTAAAGCTGGAGCTGGAGGAGTGGCATCACTGATTGGAGGGAGCGGGGTTTTCGTTTATCATTTGAACTGATCATAAGAATCTTGAATACATTCACACCGCCAAGAGAACAAATTCTAGAAAGGCTCGCTGGACATTTTTTTTTTGGACGTTTCAGGTTTACCATTTCTTATCGCCCCGGCTATTAGAATGGTAAACCTGACGCGTTGTCGCAGGTTTTTGAGGCTGAGACTAGTCCCACCAGGATTTGGAGAGTGTTCTGCACTGTGTTGCGTCTGCTGAACCGTCATCTTGGAGTTCCAGGTTGACAATAGTAGAGTATGCGTATAACTCCCTCCTGGTCTCATCTACGGTTTTGTCTTCTTTCCAGTGCTGTTTAGGCTACCAGCCACCTTTATTCCCCTCTCAAGAATCTGATGTCGTTGTTTTTTCCGCATGGGTAGAGGTCACTAATATCTGGTAGACTGGGAGGGTTATGGTCTGGAGGAGAGATGCTGGATTCTGGCTTGCAATATTCTGGATCGCGCTCTCATCGATCAGTTTAATCAGCATCATGGTGAGTCCTCCGGAGACGCCAGAAGGCATTCATGAGGTGGGGGGTACTGTCACGGTGCTGCGGCCTAATGGTTTGTTGCAAAGGTATGTAGGAGCTGCAATAATTAACATACAGTACATGTAGTGATTAAAAGCATTTGTCCAGATTTTATCACTAGACGAAGAACAAAAGCAACTTTGTACAGCTGTACTTTTACACTATGTTCCTGCTGATTTGCATAGTTATGAAAATTTCCACTGGCCCGTCCATATTGTAATACATTTCTATTGAGTTTTACCTATTCTATACGATGTCAGATCAGTGAAAATCTTGAGTTTACCTCAGAAATCCCTTTTTTTTCAGTGAATCTTCAATGATTGAACAATTTTCCCCCAGAGACCAAAACACGATCTCCTGGACACAACCTGAGAAAGCAATTAAAAGGGGGTTTAAAATGGACAAAACACGAAAGGAGAATAATTGGTTAGTGTAAAGAAATGTTGATTACATTGTCTACATTGTCATTTGTCCATATGTTGTTGATAATCTAGTGTCTGATAAACAAACATTCAAGACCTAATAAATATATACATCACAGAATTTAAATGTTGTTATCAGCAGAAAATTCTGTTCATTAACGATTTATCAGAGTATTGTAATCGTCACACTAAATGACAAGTCAAAGCTACCAGAAATTCGCTTTTTTATGGATTTATTTTTAAAAATGTTTCTACGAGAACTGTAAAACCTGAAATTTTTGACCTTGTAGGAAATACTTTTTCAAAAATAATTTCCCTCAACATTATATAATTTACTGTCCATGTTTATTGTTGTACATTGTACCTTTAATTTAGATGTCCCACATATTGATTTTATAATACTGTACAACAATCGTTTTTTTTCAGAATTCAGAATAAACTACTTATTATAAAAGATGCTCAAGAAGAAAACTGCCTCACATTGGACAACACAATATGATTATGTTGATTCAGCTTACTTTAGATGATCCCTTTTAGATGAAGATCTTATTTTGAAATCGAGCACAGTGTTAGTTCAGTCAGGCCACGGAACAACTTTACACGTTAGTTCAGTCAGGCCACCCAACAACTTTACACGAGATCTGCTTCCCCGCATCCACGAACAACTGGCCATTTCACCTTTAACTCATCCCCAGACGTCTTCACGAAGCTAAGCAAAGTTTCTTTCATTTTATTGTCTAGTGCTATTTGGTGAACATGGTTCAGACATTGCTTATTGTCATTACCACACCTGTAACACTACCAGTTAAATTAACAACGAGCCTTGTTAATCTGTTGTCAAGGCTGTCGATATGAACAGGCTGCTGCTTCAGGCTCATCTATTGGGGATGCTTTCATTAAACTTATTGACTATTGCCAACACACTGTTTAAATCAGTGATATGCTGTTGCTAAAGCTAACTGGTGTATCGATAAAGTGCTTGATACTTAAATTTACAGATCATAAATTTTTCTCATATCTGCACTAAACTTTGTCTGCATCCAAAAGCTGAAAAATGCTGCCTTCGGAGGACGCATTTCAAGGTAGGAAGGCATCAAGGCACGTCCGAATTAAAAGTGAGTTTTACTTCCTCTCTTCTGAGATGCCTTATTCTGGCCGGTTTTTGAAGACAGCATAGATGTATCCTTCGCTGCCTTTGATTTCCCACAATCCTGTGCATTCCATTCTGTGACAGTTAAACCAAAAAATAAAGATGACGTCTGAAATTTGCAGTCGGTGGTCATTTTGTGTGTAAATGTACTTTTTATGTAATTTCTAGCGAGAAATTAATATTGCAGTAATGAAATATCCAATTAGTTATCACCAATGGTGCCTGCAAAGTCATTGCCTGATACGACAGCGAGGCAACAAGTAACCTGCCTAAGTTTTTGGATGCAGCCGTTATCTGGACAAGGGCTAATGCTCTTGCCTGAATTTGAGTATTGACCATATGTCGTACTGCTTTAAAGGGACATACTGATCTGTTTAGCTGTTATAAGAGAGCACCCTTCGCTACTTCTATTCTTCTGTAAGGAGTTTCTGCCCCACTAAATTCCTTCCTAAAGGTCTTTACTTAAAGCTATTAGGGTACTAGAACCACTTGCTTGTTGAGGCTTATCTAGTGTCCAGTATCATATCGTGCTAGACCTGTCATTGCATAAGCGAGATTTATGCTGTCGCAGGCTCCACTGTGAGCCTCCGATAAGTGGTCAAGGCTTTATACTTGTCGCATTTGCCATCGTCCAGGGTCACATGGGTGCTTGAAATCCTTGAAAATGCTTGAAATTTAATGCAGAGTTTTCAAGGTAAAAAAAAATGCTTGGATTTAGATAAAGTGTTTGAAAATGCTGTGCACTGATTCATTATAATTAGCTTTCTTACTGGTTAATCCTCCTATAGAGAACATAAAAAAAGGAAAAAAAACCTTCTTGCCGGAGGTTGCTGCTTCAGTCAGTGATGGCTCGAAATTACAAATTATGGTAAACCGAGAACTAAATATTTGAGTAGCCCCCTGTTAAGTCTGCTTGGCTTTGTTTTCCATGGCAGAGTGTGCGCTTCGAGCATATAAAGGTAAACTAAATTTTCCCTTCACTGTTAAACTAAATCTTAAGACTGTCGCGATTAAAGAGAAAAGTGAAAATGAATAAAAGTGTTTTTGTGGTATACATTTAAGAACAGCTTACAATACTGATTTTTGTTTAGAACAATGTAAATTGCTAATGTGCCTTTAAAAATCCAAACGATTTACAAGGTGTGTCTGTGTTGTATCTGTGCGTGTGCTTTAACTAAGGTAAGAGTATGTATGTAAAAGGTAATTTACCTCAGTTGTAAAGTGCTGGAAAATTTAAATGCCCTTGGAAGTAGTTTAATTTTACTTGGAAGGTGTAAGAAACCTGGTGCACTATTCTGTGAAATCCTTTAGGTCCTCATCTTCATTTGCATTTTGCCAGATTTGTTTAGTAAATCAGACTTGACCTGAGAGGTGTTCTGAGAAAAGCAATTCTGGAGGTCCTGTGATGTGTGAAATATATTCAGCAAGAATGGAGACTCGAGCTGCTAAGAGAAACACAGATAAAAGGAGGGATGGATGCTCTTGTCATATCTGACCATCACAGGTATCTGGTTAATGGTCTTTAACAAACACGATGGAGGAACTCTCTTATCTGTTCTTACTTTTGGGTGAGTATAAATGACACACATCAGTCAGATGATGTACAATTATAGATGCTGTTTAGATATTCTTCATGAAAAAATGTTGAAGAATCAAATGCAACATAAACTTGATGGACATCCCAAAAAGCAATGGAAATATTTTGTTTTTGTAACAGGTGTCTTTTGCATTCAGGGGAGTTCAGAAAACGTGCAAGGTAATGTCCCATTAGTTAACATGCATTAAGTAACATTAACCAATACACGACTTATAGTATTTATTAATATTTGATAATGTTGGTTAATAAAATACAACTGCTTGTGGTTAGGTCATGTAAGTGCAGATCCATTAAAAATATTAACTTCAGAGTTAAATGTAGTAGTAAATGTAATTGAGTGTTTTGGACTGGAATTTAATATTTTAACCCAAATGGACTGTATTGACACTTAACACATTTGAGTCTTGACCTTCTGTCTCTTTAAATGTTTTCAGAGAATTTGGCATTAAAAGGAAAAGCTGTACAGTCGTCCACATATTACACCTGGGGAGCTGCAAACGCCATCGATGGCATCAGATACGCTCCAGGTGAAGCCTCAAGCTGCTCCATCTCAGGATACGATCTCAGCCCGTGGTGGAGGCTGGACCTGCTGGATTCTTACAAAATTTACAAAGTGACCGTCACCAACAGAGCCGACTGCTGTCCGGAGCGAACGACTGGAGTAGAGATCCGCATCGGAAACTCTCTGGAGAACAACGGCAACAACAATCCCAGGTGAAGCAATGAAAACAGTTATGAACGTGTCAGGAGAACTGGATTTGATCAGGTCAGCTGATTGTGTCGTGGTTTCTCTCTTTCTCTCTGTAGATGTGGTGTCACTTCATCTTTCCCAGCAGGCAGTTCTGTCAGTTTCTCTTGCGGGGGAATGGAAGGTCGTTATGTGAACATGTACATTCCTAACATCCAGGCGGTTCTCTCGCTGTGTGAGGTGGAGGTTTATGGAACAGGTAATTTGTGAAATTTCACGAGGAAAAAAATAGGTCCATCCATTGTCAATAGTGTAGAGGTGTATGAAGCACAGCTCACAAAGATTTCACTTTCAAGCCCAGCATCTTTCTGTTGGTCGAATTTACATTATCAACTTGAACATGCAGTGAAATCTACGTGTGGAATTTTGTAGCCCTCATGGGAAACTCCGGATCACACAGATTCTTATTGAAATCTTATTGGAAGTACAGTTGAGTTTTTTTAGAGAGCAGCAGTGTTGCCAACTAATTTTCAGGGAAAGTTGATAAAGGCAGGTTGATTTGTTGCTAAAAGTTGCTAAATGACGTTATGATATCATTGGGTGATGATGTAATTACATGATGCAAAATTGCGTCACTGCGTAGAATACACAATGAGATTGTAAATCTTAACAAAAATATTATTTGAAATATGTTCATTTTAAGTATGTTTGGAAAATAGTATAAAAATGTCAAATGTATTTGTAAATGTAATATATATATATATATATATATATATATATATATATATATATATATATATTGTTACGTCCCCCTCTGTGTCTAGGGGTGACAAGGGGAGTAACATATGCTATTTAAGAAAAATTAACAATTGTGTCGGTGAAAATGCAAACAAATTAGTGAGAGAGAGTTGATTATCTGTAATCCCAGCACTCACACTCATGGAAACGCTTCAAGATTTTATTTACAATGTGAAGTCTTTGTACAGCATTCAAGGGTAAGGGGAAATTAGAGGTTTAACAATATGGATGATTCAAAAAAGAAAAGAATAAGACGCTTGTAGCTTCAGGAGGCAGGTGAAGCCCAAAATAACAAACAAAAGGGGGATGCTAACGGAAACAAAGTAATTTAACTTACCTAGCAAAGAAAACATCAAAATCAACAACATGTCTCTTCCCTGACTTCCTCACTGTTCCACAAAACCAGGAGAAAAGCATACGTTGATAAAATAAAAGTGGCCCCCACCTCCTTACTGAGTCTGCAGGCAGAAGAAAAAAAAGAAACAAATTTCTAATCACTACAGCCAGTACAACAGGCTGTCTTGAAGATGCACTACAGGCCCTGATCACACAATAGCAATCAAATACAACAGGCTTTCTTAAAGCAGCACCACTGCTTAAACCACCAACTGGGAAAACAGACAAGCCAAACTCTCTCTGGTGAAGTGTCCGTTCCCTCGGTTTAAATACAAGCTCCGCTCCACAGCTCTGACGAGGAACAGGTGACATCAATTAGGTTTTCTGTGAGAGGACAGGGAGGAACAGAGGAAAACCAGCAAAAAAACTACACCTCCCAACAGGATGTCAGGCATCAATGAAACACAGTTACATATGTGGGGAAGTCGTGGCCTAATGGTTAGAGAGTCGGACTCCCAATCGAAAGGTTGTGAGTTCGAGTCCCGGGCCGGCAGGAATTGTGGGTGGGGGGAGTGCATGTACAGTTCTCTCTCCACCTTCAATACCACGACTTAGGTGCCCTTGAGCAAGGCATCGAACCCCCAACTGCTCCCCTTGTTCACTGCTCTGTGTGTGTGCACTTCAGATGGGTTAAATGCAGAGCACAAATTCTGAGTATGGGTCACCATAACTGAATGTCACTTCACCTCACTTCACTTCATATGGAGTTAAAGGTTCTGAAATTTCTAACCGTTACTGACACCAGTGGCCGTTATAGGAACTGCAGCCAGTCTCATGCTTGTTCCTAGTGTGCACGCTCTTTTTTCTTTTTTACTTACGAGGAGTGTCCGTGGGTGTCTGAATTGCACTGGAGGCTGGTCGCTTCTTTCCATCCGCAGAGTCCATTTGAAAACACTATTGCCGCTGCTTACTATAATGGCTGGCGTGCTGTACGGTTGTAAGCCCAAGTAGACGAGAACGCGCATGACGTCACATTTTGTGAATTTTCACGCCAATTTGGGCCCGACTCCTCCACACACAATTGAGCCTACAGGCTGATAGAGGCAACCGTGGTGGACAGTCGAGGTGTCATTCTTTTTTTTACATCATGGTTGGCTCATACATGTACAAATGAAAACTCTGTCTTAAAGATTTTTTTAAGTAAAAACCTCCACATAGCTCCTTTAACACACAGTATTAACAGCAACAATGACAGTTAATTAAAAATTTTCAGAATTCAATTTTATTGGTTACATTTAATTTAATTAAACATCTTATTTACTGAATATATATATATATATATATATATATATATATATATATATATATATATATATATATATATAATTTTTTTTAACTTATAAAATTCAACAAAAAATGTTAAAAAATGTAGCAAAAATCAGTGACGTGACATACAGCCAAGTATGGTGACCCATACTCAGAATTCGTGCTCTGCATTTAACCCATCCGAAGTGCACACACACAGCAGTGAACAAACAAACTGTGAACACACACCCGGAGCACTGGGCATCATTTATGAGCAGTTGGGGGTTCAGTGCATTGCTCAAGGACACCTCAGTCGTGGTATTGCCAGCCTGAGACTCGAACCCACAACCCTAGGGTTAGGAGTCAAACTCTCTAACCACTAGGCCACAACTTCCCCATCACATACCTCATTCTCAGGGGCAGATATAAGTAAATGTTTAAGATTTGTGGTCAAAGGGGTTTGGCTGACAAAAAGCTTATGAATCCCTGATTTATATGTTCAGATAGTAAGTTAGTAAAACATATAATAAGTAAGTAACATATATGATATGTTTCTCCGACAGCCAAGAAGCAGGTGATCCGAGTGCAGGTGAAAGCTGCTGAGAATGTGGATGAAGCTGAACTGAAGGAGCTTGTCTTAAACAAGGTGGATTTTATAATACTCATCTGACTAAAATTAATTGTTGAACATACAGCAAACAGAAACATCAGGTCAGTTTAGACATCAGTCTAAAAAATAAGATTTAATAAATCAGATCAGATTTCCCCATCAGTGTGAACGAAAACCCACCTCAGTCAGTCTTTATGTAAAGACAAAACACATTGTTTTGACCAATTCTGATCTCTTCGTAAGATTTGTAAAGTAAGAGATGCTCATTTTGAGCTGAAATGCCTCAAACTTGTCTGCGTGGGATTTATCCACTGAGTAACTGAAGACTGTTTCTGTGTTTAGTTAAATCAGACGCTGAGCGATCAGGACGTCATACTGACATGGAGGACACAACCCAATGGGGAAGTCTTCCAGAAGAACAGGACTGTACTGAAACAATCTCCTGTTTGTTCTTCTTTGAAGTGAAATGTTATTTAATGCAATTCATTCTTAGTTACAGATATCTGAATTATTACATTAGATTATTGCATTAGGCTAACAATTTATAGTAATTTCTAAAAAATAGTTAAATATATTAATTTTTCATTGATTCATTTAGATGAAAGATATGTACACCTAAATATGAGCGAAAAAATGATAGGATGTTTTAGCATTGTAGTTTAACTCTTTAAGAATAGATACATGCCTTTGGGAGGATTAAAATATAAATCACATTTTCTCACAAGCAAAAAGCACCAACCTATTAAACACTTTTCAGCACTTAAAGGGATAATGACATGAGAAATCAAATCTGCCTTGTTTGTTTGTACCATTAAAGGGTCATGAACTGGTTTTACTGGTGTCTGAGGTCCACTTTACATACAAAAACATCCAAATCAGTAATCAATAGGTTATTTTCTACCCTGGTTTTGAGACAAGAAACCAAATTAACAAGGAATAGGTTATTTTCGACCTTGTTTTTGAGACCAGCTCAAGAAACACTCTGTTTTTATGGGCGTGCTTATTGAAGACATGGAAGTAAACGCCCACAGCTGTGATTGGATAACAGTTTTGCATAGTAAACTACCTTTCTGTGTGTCTGTTTGACAAGCTACGTCCTTCACAGTTGGAGCCTTCTGTGACTTTGGTTAGACATGTAAACATATTCAGTACATATCAAGTGATCTCTAGCAAAGCATGTGCTGGTCCATTCCTGTCAGATCCAATAAAGACAGTACAACATTGCTTTTTATTATGGCTGGGTTTCATTTTCGATACTTTTGATGCACCGACCGAATTGCCTCAGTACTATTGAGTACTGAAAACACCTCTTTTTGTTCTGTACCAAATTTCGATACCTAAGGGGTTCATCTCATCAACATCAGTGAGCCAGTAAACATGCAGCATGCTTGATGTGCCTAAATCAATGATTGGCTCTGGTGAGGCGTCATGGAAAACACATGACCATTCACACTAGCATCACGCTACATAAGACAATTTATACAATGTAATCCATGCTCTTACTCAAAACTCACTTTAAACCACCATCGAATATTTGTAATAACTTTTGATTGAGATCTGTATATTATAATAATGCTGCAGAAATATGTTATTTGTAGCATTTTGATTAAAAAAAATATCTATATATATATATATATATATCAATCTAATCGTTACAGCAACTTTTCAGACCCCTTTAGCAATTTTTTTCCCCCAAAAAAAGCGCCTAGTGACAAATCTAGTGTCTTCTTGCATAAACCTTTGTCTAGTTTGCATCGGATCTGTTCATTGTTTGACTGAGAGGAGCAGCACTTTCAGTTAAATTCGATTCTGTTGCTTCTCACCCAGGGGCGCAACTATCCAGTGTTAGAGGGGTATGCAGCAAAACATTTTGCCCCCCCCCCCCCCCCCCCCCACTTCTAAATAAATAATTGCGCCGGACATCATCATGTATGGGCTTTTAAATAATAAATGTTTATATATATATAATTATTATTGGGGTGGCACAGTTCAAATTTTCACAGTTCGGTTTGTTTCACGGTTCAAGAGTCACATTTCGGTACAGTTCGGTATGTGCTATGTTTACGGAGAAACTATAGCTAAAAAAAAAAATCTAACTATGAGCAACAGCAAAAATAAATACAATATAGTAAAGAGGTCTAGTATTAGCTTTTAGGTACAGAAATTTAATAAAGTAATCAAATGTAAAACAGCATCGCATATTTGACTATAAATTAAAGATTGTTCTTTATTAAAGTTACAAAAGTTTTTATATATATATATATATATATTTTTGATTCTTTTTATTAAACATTTTAATTATTACAAACAAAAACATATTTAAACAAAAACACAGCACAGGAAAAAATTAACATTTATCCAGTTTTTGTTTATGACCGTTTAATCTAGACACTTAAAAATATTCTCCCATTTTTTTAAACAGGAGCGATTTACCATTGCAACAATACCTCAATCTTTCTAGAGTTACAACTTCAGATATCATAGATTTCCACATCTGAGAAGAGGAGGCATCACTACCAACCCATTCGACCATTATAGCCTTTTGAGTCAACATTAGGAGAAACTGAACAATCTGTTACAAAAGCTTTTTAATCAAGAGCAGTGAGTGATTTCTTTGTTGTTGCTGTTCGATTAATATAAAGACTGTCACTTTAAGAGAATGCACTGATACAGTGGCCTGCGTTCAGCTGGCTATGTCTGCTATAGGATACTTACCAAGACGGCCATTTTGACATAATTTTTGTCTGAATTTGTCCATTTAAATAAAATACTTCAGAGAGAGCGTATATTTGCGCGCGTTCTGAAGCGCGGGTTTGCGCGCTTCGGATGAGCGCATGCACAAATCTTCACACTGCGCGCGCGAGCTCGCGTCCTCTGCCTCTTAAATGTTTAAATTGACAAAGCTTAAATTAGTTTAGTTAAAACACAGTTATCAACGTGTGCTGTTAAGGTCTCATCTGTGCACGCGCGCTATCAGCACCCGGGAGATGACGGAATAAATGACAGCTCATATTCCAGTTTTACATATTCTCAGAGCATAGACATCACATTTTAAATCCTACCTGTTGCCTTTCACCAATCACTTATTTAGCTGCTGTCGCATCCCTTGACTTGCCATCTCCTTTTCCCTCTTTCTTTTCTATTTTCAGCCCCCGAGAGCTTTTCAAACAATGTTTGACAGCTTGGAAGGAAGAGCTTATTAACATGTCATCTTAATGAGCCGCATTTGTGTCACTATTTCAAAATCATCTCATTGTCTGAATACAAATTTTATTTTAAATTAAAATATTAAAACATAGTATGTGAGCACTGAGAGTATGAGAGAAACAAACTAATATAAAAGACTAACACTACGTAGAATGAAAATATGATGCAATTATGAATATGCTGACGACATTCTGCAACTTTTTGAGCAGGCTTTAGCTACTTTCCTTTGAAAGAAGTTGGCAACAGTGGTTCAGATGTGTTTGGATGTCGATCTTTCAGGAAAGCAGATCTTCAGGAGCAGGACTGATCATTCTGAGCTCCTGCTGCCTTCAGCTTCCATCATGCTGTTCAGGCAACAGACTTCAGTCATAGGAAAGAACCTGAGCTGACAATAATAGTGGCATCTTTATATATTTCTATACATTTTTTTATTTATTTTTCAAATATTCTGTCTTGTCTGATTTAATTATTTGGTATTTTGTGTTAATTTAATTTAGTACAGTTTATTAACAAATTTTATTGTAATCAGACGAATGCACAACATTTTAACAATTTAATTAGTATTTTTAAATGTAATCAAATAAAATTTGAACAGTTCCTTTCAAAATGTGTATATTGTATGATTATCCTTAAAACTTACGTTTTCAATAAAGTATTATAATCATTAGTTTCAGAAGTATATTGTATTGTACTAGTAATAGTAGTATAATATTTACAATAATATTCCTGTCAGTTTCTTTATATTTTATTTGGTGGTTTGTAGTCAAGATATGATGATAGTTCGTTTTCTCAAATGAAATGGTGAAATGCTGGTGAAGTGACTCTCAGATGAAGTTTATCATGTAGTGAGACACAGTCAGGCTTCAGTAAGTGCAGTAGAGCAAACAGACATCTACTTGACTTGACTGTATTTGCAGACACTCATCCTCACATGTCATGGTTTTAAGGGTTAATTCCCCCAGATAGCAAAATTATGTAATTAATAACTTACCCTCATGTTGTTTCAAACCTGTGAGACCTCCGTTTATCTTTGGAACACAGTTTAAGATATTTTAGATTAAGTCCGAGAGCTCACAGTCCCTCCACTGAAACTGTATGTATGGTCTACTGTCCATGTCCAGAAAGTTAGGAAAAACATCATCAAAGTAGTCCATGCAGGCCCGGCTGCAGGACGAAATGACTGAGGGGGCATGTGAAATTGTTAAGGGGGCTTAACTTTATTACACCATCAATGATTAATACACACTGAGATCTCGCTTTGCAACGACAGATTTTTAAATACAGCGCTCCCTAAAACACTCCATATGCAACTGCAGGTAAGTTAACCAGAGACTAGCAAATTTTAAACAGCGAAATGATGATAGATCATGTCCTATACCTTTTTAGTAGAGCTGCAGTCTCCTTGATTTGGCACTGAATCTCCTTAGTAACAACTGTATTTTCAGGAAATCACACAGTCGACAAAAGATAAGCCAGCGTCATTTATTATGAATAATTAACCCTTTCACACTTAAGTTTAAAATATTCTAACTCCCGAGAGTAAGATTTTTCAAGGCGACAGTTATTTTAGAACGTTCCCCCTTAATGTTTCCATGGCAACGCGTCATATTTGTCACGTGAAACACCGCAGCCACAATAATAACACTGTTTAACAGATGTAGGCTATCCTTCATTTCGTTTTTCCTTTTTTATTCGAAATATTCACAAACTTACTTACCATGTCATCAACTATCTGATATTCCGATTCTCAAACATGTTTAAGTGAGTGTGTTTGGTCATTGAAAAACCTTTATAACAATGGAGTAAACTTTATAGTTAGCCTACTTCCACTGTGTTAGTCTGATATGAAAAACACACGTCAGCTAATTATATTTGAACAGATTGTTATTGCTGCTTCCACAGACTCCAAATGCAGACTATTGTTTTACCAGTGCTTATGTGTAGCCTATTTAAATGTGTAAAATCTAAAATAAACATTATGAGGTTGAAAACACTGCATAGTTGTGATATGACAGCGCTGAGCTCGTCCGTCTCTGGCTCAGCGCCAACCGACGCGACACTAGCACTTGCTTCCAAAGACATCAGTGTGTATTTTACAAACTCCAAATGTAGGCTGTTTTACCAGTGCTTATGTGTATTTAAATGTCTGAAATCTAAAATAAACATTATGAGGTTGAAAACACTGCATAGTTGTGATATATGACAGCGAGCTCGTCTGTATCTGGCTCAGCGCCAACCAACGCGAAAGACGTTTGAATCTGGCAGTAATGTCACGAGTCACAACACTGAACATTCTAAATCCCATGGGGATAAGGTTCAATTATTATTTAACTCAAAAGGTTGAACATTTTATTTTTAACCATGAATACCAAAATGAAACAGAGGGGGCACAAGTCATATCTGAGGGGGCATTGCCCCCTTTTGCCCCCTTGTGGCGCCGGGCCTGAGTCCATGTGACCTCAGAGGGTCAGTTAGAATTTTTTGAAGCATCAAAAATACATTTTGGTCCAAAAATAGCAAAAACGACGACTTTATTCAGCATTGTCTTCTCTTCCATGTCTGTTGTGTGAGAGAGTTCAAAACAAAGCAGTCTGGATATCCGGTTCGTGAACGAATCATTCAGTTCACCAAATCAAACTGAATCGTTTTAAACGGTTCGCGTCTCCAATACGCATTAATCCACAAATGACTTAAGCTGTTAACTTTTTTAAAGTGGCTGACACTCCCTTTGAGTTCAAACAAACCAATATCCCGGAGTAATTCATTTACTCAAACAGTACACTGACTGAACTGCTGTGAAGAGAGAACTGAAGATGAATACAGAGCAGTGGCGGTCGCTTCATCACATTTGGTGGCAGCGGTGGGATGGCTACTCGCAAGACAGCGCCAAAAAGCAGAAAACCCAGGGTGGGGTTGAGGTCACAGAGGAAGATATCAACGATGGAGGATGAGGCGTGGAATTCAGCTGGGGCTTCAGAGGAAGAGGACGTGACGTGATTAATAGTACTAACTTTGAGCTTACATTGGTGATTATGTCTGTGTTTGAGGCAAAACACCCAAAAAAGTGTAGAGTCTGAGATCTATATGAAGTGACAGGTCTTTGTTTGAGGTTTGAGCAGATGATGGACTTCTGTGGAGCTCCAGATTTACATCCTTCTTGAGATCATTCAAATAGACACAAAACAACATGGAAATGATCAGCGATCAGACTGATGGAGTGGAAATCAGGTGAGATAAACTAAAGGTATGTGGGTTCATCTGGAGCTGCTATAATTAACATACAGTACATGTAGAGATTAAAAGCATTTTCCAGATTTCATCACTATACGAAGAACAAAAGCAACGTTGTACAGCTGTACTTTCACTCTATGTTCCTGGTGATTTGTGTAGTTATGAGAATTTCTACTGGCCCGTCCATATTTTAATGCATTTCTATTGAGATTTACCTATTCTATACGATGTCAGATCAGTGAAAATCTTGAGTTTACCTCAGAAATCCCTCTTTTTTTCAGTGAATCTTCAGTGATTGAACAATTTTCCACCAGAGACTAAAACACAATCTCCTGGAAACAACCTGAGAAAGCAATTAAAAGGGGTTTAAAATGAACAAAATATGAAAGGAGAATAATTGGTTAGTGTAAACAAATGTTGATCATATTGTCTACATTGACATTTGTCCAGATGTTGTTTATAATCTAGTGTCTGATAAACAAACATTCAAGACAGAATAAATATATACACAACAAAATTAAAGAAATGTTGCAATCAGCTGAAAATTTCTGTTAATTAATGATTTATCAGGGTATTGTAATCATCACACTAAATGTCCTACAATATATGTAAAACCTGAAATGTTTTACCTTGTGGGAAATACTTTTTCTAAAATAATTTCCCTCCATATTGCATAATTTTCTGTTCATGTTTACTGTTGTATGTCCCACATATTGATTTTATGATACTTGACAACAATCGTTTTTTTTTCATTCAGAATAAACTACTTGAATTATAAAAGATGTTCGAGAAGAAAGCTGCCTTACATTGGCTAACACAATATAGTTATGTTGATTCAACTTATTTCAGATGATTCCTTTTAGGAGATTATCTTTTTTTTTTATCTATTTTGAACTAAAACTAATAAAAAACTCATAGAGAGGTGAAACTTTCCAAGCATGATGATGTTTTCTTTATCTTGTATATTAGTTATTTAGATGAAGAAAACTGTATGAAAATGAACCTTAAGTACCAGTAATATTTATTTCTTTTTTCATTTATTTAGAAAAAAAATACTTAAAGTCCTCATCTTCATTTGCACTTTGCCAGATTTGTTTAGTAAATCAGACTTGATGTGAGAGATGAGCTGAGATAATTAATTCTGGAGGTCCTGTGATGTGTGAAATATATTCAGCAAGACTCGAACTGCTAAGAGAAACACAGATAAAAGCAGGGATGGATGCTCTTGTCATATCTGACCATCACAGGTATCTGGTTAATGATCTTTAAAAAACAAGATGGAGGGACTCTCTTATCTGTTCTTACTTTTGGGTGAGTATAAATGACACACATCACTCAAATGATGTACAATTATAGATGCTGTTTAGATATTCTTTATAAACATTTTTAAAAAATCAAATGCAACATAAACTTTATCCACATCCTGGAATGCAATGGAATTATTTTGTTTTTGTAACAGGTGTCTTTTCCATTCAGGGAAGTTCAGAAAACTTAAAAGGTAAAAAGTAGTAACTAATTTCCCATTAGTTAACATGCATGAACTAACATTAACCAATACACAACTTATAGTATTTATTAATATTTGTTAATGTTGGTTCATAAAATACAACGCAGTAATCGCAGATGCATTAAAAATATTAACTTCAGATTTTAATGTAGTAGTAAATGGAATTTAGTGTTTTGGACTGGAATTTAATATTTTGACCCAATTGAAATGTACTTAAACTTCACACATTTGAGTCTTGACCCTCTGTCTCTTTAAATGTTTTCAGAGAATTTGGCATTAAAAGGAAAAGCTGTACAGTCGTCCACATATTACACCTGGGGAGCTGCCATCGGCGGCATCAGATATGCTCCAGGTGAAGCCTCAAGCTGCTCCATCTCAGAATACGATCACAACCCGTGTTGGAGGCTGGACCTGCTGGATTCTTACTACATTTCCAACGTGACCGTCACCAACAGAGGCGACTGCTGTCCGAAACAAACGACTGGAGTAGAGATCCACATCGGAAACTCTCTGGAAAACAATGGCAACAACAATCCCAGGTGAAGTAATGAAAACAGTTATGAACGTGTCAGGAGAACTGGATTTGATCAGGTCAGCTGATTGTGTCGTGGTTTCTCTCTTTCTCTCTGCAGATGTGGTGTCACTTCACTTGTCCCAGCAGGCAGTTCTGTCAGTTTCTCTTGCGGTGGAATGGAAGGTTGTTATGTGAACATGTACAGTCGTGGCCAAAAATTTTTGAGAATTACATAAATATTAGTTTTCAAAAAGTTTGCTGCTAAACTGCTTTTAGATCTTTGTTTCAGTTGTTTCTGTGATGTAATGAAATATAATTACAAGCACTTCATACGTTTCAAAGGCTTTTATCGACAATTACATGACATTTATGCAAAGAGTCAGTATTTGCAGTGTTGGCCCATCTTTTTCAGGACCTCTGCAATTCAACTGGGCATGCTCTCAATCAACTTCTGGGCCAAATCCTGACTGATAGCCACCCATTCTTTCATAATCACTTCTTGGAGTTTGTCAGAATTAGTGGGTTTTTGTTTGTCCACCCGCCTCTTGAGGATTGACCACAAGTTCTCAATGGGATTAAGATCTGGGGAGTTTCCAGGCCATGGACCCAAAATTTCAACATTCCGGTCCCCAAGCCACTTAGTTATCACTTTTGCCTGATGGCACGGTGCTCCATCGTGCAGGAAAATGCATTGTTCTTCACCAAACTGTTGTTGGATTGTTGGAAGAAGTTGCTGTTGGAGGGTGTTTTGGTACCATTCTTTATTCATGGCTGTGTTTTTGGGCAGAATTGTGAGTGAGCCCACTCCCTTGGATGAGAAGCAACCCCACATATGAATGGTGTCAGGATGCTTTACTGTTGGCATGACACAGGACTGATGGTAGCGCTCACCTTTTCTTCTCCGGACAAGCCTTTTTCCAGATGCCCCAAACAATCGGAAAGGGGCTTCATCGGAGAATATGACTTTGCCCCAATCCTCAGCAGTCCATTCACTATATTTTCTGCAGAAGATCAATCTGTCACTGATGTTTTTTTTTGGAGAGAAGTGGCTTCTTTGCTGCCCTTCTTGACACCAGGCCATCTTCCAAAAGGTTTTATCAGGTTTTGCCAAGTCTGTGATTGTTTTTCATGTCCGCGGTTTGAAGCAACCCCAATACAAATAACGTGATATTTAGCCCCTAAAATGCGAATATTTCCAAGGCAACCCTCCCAAAAAATTTATATTTTAACCCCGGGAAGCAATTTTTATCGAGGAACCTCCTTGGGAACGCGATTGGGCTAGTTTTGGACTAGTTTTAAGAAGCAACTGGGCAGGATTTGTTGTGAAATCCTGGCAACCCTGATCTGAATGCATATGCTGGAGATATACTTCTAATCACAGGAGCATCTTTACTGATGAGATGCGCATGAAAATCGCATTCGATTTTTTGCACAGCCCTAGTTCAAGGAGGACTTTTCCAAATAAGACAGGGAAGATCGGGCAAAGTTATGGCCGTTGGTTCAAGAGGCTCGGAAGAGGGGGACGCGAGTGTTCCTTAAAGAAGGTTACGCTTTGATTGATAACCAGCGTGTGGACCCCGAATGACTGATTTAATGCCTTGTAGTCTGAGATAATGTTTGACTTGATGACAAGTGCTTTTCTGGTTTGTTGCATCTTCTTTGTTGCTGAGAATTTAAAGGAACATATTCTTCTCGTTCCTGCGCATCGTCCTTATTGTTTGGTTTATTGAGGTTCGAATTAATGGTGTTTCATTTATTCTTTAAATTTTAGGGGGCTAAAAGATAATTTAAAATGTAAGGCTATTTTTCTTTATTGCAAGGAGCAAAAGACGAATTGTGTTTTTTTACAGGAGACTCACTCTCAGGAAGTTGATGTTAAATTTTGGAAGAATCAGTGGGGGGATTCAGCTTTTTTTAGTCATGGTACATCCCATTCTGCAGGTGTCATGGTTCTGTTTAATAGGCTACCATGTAATGTTATGTGCCACCTAAGTGATTCAAAGGGTCATTGGCTTATGGTAGTAATTGAACAAGGAGGTGTTAATTTTATTTTGCTGTGTATTTATGGATATAACCAAAAAACACTGAATAGGGAATTGCTTGTTTTTCTTAAGGAGTCTGTCAAAAAATGGAGAATCACCTATGCTGTTGATAGAATTATTTTGGGAGGGGATTTTAATTTAGTTCATGATCTTTGGTTCAATCGTTCTCCTCCAAAAGCAAATTGTCATTGTTATGAGGAAGTTGTTTCAGATTTGATTTCAGATTTACACTTAACAGATTATTGGAGATGGAGTAATCCTCATAAATCACAATTTACATGGTTCAGTTCTTCTAATAAGGCCCAATGCTCAAGACTTGACTACTGGTTGATATCTAATAATCTAATTAACAACGTATCGAAATGTGACATTTCAGTTTCTCCCTTAACCGATCATTGTGCAGTTTTGCTATCCTTTTCCTTCCTTAAATCAGGTTGTGAGCGCAGTTTCATTTGGAAGTTTAATAACAGTCTTCTTGAAAATGAGGGTTTCTGTGAAAAGGTTAAAGAAGCTTTACATGATGTCAATGCATTGTAAACGTCACCCCTGAGTAAATGGGAATGGTTTAAATTTAATGTTAGAGGATTAGCTATAGAGACTGGTAAGCAAATTAGCAAATTTAAAAGTATGAAATGGCTTGAATTGATAAATGAAATGCACAAATTTTGCAACAAAACTGATTTAACCACAGATGAACAGATTCAGCTAAATAATTTACAAGCGAAAATTTGACAATTTATATTTGGAGAAGGCCAAGGGAGCCTTCATTCGCTCTCGAGCCAGATGGTTAGAAGAAGGGGAAAAAGATTCTTCGTATTTTTTAATTTGGAGAAACAAAGACAAACTAAAAAGAAGATTCAGAAGTTGTCAATCAATGGCTTAATTATTGAAGATGATGATCAGATTAACAAAGAAATAAGAACTTTTTATTGCAATCTGTATAATTCTAAATTCTCCGGTATTGAGTCTTCAATATTTTTCACAAAGATAAAAGAACTAAGAAAAGAGGAAATAGAACAGGATTTCAAATCATATTTGGACGAGCCCCTTAAAATAGAAGAACTCGACAATGCTATTTTTAAAATGTCAAAGGGTAAATCTCCAGGCTTAGATGGTTTAGTCGGTGGCTTTTTATCAACACTTTTGGACAGACATAAGACTTTTGCTTTATAATGCTTTTTTAGAATGTATTTCTTGTGATGGTTTAGTATAAAAGACAGGAGGCAAATGCAAGTTGACAGGGTTTATTGTAATGAGATGAGATGGATGAAGGTTGGAGAGTGACGCAGGGACCTCGATGGCAGCACAGACTGGTGAGTAGGTGGGTTGAGTGCGCTGGTAGAGATGACGGTGGTGGGAGATCCGTGAGAGGTGAAGATAATCCGTGTGAGAGAGGAACAATCCAGAGACGACCGAACAAGAAACAAGTAAGAGCAGAAACATGGGAATCAGGACAGACATCTAACACGGAGGACCTCAAACAACGATCTGACAAACAAGAGACGAAAGACAGGGTGTTAAATAGGTAGTTGGAATGAGATGCACCTGAATGAAACAATCAACCTGACGTAACATGAATACAGCTGGAGACGGTGCATTCATGAACCGTGACATTTCTAGTGGCAACCTTTCACCTTCCATTAAAAGAGGCATCATTACATTAATCCCTAAACCCAATAAAGATCATTTGCTGCTGGACAACTGGAGACCCATAACTCTGTTATGTAATGACTACAAATTATTAGCTCATGTTTATTCGAGAAGGCTGGATAAAGGTTTGGCTAAAATTATTGATGAATGTCAATCTGCCTTTATAAAAGGTAGAAATATTCATAACCATATTAGATTAAAACTGGATATTTTAGACTATAGTGACTTTATTAACACAGACGGTTATATTATGTTTTTGGACTTTCTTAAGGCATTTGACACTATTGAACATCCCTTCCTTTTAGAATCTTTATACGTTTTCTTGGTTTTGGAGAGGAATTTTGTAGCATTATCAAAATGTTTTACGCTGATATTAGTAGCTATGTCTCATTAAATTCTGGTATGACTTCTAGTTTTTAATAGTGTCAAGAGGAATAAGACAAGGTTGCCCCATTTCTCCAAAACTTTTCATTTTGACTACTCAGTTATTAACATTACTTATTAATAATTCACATGATTTACAAGGTATTATTATATTTGATAAAGAGTTTAGGTTAAGCCAGTTTGCTGATGATACATCTATTTTTTTAAAAGACAAATCTATGGTTGAAAAAACAATTAATATCATTCAAACTTTCTCTAAAGCTTCTGTCTTAACTCTTAATTTAAATAAATGTGAATTACTTCCAGTTCATACAAGTGTGGATTCTACCATTAGTAATATTAAAGGGACTGTAAGTAGGAATTACTCCCATCTAGTGGTGAAATTGTATTTTGCATTCAAACTAATTTTGCTCTCCAGCGCCTCGCTTTTTCAAATGCGCATTGCATCTACGGTAGGCGATATGTACCAAAAAGCTTTGAGGAGAGCGAGAGTCAATACCACGACGACAAAGATGCCCGACAGCTACGAGAGACGATCTTGATAGAATTGAAAGTTTACAAAGGCAGAGAAGAGAAGCGACCGAGGTTTGTACAATTTATGTCTAGCAATAGCAATGAATTTTCATTGTCTGTACAGTTATATGCACATAGCAAAATATTCACAACTTGAGCTAATTAATTGTTTTTGAAAAAGTAACACTGACTTACCTGTCGAGAAGAAAACAGGCCACTTCAGCGTCTCTTTTGAAATCTTTATCCAGCATTAGCTCTTTCCACCTAGAAAAAGCTTCCCCGACATTAACTCTTGTTTTCTGTAATCTACGGTCACGTTTCCTTTTACGTTCTATTTTTGACTGTTTTGGCGACGATGTTTTCTTCTCCTGTGGCGCGGCATATGTATGGTCCATAATTAGAATGCAATCCAGACTTTTAAAATTGCCGGTGCATTTTCAAGCGCCTCTCACTGCTCTGCACCTGCGTTTCTGGCTCTTACTGAAAACGCGTTGGCTTAGTACTTTTTGTCCCTCTCTGCTATTATAGTTTTGCAAGATGGCGGAACTACATGGAAGCCTCCGTCGACCTACCCGTCCCATGTATATAAAGATAATAAATTCTTCATTTACGAGGATTAGTTGAAACATTGGCATAGGTATTTGTACACCATTGAGGGCATATTTATGAATAAAAATATTGATTTTAGATATGAAAATACCTAAAAAGTTACTTATTGTCCCTTTAAAGTTGTTCAAGAAGTAAAATATTTAGGAATCACAATATCTAAAAACCTAATTAGAAGACAAGATGTAAATATTGCCAATCGAATCATTGTTACGGAAAAGTCCTTAAGTCATTGGTTAACCAGAGATTTAACAGTATTTGGTAGAGTTCTTCTGTCTAAAGCTGAAGGTATATCCAAATTATCTTATCCTTGTCACTCTCTTTATGTCTCCTCCAGCAATATAAGTAAAGCCAACTCTGTTTTATTCCATTTTTTGTGGAGAAATAAAACCCACTATTAAAGAGATCTCAACTAGTCAGAGATTATAATGAAGGTGGAATTAAGGCCATTGACTTTGAGGCACTAGTAGGTGTGTTTAGGATTAAGTGGATTAAAGAGTTTCTTTCTCAACCAAATTCAATGTGGTTCCACGTTCCCAGAAGGTTGTTCCATAAGTTAGGTGGCCTGGAATTTCTTTTAAGGTGTGATTTTGAAGTTAATAAAATCCCTCTTAGATTATCTAATTTCCATAAACAAATCCTTCATTTTTGGAAAATGATATTTACACATAATTTTACTCCCCATAGATCCACACTCTGGAATAATAGGGTCATTTTAATAAATAAAAAATCATTATTTAAGAGGAATTGGTTTGAGAAGGGCGTTTTATTTGTGACCGATATCCTTGATCACAGTTGTAATTTCCTTAGTTTTGAGAGTTTCAAAGAGAAATACGACGTGGCTTGTACAACAAGAGAATTTGACAAAATCTGTAAAGCCGTTCCTCTTCCCCTTTTACATTTAATTTGTGTTATTTTAAAATATTACAATAGCAAGCCTTCTCTTCCGGCCCTACTGATTAATGGTCTAGATTTAGTTGATAAGAAATGTAATAATAAGGTAATGGGTTTGGTGTTAAGATCTAAAATATATACAGATTTTAACAAACCACTGCTGGTTCCTGAATTTCTATCGCAGTCCACTATGGTAAAGGCTGTCTCAAAATTTATTAGATGGCCTGTTTCTCCCAAAGTTTAAGAAACTCATTTTAAAATAATACGTAATATTTATCCAGTTGCTGAATTTCTTAAAAAGCTTTTTAAATTCGTGGTGGACGCTTGTGTATTTTGTGGAAAATTCGAAGAAACCAAAGAATTTTGGAAAGATATAAAGGATTGGTTGTCTCTAAAAATAGATGGTGTTCCTTTGCTTGATACTGTTGATATTCCGTATTTTGTGGATAATTTGGATCTGTCTGTATCGGACCTAATTAATGTGATCATTCTTCTGTGTAAATATCATATTCACTGTAGTAAATGGAAAATTTTAATGAAGCCGTCATTTAATTGTTTCATCAATGATTTCAAACTTTTATTTTTATCTCTCCATAAAATTAAAATGTACAAGTCAGCCAAAAAAATACTTTGTGACATAACATAATTTTTACTGTTTTGAGTGTTGTACTGCTCCTTTGTCTCTATAGGTTGTTGTTCAGGTTAAATTATAGCTCCCTTGTTATTTTATTATTATTTTTTTGTTTGTTTGTTTCATGTATATGTGGCAGGGTTTGGTTCTTTTTTCTGAATATGCCCCTTATTGTAATCGTTTGTATTGTTTTTTGTTCCTCTGCTAGAGTATGTATCTTGTTGTTGTGTGGTTCAATAAAAACAAAAAACAAAATAAAACACCTCCTCTTGATCACTCCAGGACATGTTATGACAACTAGATAGAAAAAAGATAGAATAGGAAAAGACTAAAGCAAACTAGTCTTAGTATAATAAATAACACTTAACTTTTACAGTGTCATATGTGTATCCTGGTATTACCTACATTATGTCCCCACAGGTATATGTAGTAACACCAGTAAATATATAAATATTTTTTGGTCCCCATGAGGAAACAAGCCAATCATACAAAATTATTTTAAAAAAAAATTAACTCTGCAGGACGTATGGATAGGTTGAGGGCAGAGGTATATTAAATACAGTCTGTACTGTAAGAAAACTGTTATGCCCATGGAATGTCCACATAAAATAGGGAAACTCAGTTTGTCTGTGTGAGGTCAATTTGGTTTGCACTCTATCTGCCATGTGCCTTGTGATGCTTTTCCTATCTTTTTACAAGACCTATTTGTATATTTGTATAGTTGTACTTTATATTTTATCTGTACTTTGTATTTAATGTTCTACTTTTAGTATTATCTGTCTGCACCAAGGTTCTGAGAGTAATGCAATTTCAATTATCTGTATGTATGTAATCTATGGCCTGTCCCTCTTACCTCTACTACTACACTCTCTATTCCAGTTGGTCTCTGGAACTGCCAGTCTGCTGTTAACAAAGCAGATTTCATTTCTTCTATTACTTCTTTTTCCAGTCTCAACCTCATGGCACTAAAAGAGACTTGGATCAAACCTGAAGACACTGCCACTCTGGCAGCCCTCTCCACTAACTTCACTTATTCCCACACCCCTTATATGACAGGGAGGGGTGGAGGTACTCCTTATATCTCCTTATATCAAAAGAATGGAAATTCGATCTTCATCCATCACCTACAGGTAACAGTTCATTTGAATCACATGCAATTACTGTAACCCACCCTGTTAAAATCCATTAAATAAAATAAATTTTATATTTAAAATAAATAAATCAAATAAATCCATTTTCTTATTATATTCTTAAAAAAAAAACCTTGCTGCATGTTCTGTGCTAGACTAACTGAGACTTGTCATCGCACTTGTATACTGTTGTCGTTCTCTTGTTGGTCTGATTGCTTCTATTGTTCTCATTTGTAAGTCGGATAAAAGCGTCTGCTAAATGATTAAATGTAAATGTACAGTACGTACTGTACATATGGAAATTTGATAATAAAGCAAACTTGACTTGACTTGCTCATAAAATAATCCCTAACTTTTGGTCATACAGATAAGAGAAATACATCTTTCAAATCTGTAAAGACTCTAGGTTTATTTTTGTGCACTCACAATACCATGCTGTTGTAATATAATGAAAGCAAACATGATGCGCTTACTGCTGTCTCGGTCTGTGAACTTGAAAGCAAAACTCTGTGTATATCTTTGTCTTACAGACAATAATATATATATATATATATATATATATATATATAGAGAGAGAGAGAGAGAGAGAGAGAGAGGTAAATGTATACTTTCAAATGAACCAATTCAAATGGAAAACAAATTTTTGATTATGTATGAAACACACATCTGCTATACTGTGGAGTCAGTGTCACTGACTTTCGAAAACAAAGAGAGCGCTAGTTTATCAAATTATTAAAATGTTAAATGCAGCCTCCTTTCCTGACACATTCACAATCATTTCTTCTGCCAATGTCCTGCGGCAAGCTTTATGGTTGAGCGTTTATTGGGCTATGTGTGCAATTAAAGGCTCATTATAATGATTTAAATGGTTTAGAAATAAACATGCGATTAGTTGACTGCTGCATCACATGACCGACTACTAGTCGACCAAAAAAAAAAGAAACTTAATCTCAGCCCTAGGTCCTAAAGACAATTTTATGATCAGTTTATAAAGGAAAACCTTTTCCCCATTTTTATCACAGGTTAAGGCAGGAAATATTTTTTATAGTTTCTATAGGTTACTAATGAGATGTCAATCTGTACTGGATTATTCATATAGTTTATTCTACAGCATCTAGTACTTCAGCTTCATTCATCACACCCAAAGAAAAACTGCAGTGCTTTACAAATATAGGAGAGGAAGATCTAATTAAATGTATCACTGCATCTAAACCAACAACATGTCTATTAGATCCTATACCCACAAAATTACTGCTACAGTTGTTACCTGTAGCAGACGAACCGTTTCTCAATATTATTAACTCAGAAACCATTCAAGCTGATGGTTATTAAGTCTCTTATTAAGTAACAACAACTAGATCCTAATGAACTGGCAAATTACAGACCCATTTCAAATCTACCATTTATGTCTACAATTTTAGAATAAGTTGTGTCTGCACAATTGTGCTCCTTCTTGCAAAAAAATATATCTCTATGAAGAGTTTCAGTCAGGCCCCACCATAGCACAGAAACTGCACTTGTTAAAATTACAAACTACTTGCTTCATCTCAGTTATCACAAGTAAAGTATGGAGTGCCACAAGGATCTGTCCTAGTTCCTCTGCTATTTTCAATATGCATGTTACCCCTTGGTAATGTTATTAGAAAATATGGAATTAGTTTCCATTGTTATGCTGATGATAACTATATATGTCAACAAGACCAGATTAAACTTCTAAATTATCTAGGCTAACAGAGTGTATTAAAAATGTAGAAGATTGGATGAGCAATAATTTTCTCCTATTGAATTCGGATAAGACAGAGATATTACTTATTGGACCAAAAAGCAGTGCACAAAATCTCTTGGATTACAATTTGCAACTAGAAGGATGTATTATTACTTCCTCTACAGTCAAAAATCTGGGTGTTATATTAGACAGCAACTTGTCTTTTCAAAATCCTATTTGCCATGTTACAAAAACAGGAATCTTCCATCTTAGAAACACTGTCAAGCTACAAAACACGTTACCTGTTTCTGATGCAGAAAAGCTAGTTCATGCATTCATAGACTGAACTATTGTAATGCACTGCTAGGTGTTTGTCCTGCATCTTCAATAAACAAGCTACAGGTAGTCCAAAATGCAGCGGCTACAGTCCTTACCAGGTCAAGAAAATATTATCATATTTGCCCAATTTCACAGTCTCTGAACTGGCTGTCACGGTGCAGGGTGCATTCTCGGCTTCCCCTGTGGTCTGTGTTGTACTGTCTGTTCGGTAGCTCGTGGTCTCGGCAATCAGTGCTGATCGTGGCGGGGGTACGCAGATCACAAGCTGATTCTCCCCCACCTGACGCTCGTTCCCCCAATCCCTTGTTTTGGGTTTGCCCGTGTTTTGTGTGGTGTTCATGCTTCAGTCTTACCCTCTTTTCTCCTATTTAAGGACCCGTAGTTCGGAGATCCGGCCACGTGAAGGGTCCACAGTGTGCCGGCCAGCTCTGAGATCTCTGTGTGCACCTGAGCAATTAAAATTATTGTTTATGTTATTTTGTGTTTTGTGGCGAGAATAAAGGATTCTCGTTTCACTACTCTGCATCTGAGTCCTCTGTCTATCCCGCACACTGACACTGGCTACCTATTAAGTACTATGAGTATACATACCTAATTCTGTCATCAGCTAAGTCAAGAAATCACAACAAAATTTGATTAAAGCTCTAAATTGTGCATGTATACACAGCACATAAAAAACATCTCTCAAATGCATGTACTAAAATATATTCTGCAATGCGAGATCACAGTATAAGGCACGAGTTGATATGTAATTTTTATTTGCAATTTGATGCACAAATACAGTGCAATTATACTAGAAAATATTTGAAAATGAAACCATTTAAATGCATAAAATGAACAATTTTTATATTCTGACACTTATGTCTACTGTTGACTTCCGGCCTTTTTTACATTTTTATCACCATCTGCATGCTCAATCCATGAGTATGTGTCACAAGGTGACGATCTTTAGGGGCGGAACCAAAATTCGGGAAGTTTGGTTCCGCCCGGAAGTGTTTCCGCCCGGACCGGAAAAACAGAACACCGGAACTTCCGGTAGCGCCGTAAGAAGGAAAATCAGGGAATTCGATGCACCTGTGCCTAGTTAGGGACAGCGGTTGGTGATTGGAGGATACGCTGGACAAGGCAGTACTTAAGGCCAAGTTATTTCACAGTCTGGGAAGCTCTCTTTGGTGTGTGTGAAGCACTGGGTTGTGCCCGTCTTGGTACGCTGCTGGTAGCTGTCTAACTCTCTCTCTCCCTCAGGCTGGAATTGTATGATTGTGAAGACATCGCGAACCTTAAAGGTTGAGAAGTGAACAGATTATACGGCGAACTGAGACGACGTGAAAAAGGGGATTGGAAGTGGCATTGATGTGAGTACTAAGAGCCAGTCGAAAGTGCCCTGTATATTGACCTGGCGTTGTGTAGATCTCTCCAGGAGGAGGAGGGTGGCCCTACCCCTAATATAGTGTGGTGGGAGAGCCGAAGGAATACTTATTGAAGTAGTCGCAACGACGACATCACTAGCTAGGCCGCATATTCCATCGCCAGATCCGAACCAAGCGAAGTGAAGGAAGACGGGTGTCCTTTCCGTACACTGAGTGTGGTGGGTGAGTCTTCGTGCTGTGAAAACCTATAATTTTGACGTGGTGTTGTATATTGCTGTGGGCTGCTGTGTATTGCCGTGTGTCCTGTCAGATAAACCCCCGCCTTCACGCACTTCGGCGTGGGAGGACAAGGAGATTGCTGGTCCTAGCCTAGTTCAGTACAGTATATGTTGTGAGCGTGCTTCAGATCTCCGGAGATAGCACGGTACGCTGTGTCCAGCCCAGAGGTGAAAGCCATCCAAAGCAGAGTAACTGTGTTTTGTGTCCAAGTTGATACCTGTGGAGAGGAAAGGAAAGAGAGTGAGTAACACAAGGAGAAACAGAGGAAACCTGTACTTACAGTACGCTGTGTTCAGCCCAGAGGTGAGAGCCATTCAAAGCAAACTAACGGTGCTATTGTGCCCAAGTTGATATCTGTGGAGAGAAAAGGAGAGAGAGGTGAATAACACGAGGAGGAATAGAGCGAACCCTGTACTTACAGTACGCTGGGTCCAGCCCAGAGGTGAGAGCCATTCAAAGCAAACTAACTGTGCTATTGTGCCCAAGTTGATACCTGTGGAGAGAAAAGGAGAGAGAGAGTGAATAACACGAGGAGGAATAGAGTGAACCCTGTACTTACAGTACGCTGTGTCCAGCCCAGAGGTGAGAGCCATTCAAAGCAAACTAACTGTGCTATTGTGCCCAAGTTGATACCTGTGGAGAGAAAAGGAGAGAGAGAGTGAATAACACGAGGAGGAATAGAGCGAACCCTGTACTTACAGTACGCTGTGTCCAGCCCAGAGGTGAGAGCCATTCAAAGCAAACTAACTGTGCTATTGTGCCCAAGTTGATACCTGTGGAGAGAAAAGGAGAGAGAGAGTGAATAACACGAGGAGGAATAGAGCGAACCCTGTACTTACAGTACGCTGTGTCCAGCCCAGAGGTGAGAGCCATTCAAAGCAAACTAACTGTGCTATTGTGCCCAAGTTGATACCTGTGGAGAGAAAAGGAGAGAGAGAGTGAATAACACGAGGAGGAATAGAGCGAACCCTGTACTTACAGTACGCTGTGTCCAGCCCAGAGGTGAGAGCCATTCAAAGCAAACTAACTGTGCTATTGTGCCCAAGTTGATACCTGTGGAGAGAAAAGGAGAGAGAGTGGGTAACACGAGGAGAGACTGAGGAAACCTGTACTTACGCCGCTGCCTGTGGAGAAAGAGAAAGCGAGTGAGCACCCAAGGAACGAACTGTGTGAACCAGTACTTACTGTGAGCTGTAATCAGCGAAGAGGTGAGAGCAAAACCAAGCTGAACTAACTGTGCCTGTGTGTCCCAGCCGCTGCCTGTGGAGAAAGAGAAAGCGAGTGAGCACCCAAGGAACGAACTGTGTGAACCAGTACTTACTGTGAGCTGTAATCAGCGAAGAGGTGAGAGCAAAACCAAGCTGAACTAACTGTGCCTGTGTGTCCCAGCCGTTGCCTGTGGAGAAAGAGAAAGAGCGTGAGCACCCAAGGAACGAACTGGGTGAATCAGTACTTACTGCGAGCTGTAATCAGCGAAGAGCCGTTGCCTGTGGAGGAAGAGAAAGAGAGTGGGCACCTCGAGAACGAACTGTGTGAACCAGTACTTACCGTGAGCTGTATTCAGCGAAGAGGAGGAAGAAGGAGGGCGCTACGGATACCTAAGACTCAGGCCGGGGCCCGAGCCCCACGCCCCGGATCCCCGTGGCCCCCTTGCTCCCTGACCTCTTCCCGGCCATAGCCCATCTGGAGGGCCGAGTCAGAGTTTAGTTTTAATTGCCCTTTCCCTATTCCCCAACCTATTTTTAAATATTTAAATAAAGATTGTTTTATCACTTACTTGTTCTCGTGTTGTTTGGCCATTGGGTCGGGTTTGGGGACCTCCTCGAGGTGGAAGTTGAGAAGGGGTGTGGCTTAGTTAAAGCATAGCCAGCCCCTGGGTGTGACAGATTTGGCGTAGTCGGCAGGGTTTCCACCTCGAGTTGAGTAACCAAGGTCGTCCAATGACCGACAACGCGGGGCTTTCAGCCCAACCCCGTGCCATGCCCGTTTTTATGGGGAGCCCCTGGATTCAAAAATATGGGGGGACAGAATCCGAGGTACGATTGTCTGAATGGAAGGCTCAACTAGAGTACTTGGCCGACCTACAGGGCCTTAGTGCAGCCCAGCGGCTTCAATTTGTGTTAAACTCCCTGGATGGAGAAGCGCGGCGAGAGGTGCATGCCGCCCCCGAAGCCGTTAGAGCCAACGCCCAAACCGTGTTCCAGTTCCTCACTGAACAGTATGGTGACCACACCCCCGTAGCTGTCCTTCGCTCCCAGTTCTTCAATTGTAAGCAGGGCCCCCGCCAACCGATTAGAGCTTTCGCCCTGAGGTTGCGAGAGCAATTCGCCCGACTACAGACCCGTCGGGACCACGGGTTGGGAGATGGAGAGACTCTATTGCGGGACCAGTTTCTTCTGGGGTTGAAGGAGGGTCCGGTGAGACAGAGCCTACGTATCCAGTTTCGAAGGGACCCGGGTCTTACGTTTGAAGATCTGAAGAAAGAGGCACTGGCCCTGGAAGGTGATGAGACTGAGGTGAGTGGTTCCCCAGTGTGTGCGGTTGTCAGTGAAGTAGCACCAGCACAACCCGGAGGCCCTGACTGGAAGCAAGCACTGAAGGCTGAACTTTTGAAAGATGTCCGCGATCAGATGTCTGAACTGTCTAAAGCCCTCGTAGGAGAATTGCGCCAAGGACGGGCGCGGGAGGAACCACGGCCGGCGCCCCGAGACCGAGTGTACTCAGAGGGAGGCCGAGAGCCGTTCAGGCGCCCGAACCACTTTAACCGGCCCCGTTTCGAATGGGACGAGCAAGGGCGACCCATCTGCAACCGCTGTGGCAAACCAGGTCACTATAGCCGCCAGTGTGGGCCCCGCAGGGCGTCAGAAGGGGGTTTTTAGGTCGGCCGGCCACTGTGGGTCGTGTGGCCGGGACCCCTCGAGAAGACCCTGGAAGAGGATATGGCTCTAGGAGCCAGATGATTGGGCGTAGCCCCGTGGCGAAGGTGAGAGTGTGCGGCAAGGAGATTCAATGCCTGGTAGACACAGGCTCCCAAGTGACGTTGTTTGCTGAGAGTTTATCCGAAGAAGTGTTTGGGAAACAAGGGGCACCAGGGGCGGAGGCCCCCTGGCTTACTCTGAAGGGCGCAAACGGCCTCGACATCCCATATATTGGCTACCGATTGACGGACCTAGAGGTTCACGGAGTGATGGTCCCCCAGAAAGGTGTGATTATCGTGCAAGACCATTGTCTGGGTGCACATCGAGCCCTGTTGGGCATGAATGTCCTCGCTGATTGCTGGGAAGAGCTATTTCGGGCTAGGCCCGTATCGAAGATACCACCTGCAGAGAGGCCCAAGTGGGAGTGTGTGGTAGCTGACTGTCGAAGGGTGCAAATGAGCCAAGTCCGCAGGGAACAGGAAGAGGTAGGAAGAGTGATGTGTCGTTTTGCTTTGTCTGTCCCCGCAAAAAGTGAGGCTGTTGTGTGGGCGCGAGTACCGCCCCGAAGAGCGGGCCCAGAAGAGTGGGTGCTGGTGGAGCCCCATGTGGATTGTCCACAAGTGGAAGTGGCACGAGGACTATCGACGGTCCGGCGGGGGAGAGTCCCCGTGAGGATACGGAATGTACATCCATACGCGGTGCAACTACATCGGCACCAACGATTAGCCCGTCTGACAACGGTTACATCCCACCAAGTAAGGGAAGAGAGGGATATTAGTTTTCGTCAGGTGTGCCCCACTGTCATCGAGGTGGCCCTGACACAAGTAGACACCCCATGGGGTGGTATGGAGAGGAGTGTGCCGAGCCACCTGGCGGGTGAGTCGTTACAAGGGGAGGATTTAGAGCAGGCACAGACACAGAAGTTACAGGCCCTCCTTCGGAGATGGCAGCATGTGTTTGCCACCCACGATGAAGACTACGGATGCACCCAGGTGGTACAACATCATATACCTACCGGGGATGCAGGGCCCAGCCGGGAGAGGTATCGCCCAATTCCGCCCACTTTGTATACCGAGGTACGTACACTCCTGCAAGGCATGCTGAAGCAAGGAGTTGTTAGGGAAAGCAGCAGCCCGTGGGCGGCCCCCATAGTGCTGGTGCAAAAGAAGACGGGGGCTTGGAGATTCTGCGTGGACTACCGTAAGCTGAACCTCGTGACTAAGAAAGACGCTTTCCCTTTGCCACGGATCGAAGATTCGCTTGCCAGCCTCACGCAGTCGGCATGGTACTCTACCCTAGATTTGGCCAGTGGCTACTGGCAGGTGCAGGTGGCCGAAGCAGACCGGGAGAAGACTGCCTTTACAACCCCGTTTGGACTATTTGAATGGGACCGGATGCCTTTCGGGCTCTGTAACGCTCCGGCCACCTTCCAGCGGCTGATGCAGCGGTGCTTGGGAGGTCAGTTAATGGAGTCAGTATTAGTTTACCTGGATGATGTGATTGTCTATTCCCCAGATTTTGATTCACACCTGAGGCACCTCGAGGAAGTTTTTCGGGCCATGGAGAAGTACGGATTGAAACTACAGCCCAATAAGTGTCACTTACTACGGAGAGAAGTCAACTTTCTGGGCCACGTGGTCAGTGCGGCTGGAGTGTCCGTAGATCCTGGAAAGGTATCGGCCGTGAAGGACTGGAAGGCCCCGAGGACAGTGAGGCAAGTGCGATCCTTTTTAGGATTTGTGGGATACTATAGGCGTTTCATAAAGGACTTTTCAAAAATTGCTAAACCCCTTAATCAGTTGCTGGTTGGCACAGGTCGTAACCGGGGCCGGGGGTCGCCCAACGTAGACTGGGATGCAAATTGTGAGTCGGCGTTCCAGACATTGAAGCAGGAGCTGCTACAGGCCCCTATCTTGGCATACGCAGGTTTCACAAAACCATTCCTTTTGTATACAGATGCCAGCAATCTCGGGCTGGGAGCGGTGTTGGCTCAACGGCAGGACGGAGTTGAGAGGGTCATCGCGTACGCCAGCCGGAGCCTCCACCCAGCCGAGAGGAACGATGCGAACTATAGTTCTTTCAAATTGGAGCTGCTGGCGTTGAAGTGGGCCCTAAGTGAGAAATTTAAAGACTACCTCTGGGGTGCCAAGGTGACGATCATTACAGACAATAGCCCATTAGTACACTTGCAGACGGCGAAGCTGGGAGCCGTGGAGCAGCGGTGGGTGGCCCAACTGGCCAACTTTGACTATCAACTACAGTACCGACCAGGGCGTGAACACACGAACGCGGACGTCCTCTCAAGGCTGCCCGAAGCGGAAAGCCCCGGAGGGGCCAGCCCGGAGGAGGGCTATATGGTAGGAGCAGTAGAGGCACCAGGCAGCAGACAAGAGGCCGTGCCTGAGAACTGGGGATGGGATCCCCGTCGGTGGAGGGAGAGACAGGCCAGGGATCAAGATGTGCGGCTGGTAAGAGAATGGCTGGAACAGGGCCGACGGCTGACGCCAGCGGAGAGGTTAGCCCAGACGGATACTGGGAGGAGGCTGCTGGGGCAATGGGACAGGCTGGAGCTGAGAGATGGCGTTTTGTGCAGAAGGGTCAGTGACCCGAAGTTGGGCGAAGAAGTACGCCAGATCGTGGTACCCGCAGATGAGGTAACGGCTTTAGTTTCGGCGTACCACAACCAGTTGGGGCATCAGGGACAGGAGAGGACCGTGTCCCTGCTTAGGAGATTCTTCTTTTGGCCCGGGCTAGAGGCATCGGTGCACGCCCTAATTCAAGCTTGCCCGAGATGCATATTGTTTAAGTCCAGACGGGAGGTCCGAGCGCCAATGGTACCCATCCATGCGAAGGCCCCCCTTCATATCATGGCTATGGACTTCTTGACACTGGGCCGACCACGAGATCGCTACCAGAACATCTTGGTAATAACGGATTTGTTCACAAAGTACGCTTGGGCTATCCCCACCCTCGACCAGACTGCAACCACCACCGCTACAGTTTTATGGCGGGCCGTCTTCCAGACGTTCGGATGCCCGGAGTTTCTGCACTCCGATCAAGGAGCCAACTTTGAGTCCAGGGTAATTAGAGAACTATGCCAGTTGTACGGTTGCACGAAAACTCACACCACTTCGTATCATCCTCAGGGGAACGGCGGCTGTGAGAGATTCAATCAGACCCTATTGGGGCTGCTGGGGACCTTGGACCAACAACGGCAGGACGATTGGGTGAGTGCCTTGCCAAACCTCCTACAGGCCTATAACAACAGTATACATAGTACTACGGGTTACGCTCCCACTTACCTGATGTTTGGCAGACACATACGAATGCCTACTGACCTGGTCCTAGGAGTGATAGCCGACCAAGAGGAAGCAAGTGTAACGGAGTGGGTGGGGCGCCATCACCAGCGCTTGCATTTCGCCTACGAGCAGGTGTCGAAAAGGATACAGACGGCAGGAGAGAAGAGTAAGCGGTTGTATGATCGGACTGCTAGAGAAGCCCCTCTACTGCCAGGAGAGAGGGTGTTGGTGAGAGATAATCGGCGGCAGGGGAAGGGGAAACTGAGTGACCGTTGGGAGGCCACCCCTTATGTAGTCTGCCGGCAGCAGAGGCCGGGGCAGCCGGTCTATACCATCCGGCCAGAAGGGAAGTCAGGCCCCGACCGTGTGGTGCACCGGAACATGATTCGCCCATGCCCTAACTACCCTGAAGCCGTGGAAGAAGTCCCCACGGAACCTGTACCAGCGGCCCCCTGGATTGAAGGTTGGGCTGTGGTACCAGGGAGACCCGTGGTGGCACCACCCCCGATCGCCCCGAGAGAACCAGAAGCAGCCCCTGAACAAGCTGAGCCCGATTCACCAGTGAGACGATCCCAGCGAGAGAACCGAGGCCGACCCCCTGCCCGCTATGGGGAGTGGACAGCCCGAGGACGTTCTAGGGACTAGAACGGATTGGCGGGGGAGGATGTCACAAGGTGACGATCTTTAGGGGCGGAACCAAAATTCGGGAAGTTTGGTTCCGCCCGGAAGTGTTTCCGCCCGGACCGGAAAAACAGAACACCGGAACTTCCGGTAGCGCCGTAAGAAGGAAAATCAGGGAATTCGATGCACCTGTGCCTAGTTAGGGACAGCGGTTGGTGATTGGAGGATACGCTGGACAAGGCAGTACTTAAGGCCAAGTTATTTCACAGTCTGGGAAGCTCTCTTTGGTGTGTGTGAAGCACTGGGTTGTGCCCGTCTTGGTACGCTGCTGGTAGCTGTCTAACTCTCTCTCTCCCTCAGGCTGGAATTGTATGATTGTGAAGACATCGCGAACCTTAAAGGTTGAGAAGTGAACAGATTATACGGCGAACTGAGACGACGTGAAAAAGGGGATTGGAAGTGGCATTGATGTGAGTACTAAGAGCCAGTCGAAAGTGCCCTGTATATTGACCTGGCGTTGTGTAGATCTCTCCAGGAGGAGGAGGGTGGCCCTACCCCTAATATAGTGTGGTGGGAGAGCCGAAGGAATACTTATTGAAGTAGTCGCAACGACGACATCACTAGCTAGGCCGCATATTCCATCGCCAGATCCGAACCAAGCGAAGTGAAGGAAGACGGGTGTCCTTTCCGTACACTGAGTGTGGTGGGTGAGTCTTCGTGCTGTGAAAACCTATAATTTTGACGTGGTGTTGTATATTGCTGTGGGCTGCTGTGTATTGCCGTGTGTCCTGTCAGATAAACCCCCGCCTTCACGCACTTCGGCGTGGGAGGACAAGGAGATTGCTGGTCCTAGCCTAGTTCAGTACAGTATATGTTGTGAGCGTGCTTCAGATCTCCGGAGATAGCACGGTACGCTGTGTCCAGCCCAGAGGTGAAAGCCATCCAAAGCAGAGTAACTGTGTTTTGTGTCCAAGTTGATACCTGTGGAGAGGAAAGGAAAGAGAGTGAGTAACACAAGGAGAAACAGAGGAAACCTGTACTTACAGTACGCTGTGTTCAGCCCAGAGGTGAGAGCCATTCAAAGCAAACTAACGGTGCTATTGTGCCCAAGTTGATATCTGTGGAGAGAAAAGGAGAGAGAGGTGAATAACACGAGGAGGAATAGAGCGAACCCTGTACTTACAGTACGCTGGGTCCAGCCCAGAGGTGAGAGCCATTCAAAGCAAACTAACTGTGCTATTGTGCCCAAGTTGATACCTGTGGAGAGAAAAGGAGAGAGAGAGTGAATAACACGAGGAGGAATAGAGTGAACCCTGTACTTACAGTACGCTGTGTCCAGCCCAGAGGTGAGAGCCATTCAAAGCAAACTAACTGTGCTATTGTGCCCAAGTTGATACCTGTGGAGAGAAAAGGAGAGAGAGAGTGAATAACACGAGGAGGAATAGAGCGAACCCTGTACTTACAGTACGCTGTGTCCAGCCCAGAGGTGAGAGCCATTCAAAGCAAACTAACTGTGCTATTGTGCCCAAGTTGATACCTGTGGAGAGAAAAGGAGAGAGAGAGTGAATAACACGAGGAGGAATAGAGCGAACCCTGTACTTACAGTACGCTGTGTCCAGCCCAGAGGTGAGAGCCATTCAAAGCAAACTAACTGTGCTATTGTGCCCAAGTTGATACCTGTGGAGAGAAAAGGAGAGAGAGAGTGAATAACACGAGGAGGAATAGAGCGAACCCTGTACTTACAGTACGCTGTGTCCAGCCCAGAGGTGAGAGCCATTCAAAGCAAACTAACTGTGCTATTGTGCCCAAGTTGATACCTGTGGAGAGAAAAGGAGAGAGAGTGGGTAACACGAGGAGAGACTGAGGAAACCTGTACTTACGCCGCTGCCTGTGGAGAAAGAGAAAGCGAGTGAGCACCCAAGGAACGAACTGTGTGAACCAGTACTTACTGTGAGCTGTAATCAGCGAAGAGGTGAGAGCAAAACCAAGCTGAACTAACTGTGCCTGTGTGTCCCAGCCGCTGCCTGTGGAGAAAGAGAAAGCGAGTGAGCACCCAAGGAACGAACTGTGTGAACCAGTACTTACTGTGAGCTGTAATCAGCGAAGAGGTGAGAGCAAAACCAAGCTGAACTAACTGTGCCTGTGTGTCCCAGCCGTTGCCTGTGGAGAAAGAGAAAGAGCGTGAGCACCCAAGGAACGAACTGGGTGAATCAGTACTTACTGCGAGCTGTAATCAGCGAAGAGCCGTTGCCTGTGGAGGAAGAGAAAGAGAGTGGGCACCTCGAGAACGAACTGTGTGAACCAGTACTTACCGTGAGCTGTATTCAGCGAAGAGGAGGAAGAAGGAGGGCGCTACGGATACCTAAGACTCAGGCCGGGGCCCGAGCCCCACGCCCCGGATCCCCGTGGCCCCCTTGCTCCCTGACCTCTTCCCGGCCATAGCCCATCTGGAGGGCCGAGTCAGAGTTTAGTTTTAATTGCCCTTTCCCTATTCCCCAACCTATTTTTAAATATTTAAATAAAGATTGTTTTATCACTTACTTGTTCTCGTGTTGTTTGGCCATTGGGTCGGGTTTGGGGACCTCCTCGAGGTGGAAGTTGAGAAGGGGTGTGGCTTAGTTAAAGCATAGCCAGCCCCTGGGTGTGACAGATTCAATGTTGGAGAACAAGAATTTGGGAGTTTTGAAAAGGAAGAAATAATACAAAAATGTTCATATTCACTCAGTATTACTTGATCTATTTCACAAAATTTAGTAGAAATTAATTGTACTTAGTTGTGTACAGTCCAGTACATTATAATCAACCACATTTTATATTGAAATAATTGTGATAAAGCGAGAACCACCACTCGCTAGGAGACGTTGCGAATGTCCGTAAAAGATGTTAAATGATGGCTCAGCCCGCAATAGCACTTATGTGCAAGCAACATTTATTTACAGTGCCAAAAAATAAATACAGTCCAAATAATGAAAAAAAATATTTATATAGGTGCACAAAGTACCAAAGAAACAACAAATAGAAAATAAAGAGGGAATAATCCAAATGGAAAAAGTCAATATACCGGTAAGTATCTACAATATACGGAAGTTGGAAAGATCGCTTGAGGCACCACAGTTGCTCTCTCGCTCCGGCTTGGTAAACAAGTCATGAGTTCTTCTTCTTCTTCTTCTTTTTTCGTTTTTTGGCGCATTGCATTCTCAGTGCATACCGCCACCCACCTTTGTTGTTATGCAGTCATGATTTCTTATGATCAGATTTTCCCTTTTTTTCTTCTTCTTTCTTCTTTTTTTTCTTTTTCTTTTTTCATTCTCACTTGCCTCTCCCTCACATATTAATCCTTATATATAATTATTTGATGCTCCATCTCATTCCATCTCTCAAATCCGATCTGGCGCTGCGTGTTCATCTCCTCCAGACCGGCCTATGAAATCTGGAATAGACCAAAGCATATTTATATTAAATCCTTTCACTTAAACCTGTAGTACATATGTACTCTATTAACATTCTGTATCCTACTCTATCTCTATTAAAATCATAACCTAACAAATCCTTATTAACCTTCCCTCTTTCATTTAAATATGATATCAGCTCCTTCCTTTCCTCATCATACCTTTTACAATCATATATCACATGTTCTACTGTTTCTTTCTCCCCACAATTCTCACATAAACCAGTCTCATGACCTCCAATTATAAATAGTGAGTGTCTTGAGTTTCCAAGTCTCAACCTAGTCATTATAACCTCTTCTTTCCTATTTCTACCATTTATACACTTCTTACCTACCATTCTTTTAATATTAAATAAAACCGCCCCTTACTATTTGTATTCCAGTTTTCCTGCCACTCTTATCTTTCCTGTATGTACTTGTTAACATGGTACTTAATCATACCCATTTCCTCCCATTCTCGTTTCTTATCTAATATTCCTAAATCAATTTTAACCTCAGAAACAATCCATTTCGGAACCTCTCCCCATACAGGTGACACACTACATTCCATATTAGCAATCTGATATTTCTCTGCTAACTGCTTTATCTTCCATCCATATCCTCTCTCATTATTTAAGTATTCCCAAAAATTATTTAAAACTTATTTAGCTATACTTTCTCCAGTGTAACTCTTTAAAGATGTCCAAAATACCAAAGATAATTTAACTCTCCGTAATTTCAATGGCATTTCATTCACTTCTACTAATAATGCATTGACTGGGGTTGTTTTAATCGCTCCTAAGCATATTCTAATAGCTCTATACTGAATTCTATCTAGCTTTTTTAACAATGATTGTGACGCTGACCCATAAATCATGCATCCATAATCAACTGTCGATCTTATCAAGGCTTGATAAATTATTATCATTGAGTCTCTTTCTGCTCCCCATTCTTTCCCAGCTATTGCCCTCATCACATTTAAAACCCTCCTGCATTTTTTATCTATTTCCTCAATATGTTTTTTCCAGGTATATCTCCCATCTAACCACATTCCTAAATATTTAAAACTTTTAACTTGTTCTAAAGACTTTCCATATAATAATAATTGAATATCCTTAAAATCTTCCTTTTTCCTACTGAATATCATATAACTTGATTTACTAGTTGACATTTTAAAACTCCATTCTATACTCCATTCTTCCACCTTTTTAATAGCTGTTTGGATACCTGAAATCACTTGCTTTGTATTTCGCCCTCTCTTCCAAATAACCCCGTCATCAGCATATAATCCACATCCCACACCAAATCCTACATTGTCAAAGATATCATTAATCATAATATTAAAAAGAATTGGACTTATAACACTCCCTTGCGGAATACCATTTTCTGCCTTATAAATTAATGACACATTCCCACTTGAACCACAAATGTTCTTTCAAACAAAAATTTAGATAACCAATTATACATATTTCCATCGATTCCTAACCTTAATGCTTTGATTAATAGCCCTTCTCTCCATACCGTGTCATATATTTTTTCTATATCAAAATACACTACTGCCATGATTTCTTTCATAGCTATTGTCTTCTCTACTTCATTACTAACCTTGATTAATGCATCCATAGTTGATCTTTTAGCTATAAATCCACATTGATACTTACTAAATTTACCCTTTTTCTCTAGTTCATATGTTAACCTCTGAACTATAATATTTTCCATTAATTTACATAAATTTGAAGTCAGAGTAATTGGTCGATAACTTCCTGGGTTTGTTGAATATTTTTCTGGCTTTACAATAGGGATTACTACAGCTTTCTTCCATATTTTTGGCATAATTCCTTCCATCCATATTTTATTATATAACTCAAGTATCTTTAACAATATACTATCTGACAAATGCTTTATCATTTTATAACTTACCCTATCCACCCCAGGAGCGGTATTGGCACATCTTTGTAATGCAACCTTCAGTTCTGTAAGTGTATACTCTATATCCATACAGCTACTATTGCTATTTCTTTTCTTCATTATATCTGGATTTTTGTCTAAGATATCCTTTTTCCTTAGCTCATATTCTTCTCCCAATTATATTCTATGTGCTCTTTCTAAAACCTTACCTAACATGTTTGCTTTATCTATATCTATTACTGCAACTTTATCTTCTTCAATTAAAACTTGTATTAGAGCCGACTTCTTTCCTTTCCCACTCATATTCCTTAACATATTCCATATTTTATCTATAGGAGTATCTTTTCCTATGGTAGGACAAAATTCTCTCCATCCTTCTCTCTTCGCATTCTTAATTATTCTTCTTGTTTTAGCTCTTGCTTTCTTATATTCTACCAAATTTCTCATACTCATATTTTTCCTGATTTGTTTAAATGCTTTATTTCTTTCTTTAATTGCATTACTGCATTCTTCCTTCCACCATGGAATATTTCTGTTTTTCTGACCTGCTATTCTTTGTGGTATAAATAATTTTGCAGCTTCCATTATTAGATTTGTAACTGAATCACAAAAAGTTTCTACTGTATCTTCAATCACTGAGTCTTTATTATCTTCACAATGCTTATTAAAGGAATTCCAATCTGCCTTCTCATACAACCATTTCTTTTGTAGTAAACATTCTGGATTATTATTTACATTTATATTACAAATAATTGGAAAGTGATCACTCCCAACTATGTTCTCGCTAATTAATTTCCATTCACATAAATCAGCCATACTTTATTTCTTTATTTCTTTATTTATTTCAAGGATAGCCCCTTGAGATGTGCCATCTCATTTTCGAGGGGGTCCTAACAATAATGATAAACAATACAAAATAATAATAAAGAGTAAGTATTAAAGATAATTCCAAACTCATAAACACAAAGACACACACTCATTCACATACCCACGCACACTCCAACAATGCTCCCCGAAACTAGCACCTCCCAGCCCCCAGCCAGTATTTCACAAACTTTGCACAGATATGGTATGATAAAAAAATATAATAAAAATACTGAGATACAAAAACACAAAATAAAATAAAATAAATCCCTCTGCGAAAAATAGAAATTGACATTTGCACACATAAGCATACTATACACCCCTTATGAATACAGCAGCTTGCATGCACAGGTAAAATATGCAATACATATTTATACAAAAATACACACATATATACAATACACTGGACCGTGAGTAATATGAGTCTTAAAATAGTTCAGAAACAAGAACAGGATGTTTGAAAATGGGTAATTAAAGATGATTTGAAAATATGAAAAGAAGTAATCATCCTAAGAGAGGAAGGAAGATTATTCCAATCTGATGGAGCTTTGAATTTAAAAGCACGACGACCAATTTCTTTACTGATTCTAGGAGTAACTAGAAACAGTTGACCCATGTGCCTGAGGCTGTATTGAGAGCTGAGAGGGATTAAATGGTCTTTCAGATATGATGGGAAATTAAAATAGAAACATTTGAAAATGAGTGTTAACCAGTGGAGTTGCCTTCTGTACTTCGGTGCAGGCCAGTTCAAGGACTCATACATTAAACAGTGATGGGTTCTATAAGGACACCTGAGCACAAATCTACATAGACTATTATATAATACGTTAAGAGGACTGAGATTAGTTTCAGAGGTGTTACCATAGATCACGTCAGCATAGCCAGCATAGTGTTATAATTCTTTTCCGAACTTCTTGTGAAAAACAAATTAGCCGAACGATAAAGTGATTTCAGACAACCAGATATTTTCTTAGTGATCGTATTAATATGATATTTAAAGGAAAGCCGGGAATCAAGCCAGAGGCCTAGATATTTAAGTTCTTCAATTTTGTCTATAGTTGTTCCATCAAGAAGGGTAATAGACCAGTTAGTTAACAACGAAGGATCAGGTTGAGTGCAAAACAACATGTTATATGATTTTCTCTTATTCAGGAGAAGCTTGTTTGACAAAAACCATCTTTGAACCAAATTGAAATCAAATTGTAAAGAGTTTTGAATTTGTGAGATGTCAGAACTGGAAAAGTATAATACAGTGTCATCCGCATATAAATGAATTTGGCAGTCAGAACAGATTTGAGAAAGATCATTAATGAAGATTGAGAACAAAAGCGGACCTAAGGATGAGCCCTGAGGAACACCTTTATCAATGATCTTGAAATCTGATTGACTTCCCAGGATGGAGACACACTGACTCCTATTATGAAAAAATGAGTTAAAAAATAATAGAGAGTTGGAGGAAAAACCAATAGCATACATTTTATCTAAAAGAAGATAGTGATCAACCATATCAAATTCTTTTGAAAGATCTATAAAAATAGCACCCGTAAGCATATTGCTGTCAGCTGCGGACAGTATGTCATTAGTAAATTTTAAAAGAGCGGTAGTAGTTGAATGGCAGGGTCGAAAGCCTGATTGGTGTGGAGATAATATATTATGATCTATAAGATATGTAGATAATTGATTAAATATTAGTTTTTCGAATATTTTTGCTATACTATTGATAATAGAAATTGGTCTATAATTATTAGTATCTGATGTGTCTCCTCCTTTATGAAGAGGGATTAGTCTAGCACTTTTCCATGATTTGGGTGTTTCACAGGTTGCGAAAGATAAATTAAATAAGTCAGCCAATGGAAATGACAAAACATGGGAGGCAAGTTTAAAGAACTTAAGTTCCAGACCATCTGGACCAGCACTGCATCCAGAGTTTAGACTATCAATAACCCGCTGAACATCGACTGGAAAGATCGTTTTAAAACAAAATGAGCCGCCACACCTATTCTGAGTCGATTTAAGACCAACGCTCGTGTAGCCAGACAGAGAGCTGCCAATTGTAGAAAAGTGCTGGCTGAATTCCTCTGCAATTAATAAGGGTTCACTCACAGTTTGATTATTTATTCTAATATGCATAGCAGAGCTTTTTGTGGATTTTTTGGTAATATCATTAATTCTCTTCCAAAATTTCTTCGGGTTCTTAAAATCAGTTAATAGGTGATCCTTATAGTAATTTGCTTTAGCATTTCTTGTCTTGGTTTTACATTTGTTCCTCAACTCCTCATATGCATTCCAATCATTAGAGTCCTTTGTGTTGCGGTATTGTTTCCAGGCCTTGTCCCTTTGTTTGAATAAATATATGAGATCACCCTTGATCCAAGGTAAATGTCGACCCTTGACCTTAATTGATATACAAGGAGCATGCTTGTTGATAATCTCGAAAAACTCGTAATAAAAAAAACTCCAAGCATCTTCCACAAATGGAATTAATTGAAATCTCTCCCAGTTTATGTTTAATATATCCTGTATGAAAAGTACAGGATTAATTTTATTGAATTGTCTTACCTTAATCAATTTAGGAGGAAGACGAGGTACTTTGATTTTCCAAAAACAAAAAACCATAGAGTGGTCACTAAAAGAATCAGGTAGAACCCCAGATTGTAAAATTCTGTCAGGATGGGAGACTAAAATCCAGTCAAGCAAAGATGAGGAACTAGGACAGACTCTAGTAGGTTCAGTTATGAGTTGAGTTAGATTTATACTGTTAAAGAGATTACGATCTTTTTGCGAGGAGCGGTCAAGCCAATTAGAGTTGAAGTCACCTAATATGATCAATTCACAGTTATCATCTAAAGAATTAATGGTAGACAAAATACAATCAGTAGTTTCTGCTGGTGCAGATGGAGGTTTATAAATATTTCCAATGATTAAACGTTTATTTTCATGAAAAATAATTTTAACGAAAAGGCCTTCAAAATGTCGGGGATTCTCATTCGGAAGAACAAGTTCTGCAGTCAGATTAGATGATATATATGTTAAGAGGCCCCCACCTCTTGAACCTCTATCGTTCCTAAATACAACATAATTGTCAAGTTTGATTTCGTCATCAGAAATATTGCTGTTTGGCCATGTTTCAGATAGAGTAATTACATGGGGTTTCTTATAGGTAAGCCAGGCTCTCAATAAATCCAATTTCGGTGGCAAACTCCTAATGTTCAAGTAAATAACATACATCCCTTTAGCACAATTCATCAAAAAATAACTGAATAAGTAGGCCTATGTGTATAATCAGGCAGTGAAAATGCACACAGAGCATCATCGCAAATTGTGGTATATAACAAGTGAAATGGGTGGAGAGAGAGGCAGAAGGAGAGCAACAGACACAAACACACACGCACTCACACATAGACCAGACAGGAAAGTGCATACGGCATAGGAACCAGCACATACCGCTCTATCCAAATAAGTAATAATTAAAAAAAAAAAAAAAAAAAACTAAATTCACAACTCAGTCTGCATGGCTCAGCATAATGCGAGCATATCAAGATAAAGGGTCCAAACCTAATAACAGTAAAAAAATAAAATACAAAAATACAAAAAAATTTAATTAAAAAAAAACCTTTATGAAGTAATCCAAAAACAAGCAAGCAAAAATAAGCTAATAATATGGTTCATAATTTTATTAGCTTCATAACCCCAAAAGTAGGCAATTAAATAATTATTCTAAACAATTTTTTTTTTGGCTTCCATCAGAAAATTGACTCAGAAAAAATTTCGATTACCCATCTTTTTTGTTAAGCCATTTTACGACACTTGTGTTATGCTATACGGCAAACAATAGTAAGGCAGCTGCCATCACACATAAACAAATTTTGCCGGAAAGAAAGCAAAAATAAGGCAGCAGTCGCCAGCACAGTGATTCTATCAACGACAAGATTAAACATATGATATGAATAACAGAAGAGTTCCAAAAGTCACCAGCCATCAGTCTGCTGCCATATCAGAGTCAATGGAGGAGTTAATAGAAGAAATTACATCAAGGAATTTCTCCGCTTCGCCAGGAGTATGAAAGAAGTGCTTCTTACCAGCGTGGGTGACTCTCAGCGTGGAAGGAAAGATCAGTCCATATTCAATGTCCCGATCACGGAACTTTTTCTTCACAGTATTAAATTCTCGGCGTCTCTGGACTACTCTAGCGGAGAAGTCCGGGTAAATATGGACTCGAACTTCTTTCAAGGAGCCCTCTTTATTCACAGCCCTTAGTTTGTACTGAAGGAGGTCCTTCTTGTCTCTGGCTAGTTTCATTATCTTTAACTTATCTTGGAAATGCTGAAACTTTACCAAAATAGGCCTGGGACCCTTGGCTTTAACGTTATCCATGATTCCGATGCGATGACAACGCTCAATCATAGGAGGAACGGAGAAATTTGTTTCACCTAGGAGCTGTGGAATCAGATGACTCATGAAGCCGAGGAGATCTTTGGCCTCTGCCTTCTCAGGTATGCCGATAAATCGTAGATTAGAACGTCTGCTTCGGTTCTCGGCGTCTTCAGTCCATGCTTTAAGGTCAGTATTTTCCTTTTCGAGCACCTTTACACGTTTGACCAGATCAGCTATGTTATCTTCGTTTGCGCTAACTCTCAACTGAATCTCATTGACCTGATCTCCAAGCATATGAAGTGAGTAATCTATTTTCTCCAGGCTGGGTCGAAGTGAGTCTATTTTAGAGTCAATGTGTGAAATCATGTCTAGCTTCATTTGCTGCATCATATCAAAAATACTTTGAAGAGTAATTGTTTCACCCATTGTAATGCCAGCCACGTTTCAACTCACACAAGAGGAAGGGTGAAATCACACAGCTCATAGGGTTGAGGCTTGAAGCAGTTTTAGTTCTTTCTTGTTTCACCACAAATCATTAGCACCAAAAAAAAATGTTTTTTTTTTTTTTTTTTTTAAGTGGAAATATAAGTTACAACATCCTTATTAAAGAAATGGTTGAGCCAGCAGACTAGAGCTCTCAGCACTCACTCACTACACGGCAGCCATCTTGTGATACCATTTGAAATTAATGTTAAATCTATACTTGATACCGTTTTCTCTGTTAAATTATACCTAGTTCCTTCTCCTGTGTTTAAACATACTAATGATCTATCATCCATGAGCTGTTCAATTACTTCTCCATTATAATCTATAATTTTACTTCCCCATAGCCAATTATGTGCATTAAAATCACCACACCATAACTCCTTTGTCTCTTTCCTAATCTTTTCAAACAACTTTATTGAAATCTTCTTACATGGGTTATAAAAATTATATATTACAATTGATTCTTCTCTAAAATATATTTAAACTACAACACATTCCATATCTTTAACCTCACTTAATTCCCTATAAATAGTTCCTTCTTTTATAAAAGTTACCACCCCTCCCCCTTGTTTCCCAACCCTATCCTTTCGAACAGATTTATATCCTGGTAACGCAAATTGCAGATTTGGCTTGAGCCAAGACTCTTGAACACAAATTACACTTGGTTGATGTTCCAAATCGAGTACATATTCATTAAATTCTTGACCATTTGCCACAAGGCTCCTTGCGTTCCATTGCATTACATTTATCACCATTGATCTACTCTGATCCCTGTGAACCTTCTACTATTGTTGCTCTAGATAGAATTTCATGTATTGTTCTTACTGAAATCCCAGATATCCCTAGGAATTCTGATGCAGCTTCAAGAATTGTTTTAATCTTTGCCGATCTGCTTGGCAGCATAGCAGTGACATTAATTACCTTAACAATAAAGGCTAGAAAGTTCTCTTTAGTCATTATTAAAGTATTTTCTTTTATATCACACTGTTGTTCTGATTCTTTAGTTTGAACATTTCTCTTGTCCCTTGCTTCTTGGTTGAGATTATCCCTCATCTCAACCCTCCTATCATCCTTACCTTTACAGACCTTCACTGCTTCCGCATAAGTGACTTTATGCTCAGTCTTGTATTTTTGGACTTCTCTTGCTTTTATTTGTACCTCACATCCTCCATATGCTGCACTGTGAGCACCTCCACAGTTGCAACATTTTAATCCATTCACCTCTGTGCATTTATCATAATCATGCTCACCTCCGCATTTTGCACATCTTACATTTCCCCGACACACTGCAGCCACATGTCCTAATCGTTGACATTTAAAACATCTCAATGGCATTGGTACAAACACTCTTACAGGGTAACTTATGTATCCCATTTGTACCTTTTCAGGCATTTTCCCTTCAAATGTCAACAAGACACTCAAGCTTTCCTGTCGTTGTCCTTTTATCGTCTTATACAATCTTCTCACATTACTAATCTTACCTCCTCTTATATTTTCATGCATTTTGTCAGTGGATATATATTTTGGTATTCCATATATTACACCTTTTCCCCCTTTTCTACTACAACCTCTTTAGTTGTGACCTTTTCTCCGTTCATTTCTTTTATCTTGAGTAGTTTGTTTTTCTGCCCAATATTTTTCAATACGATCAAAACTCTCCCTTGCCCCAAACACTTAGCAAAAACCACTGCCCCAATGATTTTATCAATCGCCTTGGATAGTCCTATTGGATGTAAATGTGTTCCTGTACTCTTTTCAAATGTCAACATAACTTTGTGTCCATTTTGTTCTCTTATTATGTCTTGGTTTTCTTTTGTCTTTTTTTTTGTTTTATCCAGCATTGATTCTATCATATCTTCGCTATCCTCATGATCCTTAGATTTCTTACGTTTAGCATTCTTTTTTTTATTAGCTCCCCGGTTATATTGCTGGCTTTGTCTGCCCTGGGCCTGGAGCAAATTCTCCATAGAGAGCCGCCCCAGTGTATGGAGTTTTGTGCGCAGGTCCAGGAAATATTGAATTTCATTTTTGCTATCCGAGTGTCCGTCCTCCCAAGTTTCTCTCAGGACGGCTAGCACCCCCCGGGGCTGACGTCCATAGAGAAGCTCGAAGGGGGAAAACCCCGTGGAGGCTTGGGGGACCTCGCGCACAGCAAATAAGAGGGGTTCTAGCCAACGGTCCCAATTTTTCGCGTCTTCTTGTACGAACTTCCGGATCATGGTTTTTAATGTACGATTAAACCGTTCGACCAGACCGTCCTTTTGTGGGTGATAGACTCTGGTACGCACCGCTTTTATGCCCAACAATCTGTACAATTCGCTTAATGTGCGCGACATAAACGCGGTGCCCTGGTCCATGGGAATCTCCTTTGGGATTGCCACGCGGGAGATTAAAGAAACAAGGCGTCCGCCACACTCTTTGCCGAGATGTTGCGGAGCGCCACTGCTTCAGGATACCGTGTCGCGTAATCCACTAAGACCAACGCGAAACGGTGTCCCCGTGCGGAACGCTCTAACGTCCCGATCAGGTCCATACCAATTCGCTCGAAGGGGACCTGAATGAGAGGAATAGGGCGCAAAGGCGCTTTTGGAACGGCCGGTGGGTTTACCAACTGACATTCCCGACAAGACGCCCACCACCTGCGCACGTTCTCGTGAATGCCCGGCCAAAAGAACCGGGTCATTAGGCGATTTAGTGTTGCGGCTACTCTTAAGTGCCCTGCCATAGGATCACAATGCGCCGCCTGGAAAAGCATTTCCCGACGGCTCCGCGGTACTAACAGCTGGGTTGTATCTTCCTTTGTCTGAGCGTCGTGGGTCACTCGATACAACCTGTCTTTAAAAATGGCAAAATACGGGTGGGATAGCGGACGCTCAGGGTGGAGGACCCGCCCATCGATCGAGCGGACCTGCTCGAAGGCATGCTTAAGCGTCTCGTCCTGGGATTGTTCCAGGGGAAAGTCATTGCGGCTGGCAAGGTTTTGCCTCGCCACGCCGCTCGGTTCCCCTGGGACCGCCCCACTAGGTCCTGGGACAAATTCTCCCACCTGAGCGCTCACCCCGCCCCCCGGCCGGTTCTTTTCCCCGACGGCACCCGCTGTTAAATACCCCAGTAAATGCTGGAACGCTGGCCAATTTGTCCCCAAAATTAGCGGATGCCGGAGGCGCGAACTAACGGCCACCTCCACACTATGCTTTTGGCCCCGAAATTTAATGCCTATGGCTTTTAATGGATATTCCCTTATATCCCCGTGCACGCACCTCACCTTAACCATGCGGCCCGTATCCAATGCACCGGATTGTATCAGGCTTTGATGGATGGAGGTCTGGTTACAACCTGAATCCACCAGAGCCTGATAAGTACCCCCCTTAATACTCACAGGTATTTGGTACAGCCTGGCTTGATCGGGGGCAGCCTGCGGGTCGTCCGGGATCCGGACCAGTGTCCCCACCTCCATCATCGGCACCTATCCACAAAGTGGCCCGGATCCCCGCAACGTCAGCAGGCTGGCCCTGGTGGCAGGAAGTGGCTCAGGGGATTGACGTGGGGAAGCAGTCGGAGGGTTTTCACTCCCCCGTTGCTGGGGTGCGGCCATCCCTCGTGTGGGACCTCGTGCCCCGGCCGCAGGCTCCATCGCCACCCTCCAGCGGGGTGCAGCCAACGGGGCCTAGGGAGAGGGAGAGATTTCGGAGCGGGGGAGAAGGGGGAGACAGGGGAAGAGAGAGAGAGAGAGAGAGAGAGACAGCCGGGAGGGGCTGGCCGACCCCGGAGCACGCCGCCAGCTGATCCTCCGCCAGTTGGATGGCCAGATCCAGCGACGCCGGGCGGTGGCACTGGACCCACTGGGCGGTCTTCTTTGGGAGGCGGGAGATGAACTGTTCCAGCACCACCGCGTTGATGATGGACTTGGCATCGCCGTCCCCGGCCAACAGTCATTTGCGGCACGAGTCCCGGAGCTGCTGCGCCAACACAAAGGGTCGGCCCGCTTCGGCCCACTTCGGCCAGCTCCAGCGACCGGAAGCGCTGGCGATGTGTAGTTCGGGGCTGAGGCCGACCCTCTGCAGGATGGCTCATCTCAGGTCGGCGTAGACCAGGACGTTCTAGACGGGCATTTGTTGGGCCGCATTCTGGGCCTCCCCCGACAGCAGAGGGATCACCCGGATGGGCCAGCTGTCCATACGCCACCCACATGCCTCTGCTGTCCGCTCAAACAGGTCGAGGAACGCCTCTGGGTCGTCAGCGGGTCCCATCTTGGTGAGCGGCATGTGGGCGGGCGGGGCGCTGGGGGAGGCCATCCTCATCCGACCCTCCCGGTCCAGCAGGCTCCGGAACAGCTCGCGGTCCTCCTACTGGACCCGCCTGGAACAGGTGGTCCTGGTCGGCCCGCAGATCCAGCAGGGCCTGGTGGTATTCTTGACGAAGACCCGCGAGCGATGTGATGATGTCCGCAAATGCGATGATGAAGATCCCGACGGAGTCTGCATGGCGGATGGCTCTCCTTCCTGTCCCGGGTTTCGGCACCCAGTGTAATGAATTAGGTTCTGACTAGAGTGGCAGAAAGGAGACCAGGGTCGGCGTAGGGGCTCGTGAGACTTTATTCAACACTTTCACAAATAAACAAACAAACGCGGCAGGTGCGCGCACTTCAATGAAGTCTCCTCTGCTTTGGTACTGAAGCCTTCTGTCTTTGTCAGCTCACCGGCTTCACTCACTCACGAGTCCCTGTCTCTCTCGTCCTTTGCCAGCTGTCGCGCTCCTTAAATGTTGGTTCCCCATGCCAATCACTGCAACGAGATCCAGCTGTTACTTGTTTCTCACCTGAACCACTTACCGCCGCTCGTCTCTTCACTCGCTCTCCCGTTGCAGACTTCGCTAAACCACGTCTCCCCCGCCACAGTAAAAAAAAATTATATTTGGGGGGGGGGGGGGTCTAGACATAGTCTCATAAAAATATTTGCAGGATCCTAATTTTTCATGATATCTTCTTCAGATTTGAAATAGAAACTCATGAGACATGTTATTTTCAACCCATTAATTTTCTAGATTGCTCCAGGACTGATTTCATGTATTTTTATATCAAATAAAAAAATATGTTTAAGTGTGGTAAAAAAAAGTTCAAGGCACTTCAGTGTCTATAACTTTTAATATTATTGAGCTTTATCAAATCTGGTTGATAAAAAGTTAAGCCCAAAGGGTCTTCTTTCCAAAGACACCATTTGTTTGTAACACACTGAAGACAAAATTATGTTTGTAACACACTGAATTAGGAAACTGTTAAAATTTTAAATTAGGTAGAGCACTTTCAGCTGTGAGTCCCATAAGGAGGCGGTCAGGTTAACAGGTTAAGGGGTTAAGAATTTATTTCGGCCCTTATTTTAATGACCCCTGACCAGTCTTGTCAGTTCATTGTGGAGGTGGATGTGTCTGAGGTGGTGGTTGGGGCAGTTTTGTCTCGAAGATCATCTTCGAATGAGAGAATACATCCCTGCGCCTTCTTTTCTCATCGTTTAACCCCAGCGGAGCAGAACTACGACATCGGGAATAGGGACTTAGTGTAAAGCTGGAGCTGGAGGAGAGGCATCACTGATTGGAGGGAGCGGGGTTTTCGTTTATCGTTTGAACTGATCATAAGAATCTTGAGTACATTCGCACTGCCAAGAGAACAAATTCTAGAAAGGCTCGCTGGACATTATTTTTTGGACGTTTCAGGTTTACCATTTCTTATTGCCCCGGCTATTAGAATGGTAAACCTGACGCGTTGTCGCAGGTTTTTGAGGCTGAGACTAGTCCCACCAGGATTTGGAGAGTGTTCTGCACTGTGTTGCGTCTGCTGAACCGTCATCTTGGAGTTCCAGGTTGACAATAGTAGAGTATGCATATAACTCCCTCCTGGTCTCGTCTACGGTTTTGTCTTCTTTCCAGTGCTGTTTAGGCTACCAGCCACCTTTATTCCCCTCTCAAGAATCCGATGTCGTTGTTTTTTCCGCATGGGTAGAGGTCACCAATATCTGGTAGACTGGGAGGGTTATGGTCTGGAGGAGAGATGCTGGATTCTGGCTTGCAATATTCTGGATCGCGCTCTCATCGATCAGTTTAATCAGCATCATGGTGAGTCCTCCTGAGATGCCAGAAGGCATTCATGAGGTGGGGGGTACTGTCACGGTGCTGCGCCCTAAGGGTTTGTTGCAAAGGTATGTAGGAGCTGCAATAATTAACATACAGTACATGTAGTGATTAAAAGCATTTGTCCAGAAAATTGATTGTCCAAAATTGATTTTATCACTAGACGAAAAACAAAAGCAACTTTGTACAGCTGTACTTTTACACTATGTTCCTGCTGATTTGCATAGTTATGAAAATTTCCACTGGCCCGTCCATATTGTAATACATTTCTATTGAGTTTTACCTATTCTATACGATGTCAGATCAGTGAAAATCTTGAGTTTACCTCAGAAATCCCTTTTTTTCAGTGAATCTTCAATGATTGAACAATTTTCCCCCAGAGACCAAAACACAATCTCCTGGACACAACCTGAGAAAGCAATTAAAAGGGGGTTCAAAATGGACAAAACATGAAAGGAGAATAATTGGTTAGTGTAAAGAAATGTTGATTACATTGTCTACATTCTCATTTGTCCATATGTTGTTGATAATCTAGTGTCTGATAAACAAACATTCAAGAAATAATAAATATATACATCACAGAATTTAAATGTTGTTATCAGCAGAAAATTCTGTTCATTAACGATTTTTAGAGTATTTTAATCGTCACACTAAATGACAAGTCAAAGCTACCAGAAATTCGCTTTTTTATGGATTTATTTTTAAAATTTTTCCTACGAGAACTGTAAAACCTGAAATTTTTGACCTTGTAGGAAATACTTTTTCAAAAATAATTTCCCTCCACATTATATAATTTACAGTCCATGTTTATTGTTGTACATTGTACCTTTCATTTAGATGTCCCACATATTGATTTTATAATACTGTATGTAGCAGAAATGACTCGAACCAGACAAATTAAAGAGTCGATCAGGGATGTGTTTGAAACACGAGCTGAATTCCTCAGTAAGGCAACAGGAAGTCATAAAACATTCTGTGCCACAAGTCCCAAGCAAGATAACCAACCAACCAAAGCTTTCACAGAACAGCTTTCACCATTAACACCACTATAACAATTATTGACAATTTCAATTTGGAGAAGAGATTTGTCAAATTTGTTGTTCGTAATTGATAAGCAACGCCAGGACATCATGCGTAAACCCATGAGAGTACTACACAAGATCCCCCCACTTAACAGAACCAGACTGAAATTCCTAAGGGGGAAGGGGGCTTTGAACCTCTGGTCTCCACAGAAGTCTTTGTCAAGAGAATGGCAAATAAACTGTCTTTTGTACATATATATGGACCAGAATGAACTCAAAAAGACTTCTAAATGAATCAGTCCATCGCTTAACTCCATATTCATTTATATGTAACCCAAACATTTGACTATCATGTTATAATCACTTATTGTGTATGTCTTTTAATAACTATGGGATAACTTAAGGATTCATAATCATGTTTGGTATGTTTGTGATGGAAACTGCTTGCTTGAAATAGTCCTGACAATCAAATATTTCTCAAATGTATCATAAATATGTTATAGGAATCTTGTCCAAAATTATACCCTGCAAGAGCGGGAAAATTCTGACCACATGCTTGGTAAGATAAACATGATTTATGATACCCCCGATCCAAGACTATATCTGATTGGTCATGGCAACTTTTGAGATATGGCCAACAGGCCAGTTTAAATACTCAGCACACCATAAAATCTTGCTTTTAGTCTCTAGCTTGGCTTCTGCTATTAGTCATGTCTGCATTTAGTCTCTAGCTATGCTTCTGCTATTAGTCATGTCTGCTTTTAGTTCTAGCCTTGCTTTGGCTATCAGTCATGCCAGCTTTTAGCTTTGCTTCTTAGCTTTAGCTTTTAGCCATGCTGTTTATCATCATTGTTCTTTGAGCGCGGTTCCAGCGTGCTTCAGCCTGCACGCCTGCTGTTACTTAGCCAAGATGAGAAGAAACACCACCTATAGTCTCGACAAACTTTACTTCTTTTCTTTTCCGTTTGAGAGTTTCGTGTTCTGAGTTAAGTTTTGTAACGCCGTCTGACCTCGTGTGCGCATTCAACTTCAAACAGCCCACACAACTCTGCACCTTCAGCCAACAACCAACCAGGGCTTCCCAAGACGTCACTTCAGTGACTACTGAACTTCCAGCCAATCAGCGACAACTTTACACAGGCAATGTACCTTCAGACATTTGTGCTGGTGTATCTAATATAATTTTAACCTCATTGAGGAACTCAATGCGAGGGTTGATTAAGTGATTGATGGTTGTTCATGTCTATGCAATTTAACGTATTGCTGTAAACTTGGGATTCCATATTTCCATTCTCTTAAACTCATCTTTCCCTAACTTTCGATCTTCCTGCAACTTGTGTGAATGTGTGAGTGTGTGCGTTTATGTGTTAGATTAGTTTATATGTCTTAAATTTATCTAATAAAGCCTTATTCATATTGAAAATAGAAGTATCTTGTGTTTTGTGCTTACAAGTTAATGTCTTATACTGCCGATCTTGTTACTGTGCTAATTGCCAGTGTTTTCACTATACTTTGGATATTAATATCCAGCCCAGATTTGATGTTAAATGGCTCGTTCAGTGAATCGCAGGGCGTCTCAGTAATCAGCCGCGAAACAGTGATTCTGTTCAAATTCCCTTTAAAATCTTAAATGATTCCCTTTGAGCTAAATTGACCTGTTTCCCTTACTGGACAACACAATATGATTATGTTGATTCAGCTTACTTTAGATGATTCCTTTTAGATGAAGATCTTATTTTGAAATCGAGCACAGTGTTAGTTCAGTCAGGCCACGGAACAACTTTACACGTTAGTTCAGTCAGGCCACCCAACAACTGGCCATTTCACCTTTAACTCATCCCCAGACGTCTTCACGAAGCTAAGCAAAGTTTCTTTCATTTTATTGTCTAGTGCTATTTGGTGAACATGGTTCAGACATTGCTTATTGTCATTACCACACCTGTAACACTACCAGTTTACATTTTACATTTATTCATTTAGCTGACGCTTTTATCCAAAGCGACTTACAATTGCTATATATGTCAGAGGCCGCAGGCCTTTCCTTTTATTCCTGTCTTCTGAGATCCCTTCATCTGGCCGATTTTTGAAGGCAGCATAGATGTATCCTTCGCTGCCTTTGATATCCCACAATCCCGTTCGTTCCATTCTGTGACAGTTAAACCAAAAAATAAAGATGCCGTCTGAAATTTGCGGTCATTGGTCATTTTGTGTGTAAATGTATGTTTTTGATCAACGTTTTCCACTTTTTATCTAATTTCTAGTGAGAAATTAATATTGCAGTAATGAAATATCCAATTAGTTATCACCAATGGTGCCTGCAAAGTCATTGCCTGATACGACAGCGAGGCAGCAAGTAACCTGCCTAAGTTTTTGGATGCAGCCGTTATCTGGACAAGGGCTAATGCTCTTGCCTGAATTTGAGTATTGACCATATGTCGTACTGCTTTAAAGGGGCATGCTGATCTTTTTAGCTGTTATAAGAGAGCACCCTTCGCTACTTCTATTCTTCTGTAAGGGGTTTCTGCCCCACTAAATGCCTTCCTAAAGGTCTTTACTTAAAGCTATCAGGGTACTAGAACCACTTGCTTGTTGAGGCTTATCTAGTGTCCAGTATCATTTCGTGCTAGACCTGTCATTGCATAAGCGAGATTTTTGCTCTCGCTGGCTCCACTGCGAGCCTCCGATGACTGGTCAAGGCTTTATACTTGCCGCATTTGCCGTCGTCCAGGGTCACACGGGTGCTTGAAATCCTTGAAAATGCTTGAAATTTACAAGGTAAAAAAAATGCTTGGATTTAGATAAAGTGTTTGAAAATGCTGTGCACTGATTCATTATAATTAGCTTTCTTACTGGTTTATCCTTCGATAGAGGACAAAAAAAAAGGAAGAACCTCCTCTTGCCGGAGGTTGCTGCTTCAGTCAGTGATGGCTCGAAATTACAAATTATCGTAAACCGAGAACTAAATATTTGAGTAGCCCCCTGTTAAGTCTGCTTGGCTTTGTTTTCCATGGCAGAGTGTGCGCTTCGAGCATATAAAGGTAAACAAAATTTTCCCTTCACTGTTAAACTAAATCTTAAGACTGTCGCGATTAAAGAGAAAAGTGAAAATGGATGAAAGTGTTTTTGTGGTATACATTTAAGAACAGCTTACAATACAGATTTTTGTTTAGAACAATGTAAATTGCTAATGTGCCTTTAAAAATCCAAACGATTTACAAGGTGTGTCTGTGTTGTATCTGTGCGTGTGCTTTAACTAAGGTAAGAGTATGTATGTAAAAGGTAATTTACCTCAGTTGTAAAGTGCTGGAAAATTTAAATGTCCTTGGAAGTAGTTTAATTTTACTTGGAAGGTGTAAGAAACCTGGTGCACTATTCTGTGAAATCCTTTAGGTCCTCATCTTCATTTGCATTTTGCCAGATTTGTTTAGTAAATCAGACTTGACCTGAGAGGTGTTCTGAGAAAAGCAATTCTGGAGGTCCTGTGATGTGTGAAATATATTCAGCAAGAATGGAGACTCGAGCTGCTAAGAGAAACACAGATAAAAGGAGGGATGGATGCTCTTGTCATATCTGACCATCACAGGTATCTGGTTAATGGTCTTTAACAAACACGATGGAGGAACTCTCTTATCTGTTCTTACTTTTGGGTGAGTATAAATGACACACATCACTCAGATGATGTACAATTATAGATGCTGTTTAGATATTCTTCATGAAAAAATGTTAAAGAATCAAATGCAACATAAACTTGATGGACATCCCAAAAAGCAATGGAAATATTTTGTTTTTGTAACAGGTGTCTTTTCCATTCAGGGGAGTTCAGAAAACTTGCAAGGTAATGTCCCATTAATTAACATGCATTAAGTAACATTAACCAATACACAACTTATAGTATTTATTAATATTTGATAATGTTGGTATTAAAATACAACTGCTTGTGGTTAGGTCATGTAAGTGCAGATCCATTAAAAATATTAACTTCACAGTTAAATGTAGTAGTAAATGGAACTGAGTGTTTTGGACTGGAATTTAATATTTTAACCCAAATGGACTGTATTGAAACTTAACACATTTGAGTCTTGACCTTCTGTCTCTTTAAATGTTTTCAGAGAATGTGGCATTAAAAGGGACAGCTGTACAGTCATCCACATATTCCACTTGGGGAGCTGCAAACGCCATCGACGGCATCAGATACGCTCCATTTCCAGGCTCAACCTGCTCCCACACAGGTAACGAGCTCAGCCCGTGGTGGAGGCTGGACCTGCTGGATTCTTACTACATTTACAAAGTGACAGTCACCAACAGAGGCGACTGCTGTCCGGAGCGAACGACTGGAGTAGAGATCCGCATCGGAAACTCTCTGGAAAACAATGGCAACAACAATCCCAGGTGAAGCAATGAAAACAGTTATGAACGTGTCAGGAGAACTGGATTTGATCAGGTCAGCTGATTGTGTCGTGGTTTCTCTCTTTCTCTCTGTAGATGTGGTGTCACTTCATCTTTCCCAGTAGGCAGTTCTGTCAGTTTCTCTTGCGGGGGAATGGAAGGTCGTTATGTGAACATGTACATTCCTAACATCCAGGCGGTTCTCTCGCTGTGTGAGGTGGAGGTTTATGCAACAGGTAATTTGTGAAATTTCACGCGGAAAAAAATAGGTCCATCCATTGTCAATAGTGTAGAGGTGTATGAAGCACAGCTCACAAAGATTTCACTTTCAAGCCCAACATCTTTCTGTTGGACGAATTTGCATTATCAACTTGAACATGCAGTGAAATCTACGTGTGGAATTTTGTAGCCCTCATGGGAAACTCCGGATCACACAGATTCTTATTGAAATCTTATTGGAAGTACAGTTGAGTTTTTTTCGAGAGCAGCAGTGTTGCCAACTAATTTTCAGGGGAAAGTTGATAAAGGCAGGTTGATTTGTTGCTAAAAGTTGCTAAATGACGTTATGATATCATTGGGTGATGATGTAATTACATGATGCAAAATTGCGTCACTGCGTAGAATACACAATGAGATTGTAAATCTTAACAAAAATATGATTTGAAATATGTTCATTTTAAGTATGTTTGGAAAAATAGTATAAAAATGTAAAATGTATTTGTAAATGTAATATATATATATATTGTTACGTCCCCCTCTGTGTCTAGGGGTGACAAGGGGAGTAACATATGCTATTTAAGAAAAATTAACAATTGTGTCGGTGAAAATGCAAACAAATTAGTGAGAGAGAGTTGATTATCTGTAATCCCAGCACTCACACTCATGGAAACGCTTCAAGATTTTTTTTACAATGTGAAGTCTTTGTACAGCATTCAAGGGTAAGGGGAAATTAGAGGTTTAACAATATGGATGATTCAAAAAAGAAAAGAATAAGACGCTTGTAGCTTCAGGAGGCAGGTGAAGGTCAAAATAACAAACAAAAGGGGGATGCTAACGGAAACAAAGTAATTTAACTTACCTAGCAAAGAAAACATCAAAATCAACAACATGTTTCTTCCCTGACTTCCTCACTGTTCCACAAAACCAGGAGAAAAGCATACGTTGATAAAATAAAAGTGGCCCCCACCTCCTTACTGAGTCTGCAGGCAGAAGAAAAAAAAGAAACAAATTTCTAATCACTACAGCCAGTACAACAGGCTGTCTTGAAGATGCACTACAGGCCCTGATCACACAATAGCAATCAAATACAACAGGCTTTCTTAAAGCAGCACCACTGCTTAAACCACCAACTGGGAAAACAGACAAGCAAAACTCTCTCTGGTGAAGTGTCCGTTCCCTCGGTTTAAATACAAGCTCCGCTCCACAGCTCTGACGAGGAACAGGTGACATCAATTAGGTCTTCTGTGAGAGGACAGGAGGAACAGAGGAAAACCAGCAAAAAAACTACACCTCCCAACAGGATGTCAGGCATCAATGAAACACAGTTACATATGGAGTTAAAGGAGCATTGCGTAGGTTCTGAAATTTCTAACCGTTACTGACACCAGTGGCCGTTATAGGAACTGCAGCCAGTCTCATGCTCGTTCCTAGTGCGCACGCTCTTTTTTTCTTTTTTACTTACGAGGAGTGTCCGTGGGTGTCTGAATTGCACTGGAGGCTGGTCGCTTCTTTCCATCCGCAGAGTCCATTTGAAAACACTATTGCCGTTGCTTACTATAATGGCTGGCGTGCTGTACGGTTGTAAGCCCAAGTAGACGAGAACGCGCATGACGTCACATTTTGTGAATTTTCACGCCAATTTGGGCCCGACTCCTCCACACACAATTGAGCCTACAGGCTGATAGAGGCAACCGTGGTGGACAGTCGAGGTGTCATTCTTTTTTTTACATCATGGTTGGCTCATACATGTACAAATGGAAACTCTATCTTAAAGATTTTTTTATGTAAAAACCTCCACATAGCTCCTTTAACACACAGTATTAACAGCAACAATGACATACGTTTTAGGATGTAACAATATATGTAAAACTTTTTTATAACTAGATATTTTTATATTTCAATTCAACATTGAATTATTAAACAGTGACACATTTTTTAACAATTACATTTTATATAGTAAAACTATACATTCTGAACAGTTATAGTTTGAAGCATTAGTTTGTTAGTACGTCACACAGAAACGTCCCAAATGAAACGTCCAAACGTCCCAATATGGAAAAGACTTTTCAAAAGTTTTTACAAGTTGCCAAATACATTTTTAAAATAGCTGAATTGTTGCTAGGTGCCTCAATGAGGCAACAGAAGGAGAAGATTGGAGGACCTGGTTTGAGGTCCTGTGTCTGGGGGGCTGAGAACTGACTACTTCTCATTCTGGTTTTGTTTTTGTTTTTTGAATGTGGTGATATCAATTTTCACTGTAGTTTGATATCAATGGTAAGTTGCTTTTGATAAAAATATCTGCAAAATTATTAAATGTAAATGTAACTCGCTACTCAAAAATATATATATATAATTTTTTTTAACTTATAAAATTCAACAAAAAAGGATAATGTAGCAAAAATCAGTGACGTGACATACAGCCAAGTATGGTGACCCATACTCAGAATTCGTGCTCTGCATTTAACCCATCCGAAATGCACACACACAGCAGTGAACAAACAAACTGTGAACACACACCCGGAGCACTGGGCATCATTTATGAGCAGTTGGGGGTTCAGTGCATTGCTCAAGGACACCTCAGTCGTGGTATTGCCAGCCTGAGACTCGAACCCACAACCCTAGGGTTAGGAGTCAAACTCTCTAACCACTAGGCCACAACTTCCCCATCACATACCTCATTCTCAGGGGCAGATATAAGTAAATGTTTAAGATTTGTGGTCAAAGGGGTTTGGCTGACAAAAAGCTTATGAATCCCTGATTTATATGTTCAGATAGTAAGTTAGTAAAACATATAATAAGTAAGTAACATATATGATATGTTTCTCCGACAGCCAAGAAGCAGGTGATCCGAGTGCAGGTGAAAGCTGCTGAGAATGAGGAAGAAGCTGAACTGAAGGAGCTTGTCTTAAACAAGGTGGATTTTATAATACTCATCTGACTAAAATTAATTGTTGAACATACAGCAAACAGAAAACATCAGGTCAGTTTAGACATCAGTCTAAAAAATAAGATTTAAGAAAATCAGATCAGATTTCCCCATCAGTGTGAACAAAAACCCACCTCAGTCAGTCTTTATGTAAAGACAAAACACATTGTTTTGACCAATTCTGATCTCTTCGTAAGATTTGTAAATTAAGAGATGCTCATTTTGAGCTGAAATGCCTCAAACTTGTCTGCGTGGGATTTATCCACTGAGTAACTGAAGACTGTTTCTGTGTTTAGTTAAATCAGACGCTGAGCGATCAGGACGTCATACTGACATGGAGGACGCAACCCAACGGGAAAGTCTTCCAGAAGAACAGGACTGTATTGAAACAATCTCCTGTTTGTTCTTCTTTGAAGTGAAATGTTATTTAATGCAATTCATTCTTAGTTACAGATATCTGAATTATTACATTAGATTATTGCATTAGGCTAACAATTTATAGTAATTTCTAAAAAATAGTTAAATATATTCATTTTTCATTGATTCATCTAGATGAAAGATATGTACACCTAAATATGAGCGAAAAAATGGTAGGATGTTTTAGCATTGTAGTTTAACTTTTTAAGAATAGATAAATGCCTTTGGGAGGATTAAAATATAAATCACATTTTCTCACAAGCAAAAAGCACCAACCTATTAAACACTTTTCAGCACTTAAAGGGATAATGACATGAGAAATCAAATCTGCCTTGTTTGTTTGTACCATTAAAGGGTCATGAACTGGTTTTACTGGTGTCTGAGTTCCACTTTACATTCAAAATCATCCAAATTAACAAGGAATAGGTTATTTTCGACCTTGTTTTTGAGACCAGCTCAAGAAACACTCTGTTTTTATGGGCGTGCTGTATTGAAGACGTGGAAGTAAACGCCCACAGCTGTGATTGGATAACAGTTTTGCATAGTAAACTACCTTTCTGTGTGTCTGTTTGACAAGCTACGTTCTTCACAGTTGGAGCCTTCTGTGACTTTGGTTAGACATGTAAACATATTCAGTACATATCAAGTGATCTCTAGCAAAGCATGTGCTGGTCCATTCCTTTCAGATCCCATATAGACAGCACAACATTGCTTTTTAATATGGCTGCGTATCTTGTTCGATACTTTTGAGGCACCGACCGAATTGCCTCAGTACTATTGAGTACTGAAAACACCTCTTTTTGTTCTGTACCAAATTTCGATACCTAAGGGGTTCATCTCATCAACATCAGTGAGCCAGTAAACGTGCAGCATGCTTGATGTGCCTAAATCAGTGATTGGCTCTGGTGAGGCGTCATGGAAAACACATGACCATTCACACTAGCATCACGCTACATAAGACAATTTATACAATGTAATCCATGCTCTTACTCAAAACTAACTTTAAACCACCATCGAATATTTGTAATAACTTTTGATTGTGATTTGTATATCATAATAATGCTGCAGAAATATGTTATTTGTAGCATGTTGATTAAAAAAAAAAAAAAAAATATATATATATATATATATATATATATATATCAAGCTAATCGTTACAGCAACTTTTCAGACCCCTTTAGCAAATTTTTTCCAAAAAAAGCGCCTAGTGACAAATCTAGTGTCTTCTTGCATAAACCTTTGTCTAGTTTGCATCTGATCTGTTCATTGATTGACTGAGAGGAGCAGCACTTTCAGTTAAATTCGATTCTGTTGCTTCTCACCCAGGGGCGCAACTATCCAGTGTTAGTGGGGTATGCAGCAAAACACCCCCCCCACACACACACACACTTCTAAATAAATAATTGCGACATCATCATGTATGGGCTTTTAAATAATAAATGTTTATTTTAAAGTATATCAGACAGCCACTCTAAGCCTACCATAATTATATGGTATACATGTACACACACACACACACACACACACACATATATATATATATATATATATATATATATTATTGGGGTGGCACAGTTCAAATTTTCACAGTTCGGTTTGTTTCCCGGTTCAAGAGTCAAATTTCGGTACAGTTCGGTATGTGCTATGTTTATGGAGAAACTATAGTTAAAAAAAAAAATCGAACTACGAGCAACAGCAAAAATAAATACAATATAGTAAAGAGGTCTAGAATTAGTTTTTAGGTACAGAAATTTAATAAAGTAATCAAATGTAAAACAGCATCGCATATTTGACTATAAATTAAAGATTGTTCTTTATTAAAGTTACAAAAGTTTTTGTTTTTTTTATATTCTTTTTATTAAACATTTTAATTATTACAAACAAAAACATATTTAAACAAAAACACAGCACAGGTGTAATGATAAAACCTTTCATATTCATCCGGAAGAAGGAGGCGGGAACCGGCGGACAATCAAAGGACATTTTAATAACAAAATAAACACAAAACAGCGCACCAGCCCCTCACGGACGACTGATGCGCACAAAATAAAAATCAACACACAACTAAAAGCCCAGGCCTGGTCCTCTCTCGTCCTTCACTGTCGTCGCTCCAGTTTTATATCCTTCCATCTCCTACGTGGGACTCGAGACCGGCGGTGGGCCGCAGGTGCCACTGATTTGCCCAATCACTGCCGGCCTCCCTCGTGTTCCCACGTCCCTCGGCCCCGCCCCACTCGCCACATACCCCCATCGCCCCTCGCAGGCCAGAGGGTACCCACGAGACTGCGCTCTACTCCCCCCCCCCTCCCTCCGGGGGGGACCGCTCACGGGAACCTGCGGGAACCTGGGGGTAGGACAAATGAGGCGAGAGAAAAGGAGATGGAAGGAGGAGCGACAGAGACGAGAGAGGGGAGAAAAAAAAAAAAATTAATTCCGGTTCCCAGACACACTGCTGCTCGGCCCTCCACCGGCTGGGTGATCTCCTCCGCGGTGCCTGGCGGTGGCACTGGACGGCCCTCGGCGGACGGCACGACACCCCTCCGCCGCCCGGTGGACGGCGACGGCTCCTCCGGTTTTGGGCAGCCGGCAGGAGTCCCCCGTTCCCTGCTCCTCCGGATACCTTCACGGAGGCAGCAGGCTCCGGCCCCCTGGCGAACGGGCCGACTCCTCCGCTCCCTCACGGAGGCAGCCGCCCCTCCCTATCGTGGGCGGTCGGCAGCGAGCTCGCCCATCCCCGGCAACTCACTCCAGTCCACCGCCTCGAGCGTCCATGGCGGCATCCTCCTCGCCAGCTCGATGGCACCGCGGATTCACCACAGCGGCGAGGGATCTTCAGCAGCGCGTCCCTCCTTCTCGGGCTTCGGCACCACTGTAATGATAAAACCTTTCATATTCATCCGGAAGAAGGAGGCGGGAACCGGCGGACAATCAAAGGACATTTTAATAACAAAATAAACACAAAACAGCGCACCAGCCCCTCACGGACGACTGATGCGCACAAAATAAAAATCAACACACAACTAAAAGCCCAGGCCTAGTCCTCTCTCGTCCTTCACTGTCGTCGCTCCAGTTTTATATCCTTCCATCTCCTACGTGGGACTCGAGACCGGCGGTGGGCCGCAGGTGCCACTGATTTGCCCAATCACTGCCGGCCTCCCTCGTGTTCCCACGTCCCTCGGCCCCATCCCACTCGCCACAACAGGAAAAAATTAACATATTCATGAACGTGGACAATTTACATACAGCATTTCATCATATGATTGTACCGAAATTTTATCCTTAAAAAAAAACTTAAAAATTTTCCACTTTTCCATTTTTTAAACAGGAGCGATTTACCATTGCAACAATACCTCAATCTTTCTAGAGTTACAACTTCAGATATCATAGATTTCCACATCTGAGAAGAGGAGGCATCACTACCAACCCATTCGACCATTATAGCCTTTCGAGTCAACATTAGGAGAAACTGAACAATCTGTTACAAAAGCTTTTTAATCTAGAGCAGTAAGTGATTTCTTTGTTGTTGCTGTTTGATTAATATAAAGACTGTCACTTTAAGAGAATGCACTGATACAGTGGCCTACACTCAGTGGTCTGTTTAAACTGACAAAGCTTAAATTAGTTTAGTTAAAACACAGTTATCAACGTGTGCTGTTAAGGTCTCATCTGTGCACGCACGCTATCAGCACCCGGGAGATGACGGAATAAATGACAGCTCATATTCCAGTTTTACATATTCTCAGAGCATAGACATCACATTTGCCTTTCACCAATCACTTATTTAGCTGCTGTCGCATCCCTTGACATGCCATCTGCTCGGCTCGGTGTTCATCTTCAGTTCTCTCTTCACAGCAGTTCAGTCAGTGTACTGTTTAAGTACATGAATTACTCCGGGATATTGGTTTGTTTGAACTCAAAGGGAGTGTCAGCCACATTAAAAAAGTTAAACGCTTAAGTCATTTGTGGATTAATGCATTATAGAGATGCGAACCGTTTAAAACGATTCAGTTCGATTTGGTGAACTGAATGATTCGTTCGTGAACCGGATATCCAGACTGCTTTGTTTTGAACTCTCTCACACAACAGACACAGAAGAGAAGACAATGCTGAATAAAGTCGTCGTTTTTGCTATTTTTGGACCAAAATGTATTTTCGATGCTTCACAAAATTCTACCTGACCTTCTGATGTCACATGGACTACTTTGATGATGTTTTTCTTACCTTTCTGGACATGGACAGTAGACCGTACACACAGCTTCAATGGAGGGACTGAGAGCTCTCGGACTAAATCTAAACTATAAATGGAGGTCTTAGGCCGGCGACACACTGGATGCATGGCGCAAGCGTCTCAGCTGCGTGACGTGTCTGTTTTTAATTCTGCTCCCATGTTAACAGGTTAGAGCTTGCAGACTGCCTGCGTGAGTCGCGGGTCTCAAGCCGCGCGGAAAATGCGTGTATGCTAGAAATAGAACCGACGCCTATTTTTCACGTGACGTGCGCGTGTTGGAAGCGTTTCCAGGCAAAATATAATAGGAAAATATGTTTATTTGTCATTTTGTACACAAATACATATTAATTCATGACACTTTGATGTTTGAAAGTCTATGGGTTGACATAAATTCAGATATAAATGTAATTTAAAAAATAAATAAATAATTATCGATTTTCAAATATTGCACCTGTCAAACATAGTCTTTTGCCGTCAATACTGTGTCCTTTATCAGTAGGCTTTATATTTATGCTCAACATGAAGTATAGATATTGTTGTCATGAAGACAAGATCCTGGTCTGTCGGCGGTCTCCCTCTATGTCACCTACAGCAGCAGCAGCGCGTCAGCGCCGCGTCAGGCAAGGTGCTGGTGTGTAAAGACACAGAAAACGCAATTTTGCTATCTGGGTGAACTAACCCTTTAAGTGTACAGCCCTAATTCTAATATGTTTCATCCAAATTTTCCCAAATTCTGCGTTATACAGTAAATTCCACTTTCATCGCTGGATTCTTTGATTCCGTGCCTGTGTTTTCCACAACATGAAAATTATAGAGCCCTACTATTTCTTCAGTATATACTATGCACATTTTCCTGCATTTTCTTTGCGATCTACAGTACCAACATTTTTCTGACAGTATTTGTGCAGTATGTGACTACGGCACACTATATGGAATACAGTGGCATCCCACAATGCAATGCACTCAAACTTACCTTCCAGTTCTAGTGAGAAGGACTGTGTAAACTGCAAATCATTTTGATTATTGCTTAATCTCCTTAACTCACTATTTGGTCAGACTTCCATCTGATTGATTTCAGCCAATCAGTTTGTGCAAACACAGACAATGTGATTAATATTCATTAACCCTTCAGCATTTGAGTTCTTGGAGTCTTCACTAATGAGCTGATGAGTGATTAGCAGTCAATGTGAAGCCAGTGATTTCAGATGGAGCAGCATTTAATACACAGAGCCATAGTTCACTGACAAGCTACAGAAAATCACGTTCACGTTCTGCAGGCAATATAGTCCAGTGATAATGAAATAAAAAATAAGTTTATGAAAGCTGTCTGTGTAGCTTGTCAGTGAACTACGGCTCTGTGTAGTAAATGGTGCTCCATCCGAAAGCATGTTAAAGGCAGGGTAGGTAAAAAAATGTATAAAAAACTTTTTTTCCAAATTTGTTTAAACTTTATTTATATATCAATACATAATTAAAATGTAAGTACTCTGAAAAAGAAAGTATAAAAATCGAGTGACTGTAGACCTCTCACGACTGTTTTAAAGACAGCTCATTATTTCCATTCACTCCACCCCCTCCCTTCTGGGCTCCTTCCAAAGTCTCTACTACGGCTCGCTAAGTAATGTTATGTTAGCTATATTACGCAGCTACGTGTGCTAATGACACATGCTTCATGAAAAAAATATGTATGATCAAAATACAAAAAGAAAGATTTACCTGTCCAGCAGAAATAAAGCCATCAAGGAGTCACTTTTCAGCCCCTTGAGTTCCCTCAGTTCTCGCCATCGCTGGAAAGCCACGCCGATATAAACTCGCGTTTTATTTCTTTATTTCATTGCCTTTTCTTGTAATGTTACTGTCTTCCTTTTTTTGCCTGGTTTGCCTTCACTAACTGCATAGGCTGGTACTGTGAATTTTGCTTGCTGTTTCTCTGCCATTGTTTTGGTATTCCTAGGATCCGTGCCTGTTGAATCAAACGTGCTGTTTCCTCAAATCAAACGTGCACGCGCAAGTGGGCAGGTCATGTGTGGCAAAAGGGTGGTTGCCATGGTTGCGAGAGAGTGACAGTCGCCTAAGCCAATCCTATGTTTCGTCCCGAAATGGAAATAATGAGCTGTGTTTAATACAGATTAAACGGTCTAAAGTCACTCGATTTTTATACTCTTTTTATCAGAGTACTTACATTTTAATTATGCATTGATATATATAGAAAGTTTAAACAAATTTGGAAGAAAGTTGTTTATACATGTATTACCTACCCTGCCTTTAAAGTACCACATTTAATAACATGTTTTTACTCCAAACTCATTCAAAACATCAGTCTAGTGTTTTAAATAAATCCTTCTGTGAGATGATGTGGCTTCTTACACAGAAATAAAGCATGCAACATATTTCATAGTATTCTAAGAAGTGATAAAGGCTATGTCGATTAGCATTGAATTATTATATACTTTATTATAATAAAAATTTATAATTATAATAAATTATAAAAATTTATAAATATAAAAAAACTGAGATAAACCATATTGTCATAATCAGTGAACGCAGTTAAATCTTCTGTTTATTCAGTAACTGCTATAGGGATTTCCTGATTTCTTCTGCGGGGTGTATTTGGAGTTTCAGTACGAGAGCGCCCTCTGGTCTTTGGATGGAGATTCACTGCTGATCACAGACCGTGCTTCAATGAAAGAAACAGTAATGTATAAAGTCATACTCAAGTAAAAAAAAAGATATCTGTTTAAACATATATCTGTTTCACATTTAGTGTGAAGTTAGGATGAAGTTGACTCAAATCTTTAGTCTAAAATATTTTTGATTCAAACTCTCTCACGTACCTAGACATCTTTCAAAGGCAGCCACAAACTGCCCAAAACATTCTTACATTTGTTTTATCATTTAGCTGTAGCTGAGATGCTATAATGGAATTATTCTATGCATTATTACAATTTGTGGCGGGAGGAGCACAACGACAGACACAGTGGGTTCAGGCCTCATAGAGGCTTTTATTAATAGAAAAAATAACTGTAGCAAGTTCTTTGGAGGAAAGGAAGAGGACAAAGGGGTCGGCTGGACTACTGACGTATTTATTAACAAATATAAAATTAAGGTTCACAAACACCAAATGGTGACTTCTATTCTGACACGTTGGCACAACACTTTCGGTTTGCTCTTTCCGGTTTCGGTTTCCGGTTTGCGTCAGCAGTACGTCTCTCTCTCGCTTGCTTCCGACTCTCCTGGCGTTTTATACTCTCTCCACGCCAATTACTAGAACAAGAAACAGGTGATGATAACTTTCGCCCAAACCACTCACTTACCGCTCGTCTCCTGATTCTCTCTCCCGCAGCAGACTTCGCTAAACCACGCCCCCCCTGCCACATACCCCCGCCGCACGACTCAGGCTGGGAAGCCATCCGGCCTGCAGCCCCCCCCCATTTCTGGAGAGGAAGTCGGCCACCGCCATCTGAACACCCGGCCTGTGGATCACCTTGAACTTAATAGGCTGAAGAGCTAGATACTAGGGATGGGCGTTTTCCACAAATATCACATTCGAATATTTGAGCTCACAAAAAACGAATATTCGAATATTCGTTTATTTAAATTAAGTTTAATGAGTCAGACGTTATTTTTCAGCAACATTTGTTTTCGTCATTTTGAACAAGCTTACAATAAGCTTGAACATTACACATCGTGTTTTGTAGCTGAAAACCTTAAACAATGCGTGCAAACAAAAGTACAGATTACAGTAAAAGCAAAAAAAAAAAAAAAAGTGAACAAAGAAAAAACGTAAAGCAGCCTGCAGCAATTAGGCTATTGTACAGAATGTAGCTTACACTTAACTTTTATACTGTCAACAAATCTTTTTTGCTTTTTTTCTATTGTTTCAAATGTTCTTGTTAAGAAATACAGGCATGTAAACATGATTGGGGAAAGTCGGCTCCTTAGTCTGTTAACAATAAGGCCGGCCGCGGAGAAAACGCGCTCTGACGGCACAGAGGTTGGCGGGACTCACAAATAACGGTGTGCTAAGCGAATACGTTTTGTGAAGCGCTTCGTGTTTTCGTTTCACCACTGAATGGGATCCTCATCTGGTGGAATACATGGCTCCAGCAAGAACTGTTCCCACTCGTCTCGGCTGGACTCTCTGTAATCATCGCTGGAGAACTGGCTCAGCCTTTTCCGACGAGTGGGCATTGCATCTTCTTCATCGTGGCGACTGCATCCGCACCACTCGCATCAGGGAAAATGTTCTGATAATGTTCAAATAAGTTTTTTTTTCTTACTTCTCTCATGTTTTCATCGAGAAACCTGAGATGTTTTTGTTCCAACAATGTTCTTGGATCACTTTCTGTAATTCTCCACGGCATATTTGAAGTACTGTAGAAGACCGCAGTTCTTTTAGGCGGCATTCACATATCGCGTCTTTTGCATGCTCAAGTTCGTTATTTCCAATGGAGGCGCGCGGTATGCGCCCTCATAATGGAAGCGTCGCGGTTGCGATGCGCACGCGGTGCGACGCGGTCCCGTTTTTTCCAGGCGCGTCCACACTGCATCGAGTTAAAAACATCTCAACTTTTCAGAATGCCACAAGCGCAACGCAGGTTATGTGACAAGAACTAAACATTCAGCTTCATCCTTTCCTGTAACAATGTTGAAAGCTCAGTCAAGATGAAGGAACAGCTGATCATAGCTGTATATGGATTGCCATTTAGAAATAAATTTAGTAGCAGAGCTACTGAAAGCGATTTTTTTTTGTGCTGCAAATCCATTTATCCTTTGCTGAAATTTCCGCGTCTTCATGGAGAGAACACGTCGCTTCAGGAGGGCTTCTGACCGAGCGCTTTGTAAAGAAGGAGAAAGCGGCGCGCATAGCCTTTTCCACGCCTTATTAGGTGCGATATGTGAATGGCCCCTTAATCATTCATTAATTATTTTTTGCTTGCATACACCTTCAAATATGCCGTGGATAATCACAGAAAGTGACCAAATTAGGTTTTATTGTGAACTTTTTTTTTTTTTTTTTTTTTTTTTTCAAATTCGAATATCATTTTTATTTATCGAATAATTAGAGCAGAACGAATATTCGAATGTTCGACTATCCGTGCACATCCCTACTAGATACCAACGAGTGATCCGCGCGTTGGTATCCTTCATGCGGTGGAGCCACTGCAGCGGAGCGTGGTCCGATCAGAGGGTGAGGACGGCCCATCTGATGGCAAGGCACTCTTTCTCGATGGTGCTGTACTTAGCCTCTCTTTTCGAGAGCTTCCGGCTAATGTACAGCACCGGCCGTTCCTCTCCCTCTATCTCCTGGGACAGGACTGCCCCCAGCCCCCTGTCCGATGCGTCTGTCTACAACAGAAAAGGGAGAGAAAAATCAGGAGAGTGTAACAACGGGCCGCCACACAGAGCAGCCTTGACCTGAGTAAAGGCCTGCTGACACGGCTCCGTCCACTGGACCGTATCTGGCACCTCCTATTTAGTGAGGTCAGTCAAAGGGCTGGTGAGGTCCGAATAATTAGGAATAAACCGTCTATAATATCCCGCCATCCCCAAGAACTGCCTTACCTCCTTTTTGGTCTTGGGACGTGGGCAGGTCGCAATAGCGGCTGTCTTATCAATTTGGGGACGCACCTGCCCATGCCCCAAGTGGAAGCCCAGATATCTTACTTCCACCCGCCCAACCGCACACTTCTTTGGGTTGGCCGTGAGCTTCGCTCCCCTCAGCGACCTCAGGACCACCCTCAGATGCTGCATATGCCGCTGCCAATCATTACTAAATATAATGATATCATCTAGGTAGGCAGCCGCATACGCAGCATGGGGCCGTAGAATCCTGTCCATGAGGCGCTGAAAGGTAGCTGGGGCCCCGAACAAGCCAAACGGAAGGGTAACAAATTGGTGTAATCCAAACGGCGTTGTGAAAGCTGTCTTTTCTCTGGACAATAGAGACAAGGGGATCTGCCAATAGCCCTTTGTTAAGTCCAATGTCGAATAAAAGTGAGCCGTGCCTAGCCGATCAAGCAACTCGTCAACCCGCGGCATTGGATACGCGTCGAATTTCGACACAGCATTCACTTTGCGGTAATCTACACAGAAACGGACTGAGCCGTCCGTTTTCGGAACTAAAACTATCGGGCTCGCCCAGTTACTATTAGATTCTTCTATTACCCCCATGTCAAGCATAGCGCCTAATTCAGCCTGAACTACTTTTTTCTTGTGTTCAGGTAAACGATACGGCCGGCTGCGAACTACCACGCCTGGTTTGGTCTCGATATGGTGCTGAAACAGGTTAGTACGGCCCGGTAGGGACGAGAAGACGTCGGCAAACTCTGCCTGCAATTTCGTTAAATCAGTGAGTTGGGACGACGAGAGGTGATCTCCACCTGGAGCCAGGGTGAGGGATTGTGGTTTGACATTCGCCTCTGGCCCGAGATCATCCTCTCCGCCAATCACCGTTGCCAACATCACTGATTCCACCTCATTCCATTTTTTAAGGAGATTGAGGTGGTAGATCTGACGGGACCCGTTCCTATGGGACCGTATTACCTCATAATCTAGATCTCCGACCTGTCGTGCGACCTCGAACGGTCCCTGCCACTTAGCCATTAATTTGGAGCTCGACGTTGGGAGTAATACAAGTACTTTCTCTCCCGGTGCAAATTCGAGCACCCCCCTGGGCTGGCGTCCATAGAGAAGCTCGAAGGGGGAAAACCCTGTGGAGGCTTGCGGGACCTCTCGCACAGCGAATAACAAGGGCTCTAGCCACCTATCCCAATTTTTGGTGTCTTCGTGAACGAACTTACAGATCATGGATTTAAGCATGCAATTAAATCGTTCGACCAGACCGTCGGTTTGTGGGTGATAGATGCTAGTTCGAATCGACTTCCTTCGAGGGGGGAGAGAGGGAAGGAGAGAGAGAGTTAGTAGGTGGGGGTGCGCCGACCCCTGGGCACGCCACCATGTGGTCCTCCGCCAGGTGGATTGCCGAGTCCAGCGACGTGGGGCGGTGGCACTGGACCCACTCGGCCGTCTTTTTGGGAAGCGGAGCGATGAACTGCTCCAGCACCACCAGGTCGACGACATATTCCACGTCGCTTCCCTCGGCTAGTAGCCACTTGCGGCAGGAGTCCCGGAGCTGTTGGGCCATCACGAAGGGCCGACCGGCTTCGCCCAAGTCCAGGGACCGGAACCGCTGGCGATGTTGTTCGGGCGACCGGCCGACCCGCTGGATGACGGCCCTTTTCAGGTCGTCGAAGACCAGGAGGTTCGCCACCGGAAGTTGTTGGGCGGCCACCTGGGCCTCCCCAGAGAGCAGGGGAATGAGGCGCGCCGGCCACTGCTCTCGGGGCCACCCGCAGGCCTCCACCGACTTCTCAAAGAGCTCCAGGAAGGCCTCCCGATTGTTCTGGGGACCCATCTTGTGCAGCGGTAGGTGCATGGGTGCGGCGGGTGGCCCGGCGGCCTCGGCGCGAACCTCCCGGTTGATCCAGCTCTGGAACCTCTCACGGTCCTCCTGCTGGGCCTGGACAATGGCCTGGAAACGCCTCTCCTGATCCGTCCTTAGGTCCAGCAGGGCCTGGTGTTGTTCGCGGTGCAGGACCGCGAGGGAGGCGATGATGTCCGCAAGCGTCGTGGAGGACGGGCTTTGCATGGCGGCGGCGGCGATCCTGCTTCCTTCCCGGGTTTCGGCACCAGTGTAGCAAGTACGTTTGGAGGAAAGGAAGAGGACAAAGGGGTCGGCTGGACTGCTGACGTATTTATTAAAAAATATAAAATTAAAGTTCACAAACACCAAATGATGACTTCTATTCTGACACGTTGGCACAACACTTTCGGTTTGCTCTTTCCGGTTTCGGTTTCCGGTTTGCGTCAGCAGTCCGTCTCTCTCTCGCTTGCTTCCGACTCTCCTGGCGTTTTATTCTCTCTCCACGCCAATTACTAGAACAAGAAACAGGTGATGATAATTTTCGCCCAAACCACTCACTTACCGCTCGTCTCCTGATTCTCTCTCCCGCTGCAGACTTCGCTAAACCACACCCCCCCTGCCACAATAACCAAAACAGGGAATTGTATGAAATAAACAGGAAATCTGGTGTCCTCGTAGTTCTATGGGGTTTGTGAAGGACAGGTAGTGTTCAGGAAATTAGGGTCCAGGTAAGGGGCGGAGTCAGGGGGATGCACGTGCTCCCCTCTTGGCATTTAAAAAGCAGCAGTGTTGAGGCTCCATTTGTGTCATGTGTGCCACATCACAGGCCACCAGCCCTCGGTATTACAGCGGCCCTCCTCTCTCACGCACCCACTTCTGTCAGGAGCCTGGTGAAGGGACAGGGGGGAGCCAACCGACTCGCCACAAAGTATAAATGTTGAATGAGCTCATTAATCTATTTAACTGTAAAAATTTGAACAATATCACTTAAGACTAGTTTGACAAACAAGGGTATGCTCATAAACAAGACTGGAACCAATTTGAAGCATTCTAACAAGTACAACCACTGCAGAAAATGTATTATAGCAGCGCAGTAAGATAAAACTCTGGATGTGTGATTGACCAACTTATCGAATGTTTATCATATTATTAAAAGGCACTGCTTACCTAGTTTATGATGAAACTAAAATTTATATGCATGAGCTAAAACTCTGTACAAAATACGGGTCGCAATCAACATACAGAAGCAGAGACTGAATATTCAGACACCCGCAGCGGGACCTGATTAACTTATTCTTTCAGATAAAGACAATTATTTGATTTCAAGAACACAACTAAATCCTAATGCTATTTCACAAAATAACACAACAATCGGTGATCCATTACAACATGTCATATATCTTTTACTATACATACACTGTAACGTATTTTTCTTATAATTTTTTTATTTATTTATTTTTTTTATTTTTTTTACAAATATGTTAAACTGAACGTGTAATTAATACCTTATTCAAATGCTGTGGACTTTTAGGTCAGGGAACTACAATAACCAGCAAACAGCTCAGACTTCAAACATGGCCACAAGGTCTCTATATCCCAAAATACTCATACATGTCAGTGCTCAATTGTTGGACTTCTGATTATATGCATGCTCAGGTACCCTACCTGTATATAAAAGACTCACATTTCATTTTGTAACGTATATGCTCCTCCCATGTTTTGATGTTACAAACCCTTTTTTTGTGATCTCTGTTAGTGATGCAAAGACCAATTCATTTCCGCAAATCAATTATTTTCCACAGTTCAGATCAATGACTGGTTCATCATCTTCTTAGGTCATCTCGCAGTGATTTCAGTATGCATTTTTCTAAAAGTCTAATTCTGTATAATGTCAAAAAACAACCCACTAAGACTGATGTGCTCATTAATTTCCATCCATCCGTTCTCCAAACCATCTGTCCTCTGTAGGGTCAAACATGTTCTTAAATTTTACTCTCTTATATCATAATTTGTTATTGTTCTTGACACAAATTAATTGAGTTTTCATTCAGTTCATAGAGTAATATAACCCTTAAATGGAGTCATTCATATGAAAAATTACACACACACACACAGAGAGAGATATATTTATACACACACAGTACTGGGCAAATGTCATTCCAGACAAACTGATGATGATGAGATCAGACCTCTGTGTAGAGCACTGGCTGCTGTCCGACTTTCACTGAATTATTACAAGTAATGGCTAAAGGAATGTTCGGAAATGTAGACTGATATTTCTTACTGACACAATGTATATATATATATATATATATATGGTTGTATGTACCATAATATTTTAACTATGTAAATTATTGTACTCTACCTAACTGTGTTCATTTGCCAAAGGAATATAACTATAATTGTTTGATTAATAACAAACATTATTAACATTATAAAAGTATTAATTTATTATTAATTATCAATATAATTCATAATTAATTTATTTTTTTATTATTTTAATAAGTCTCTCAGTTCCCTTTCGAAGACTTCAGTCGATGCTGCGCTGCTCAGCGCATTGGGAAACGTCTTATTTATGACCAGCTGTGAATAATGTGTGTAACACGTCGATAGAATTGACCCGGTGGTAATATAGCCTCAGTTGATGACGTCATCGGGGCGCGCGCCCACAACACAGGGCTATAAATAGATACGCCACAGGTGCATCAACAGTACATTTTGTCTGAAGATCATTCTGTGCATGTGTGCCAGGAAGATTCTTTTCGTCAGCTACAGATCTTCTTAGGATGAGCCAACGAAACGGTAAGTGTTGTATTCCTCCATGCTCTCATCCTATGTGTAAGCTGGATACACATGATTACTGTTTTGTTTGTTTGGGGGAAGAGCACGCAGTTCTGGCTTTAGAGACGGGCGAGTGCGAGCATTGTGAACTGCTCTCAGTGAAGCTGCTTCGTGCTCGTCTGAGCTATTTTCAGACCGCACCCACCTTTTCATCGAAGGGCTCTCGTGCGGATCTGCGAACAAAAAAACCCCAAACATAGTAAGCTGGGGGATAGGTTTCTGACCTCCATGATGAGCTGTCGAAGTCATGGAGTAAACCGTATACTTACCGCATCTTTGGGCCCTCGATGTTGACTTTTTCAACTATCGTGGATGCAAAGTCGCGGGGGTATTCGGAGATGCCTCGTGTTGAAGAGACACTTGCGAGCTATCTCTCGCCCGTATCTGCATCCTTGGTTAAGAAACCTACTCTCCCCACTAAAACTTGTAAAATAACATCATTGTGGGCAAAGCCTACCAAGCTGCAGGTCAGGCTGGTGCTGCGCTGCACACTTTGGCAGTCTTACAGGCATACCAGGCTGATCTGTTGTAGGCAATCTCTGGGGAAGAGCGGTGTACACCGAATTACACGGTGCCCGTCTCTCCTCAGTGCCCTCAGGAGATCGGTCTGCCAACCCTGCTGGTGTTCCAGGGTACAGCAATCTCCGGCGAAGTGCTTCTCTCAGTTACCGCCTGGAAATGTAGCAGTGCTAGGCTCGCTACCTCTACGGAGGTCTCTAGAGCAGCTAGTACGGTTGTCCCCTGCCGGATTGCCGCTTCAGGGCACCGAACTAGTGGCTCTAGGCGCACTGAGCTTTGTCGAGCCACAGATTTGTCTCCCTGTGTGTCTAAGCAAACGGCCCATGCCTTCGGCCATTCTATGTAACAGCTTTAGTCAGCGAAACGGGGAGGCAACTGTGCCTTAATTTGACGGGCATTGAAGAGGCATTCGTCAGTTCCTCCCTCGCCGCACTCAAGGCGAAGGGCCATCGGCACCGCATTACATGGTGCCCGTCTCTTCTCAGTGCCTTCAGGAGATCGTTCTGCCAACCTAGTCGATGTTCTAGGGCGCAGCAATCTCCGGCGAGCGATTCTCCCAGTTACTGCCTGGAAACTAGCGGTGCTAAGAGGCTCGCTACCTCTACAGAGGTCTCTAGAGCAGCTAGCATGGTCGTCCCCTGACGGTCCGCCGATTCAGGGCACCGAGCTAGTGGGTCTAGGCGTGCAAGGGAGCGTTCGCCCCTTCTACAATATTTAGTACTTAGTAATAGCTTATAAGACACGGAACATCTAACATCCCCTTAAAAGGAAGTGTTAAAATTGGTACCACTTTCAGAGAGTCTGGCAGCATGGAACTTCTGCCAGGCTTTCCTGCGTGGATATTGAGCACAGAACGGATAGGACAGGATCCAATTTATTTGTCATCCTCCACGTTTCAACGGCATGGTCTCCACTTCCGTGAAACCGGAGCTGATGCAGGTACTGTCTCGAGAGCTACAGACTCTTCTGGGCAAAGAGGCCATAGAACATGTTCCTCGTCCAAGGAGAGAGTCGGGCTATTACAGCAGATACTTCCTGGTTCCCAAGAAGGGTGGAGGAGTGTACCCAATCTTGGATCTTCAAGGCTTAAACCGTACCGTCAAAGCGCTCAAGGGAGATAATATCCCAGGACTGCTCTTCAGACAAAATGTACTGTTGATGCACCTGTGGCGTATCTATTTATAGCCCCGTGTTGTGGGCGCGCGCCCCGATGACGTCATCAACTGAGGCTATATTACCACCGGGTCAATTCTATCGACGTGTTACACACATTATTCAGAGCTGGTCACAAATAAGACATTTCCCAATGCGCTGAGCAGCACAGCATCTCGTTTCGCTTTCTCAGGGAACAAGGTTACAGTTAAGTAACCGGGAACGTTCCAGTGTCAGTAGGTGTGTCGAGAGACACTGACCACTGCTGGACATCTGAAGGATCAGCAGGTGAAAATACAGATGAGGCAAACACTACTAGTTGTCCAGGAACTCTGAATATGAATGCAATTTAAGATCTTTTCACTCATAAGAATATGATCTGGAATATAGTGCATGAGTTATATGGACTACTATTATAATTATTTAATATTATGATTCTTTGTTGATAATTTAATAATGCTTCTTTGTCCAGAGTTGTCCAGAGTAAATGATGACAGGAGTTTTACTGACTGAACTCTCCTCTTTATGTGTTTAGTTCAATCATATCATGTAAAGCAGACAGTGACAAATGAGACAAATGTAATGCTGTTTAGCAGATCAGGTGATTTTTTCTTAACCAGTGGAGTTTCTACTGCAGTCGTTACTATGACAAACACACGTTTGCATGCTCATTCGTTTGTTAGGCTAATGATCCCTGTCAATACTGAAAAATCAAAGAAAGGAGATATTTGCATTGAGTGTCATGTTTTCATTGACCAATGTTCAGTGTGAAGATTCATTTGAGCTGGGATCTGCAATGTTTTTTCTAACATAAATCGACCAATCTTTATTATATTTATATTATAAATGAACTAGTTTAGTTACATTTATATTTTAAAATATTAGAGTTATATTAATGCATTTTTTTACATTTTGTACAGTATATACTAATAAAACTGATGTTTTCAGCTTCATCCCATTAAACGTTGATGGATTTCAGACCTTTAATAAAGGTACGACGCCAAGTTGTTCATGGTCTACCTTTTTTATTTTGATGTGGGTTGGTTTCCATGTGAGTGCAGTTTTGAGTGCAGTCTAGAAGTTAGTCATCGAAGGATGTGGCCAGCAAATCTTAGTCAGCATTCGGTGACAACTTCTTGGAGTGGGCGAGTGTCAGTTCGATGATAAATCTCATCATTGCTGATATGGTCTCGGTACGACACACCCAGAATTTTTCACTGACATCGCTGCTGGAAGACATTAAGTCTATGGGCAATTCTTGCAGACATCTTCAAAGTTTCTGCTGCATAGATTGCTGTTGGTGTGATGATACTGCTAAATGAATGCACCTTGGTCTTGGTTGAAATTGTTGTTGAAGACTGCTGAAGCTTTCCTCAATTTGTTGTTGTCTAATATTCAAAAGGGCATATTTGTTGGTGTTGGTGGGATATCCAACTTGCATAACCTTGGTTTTAGTTGTACTTATGCGAAGCCCTATCTTTGCTGCCTCTTGTTCTAGTCTTTTTGTCATTTCTTGTATGTTCTTCCTTGATGTTCCAAGTAGGGTGATGTCAGCAGCAAAATCAAGGTCTGTCAGCCATTCGGATCCTCGCCATAGATTTGGTCATTGCAGGATCGACCCCAACGGAATCCAGCTTGCTCTTCTCAAAGTTTCTTGTCAACTGCTTCTCTTAGGTGCCGTAGAAGGACGATGCAGAATACCCTTCCAGGAACGAATAGGAGCATGATCCCTCTCCAGTTGCAATCAGCGAGATTTCCTTTCTTTGGGAGTTTGATGATAACTTCCCTTTGCCAATCCTCTGGGACTTGAGCTGTTGCACAGCATGTATTTAGGAGAGTCATCAGTTTTTTCAATGATGGGGTGGCCACCACGTTTTAGAATTTCAGCTGATATCATGTCTAATCCTGGCACTTTGTTATTCTTTAGCAAGCAGATAACTGTTGCTGTCTCTGTTGTTGTGATGGCATCCAGATGCACGGCAAGATCCTTGTCAGGAGCGAGTGGGTTGAAGGCAAAAAGCTCTGCTGGCATTGGCATTTTCTTAAACCTGCACCCGCCCGCACCTGCTATGTTTGTGTTTGTGTCCCACTCCCATGGACTTTATCTCAGAGTTTGTGAAAAATTTACACAAATAGGTAGGCAGGATAAATATTTGTTCAAGATAACATCCAGAATAACAGATTAAAATCATGATTTCATTTAAATAATATGAAGAAATCGATGCTAAACCAAAGCACTACATACGATAAAAAAATTCTGTATTTTTTTAGCATTATAAAACAATAACCGTTAAAATAAAACCGCAAATAGCGGCACCGCACGCTTGGCCTACTGCATACGTGCACCAAACAATTAACTAGGAAATAACTTTACCATTAAATAAGTAAACACGGAGAACTTTGAAAATAAGCTACATATAATTTTTACACAATTAATACAAAACAAAATAAATAAAACAAAATAGAACGGGTTTTTAAAAATGTGAAGCGTTTTATATATATAGTAATGCAATTTCAATTCTCTGTATATGTGTACTGTACATATGGAAATTTGATAATAAAGCAAACTTGACTTGACTTGCTCATAAAATAATCCCTAATTTTTTATCATACAGATAAGAGTAATACATCTTTCAAGTCTGTAAAGACTCTAGGTTTATTTTTGTGCACTCACAATACCATGCTTTTGTAAAATAATGAAAGCAAACATGATGCGCTTACTGCTGTCTCGGTCTGTGAACTTGAACGCAAAACTCTTTGCCTTACAGACAATAAAATATATAGCTATAGAGAGTGAAATGTATACTTTCAAATGAACCAATTCAAATGAAAAACAAATTCTCAGATTATGTATGAAACATGTATACAGGCACATCCACTATACCGCGGATTCAGTGTCACCGACTTCCGAAAACAAAGAAACACTAGTTTATCAAATTATTAAAATGTTCATGCAGCCTCCTTTCCTGTCACATTCATAATCATTTCTTCTGCCAGTGTGCTGTAGCAAGCTTTATGGGTGTGTTTGAGCATTTATTAGGCTATGTGTGCAATTAAAGAGTCATTATAATGATTTAAATGGTTTATTAACAAACATGCGAATAGTTGACTACTGCATCTCATGATCGACTACTAATCAACCAAAAAGAAAACCTTAGTTGAGGGCAACCCTAGTTCCTAAAGACAATTTTATGATCAGTTTATAAAGGAAAACCTTTTCCCCATTTTTATCACAGAATAAGGCAGGAAATATATTTAAAAGTTTCTATAGACTACTAAATGATAAGTCAAACAGTACTGCATTATTCAAATAGTTTATTCTACAGCATCTAGTACTTCAGATGTATTCATCACACCCAAAGAAAAACTGCAGTGCTTTACAAATATAGGACAGGAAGATCTAATTTAACCTATAACTGCATCAACATGCCTATTAGATCATATACCCACAAGATTACTGCAAGAGTTGTTACCTGTAGCAGAAGAACTGCTTCTCAATATTATTAATTCATTGTTATTTTAAGGTCACATCTCAAAACCATTCAAGCTGATCTTTATTAAACCTCTTATTGAAAAACAACAACAAGATCCTAATGAACTGGCAATTACAGACCAATTTCAAATCTACCATTTATGTACCATTTATTTTAGAATAAGTTGTGTCTGCACAATTGTGCTCCTTCTTGCAAAAAATAAATAAATCTCTTTGAAGGATTTCAGTCAGGCCCCACCATAGCACAGAAACTGCACTTGTTAAAATTACAAATGATTTGCTTCATCTCAATTATCACAAGTAAACCACAAGGATCTGTCCTAGGTCCTCTGCTATTTTCAATATGCATGTTACCCCTTGGTAATGTTATTAGAAAATACGGAATTAGGATCCATTGTTATGCTGATGATAACTACAACCCGAATTCCGGAAAAGTTGGGACGTTTTTTAAATTTTAATAAAATGAAAACTAAAGGAATTTCAAATCACATGAGCCAATATTTTATTCACAATAGAACATAGATAACGTAGCAAATGTTTAAACTGAGAAATTTTACACTTTTATCCACTTAATTAGCTCATTTAAAATTTAATGCCTGCTACAGGTCTCAAAAAAGTTGGCACGGGGGCAACAAATGGCTAAAAAAGCAAGCAGTTTTGAAAAGATTCAGCTGGGAGAACATCTAGTGAATAATTAAGTTAATTGATATCAGGTCTGTAACATGATTAGCTATAAAAGCTTTGTCTTAGAGAAGCAGAGTCTCTCAGAAGTAAAGATGGGCAGAGGCTCTCCAATCTGTGAAAGACTGCGTAAAAAAATTGTGGAAAACTTTAAAAACAATGTTCCTCAACGTCAAATTGCAAAGGCTTTGCAAATCTCATCATCTACAGTGCATAACATCATCAAAAGATTCAGAGAAACTGGAGAAATCTCTGTGCGTAAGGGACAAGCCCGGAGACCTTTATTGGATGCCCGTGGTCTTCGGGCTCTCAGACGACACTGCATCACTCATCGCCATGATTGTGTCAATGACATTACTAAATGGGCCCAGGAATACTTTCAGAAACCACTGTCGGTAAACACAATCCCCCGTGCCATCAGCAGATGCCAACTAAAGCTCTATCATGCAAAAAGGAAGCCATATGTGAACATGGTCCAGAAGCGCCGTCGTGTCCTGTGGGCCAAGGCTCATTTAAAATGGACTATTTCAAAGTGGAATAGTGTTTTATGGTCAGACGAGTCCAAATTTGACATTCTTTTTGGAAATCACGGACGCCGTGTCCTCCGGGCTAAAGAGGAGGGAGACCTTCCAGCATGTTATCAGCGTTCAGTTCAAAAGCCAGCATCTCTGATGGTATGGGGGTGCATAAGTGCATACGGTATGGGCAGCTTGCATGCTTTGGAAGGCTCTGTGAATGCTGAAAGGTATATAAAGGTTTTAGAGCAACATATGCTTCCCTCCAAACAACGTCTATTTCAGGGAAGGCCTTGTTTATTTCAGCAGGACAATGCAAAACCACATACTGCAGCTATAACAACAGCATGGCTTCAGCTTTGAAGAGTCCGGGTGCTAACCTGGCCTGCCTGCAGTCCAGATCTTTCACCTATAGAGAACATTTGGCGCATCATTAAACGAAAAATACGTCAAAGACGACCACGAACTCTTCAGCAGCTGGAAATCTATATAAGGCAAGAATGGGACCAAATTCCAACAGCAAAACTCCAGCAACTCATAGCCTCAATGCCCAGACGTCTTCAAACTGTTTTGAAAAGAAAAGGAGATGCTACACCATGGTAAACATGCCCCGTCCCAACTATTTTGAGACCTGTAGCAGAAATCAAAATTGAAATGAGCTCATTTTGTGCATAAAATTGTAAACTTTCTCAGTTTAAACATTTGCTATGTTATATATGTTCTATTGTGAATAAAATATTGGCTCATGTGATTTGAAAGTCTTTTAGTTTTCATTTTATTCAAATTTAAAAAACGTCGGTTTGTATATATGTCAACAAGACCAGATGAAACTTCTAAATTATCTAAGCTAACAGAGTGTGTTAAAATGTAAAAAATTGGATGACCAATAATTTTCTCCAATTGAATTCGGATAAGACAGAGAAATTACTTATTGGACCAAAAAGCAGTGCACAGAATCTCTTGGATTACGATATGCAACTAGATGGATGTACCGTTACTTCCACTACAGTCAAAAATCTGGGTGTTATATTAGACAAGCAATTTGTCTTTTCAAAATCATGTTACATGTTACAAAAACAGCAATCTTCCATCTTAGAAACACAAGCTACAAAACATGTTACCTTGTTCTGATGCAAAAAAGCTAATTCATACATTCATGACCTCTAGACTGGACTATTGTAATGCACTGCTAGGTGTTTGTCCTGCATCTTCAATGAACAAGCTGCAGGTTATACAAAATACAACGGCTACACTCCTTACCAGGTCAAGAAAATATGATCATATTTCCCCAATTTTACAGTCTCTGAACTGACTACCTATTAAGTTCCGTATTAGTTACAATATATTATTACTTACCTACAAGGCCCTTAATGGTTAATCTCCTGCATTCAACACATGACACATTGTGCTCTACTTTTGTGTTCTTGAATGCTAGTTTTTTGGGTCCTCCACTTAGTTTTTTTTAGCGTGTTTACTGTACATCTTGTCACATAGTAGCTTTTAGACATCGTTCTGTTTTTTTTTTTTTGTCAGAAATGTCAAGGAGGCAGCTTCCCGCAATACAAAGTCAATGAAAAGCGTTGGATTGTTTTTCCCCCGGTGGGCGTGGTTTTCCAGATTATGACACGTGTCGATCTGTCTCTATAAGTTATTACTTCTACGAGTCTGTTTTGGCTTGTTGCGCGAGAGCACCCTCTAGCATTGAGTTTTTTTACCTCTAGAGTTTTACCTCTACTTGAACACACCTACCTGAATAAAGTCAGGGGGGACGAATTTACATTTCATTAAAATTTAATATTTATTAAATATAATGCAGCTCTCGTTCTACACACAGCAATATAAACAAATGTGCCTGTTGTCTTTCGTTCTTGCTGCTTGATTGAGAAAAGTTTAAAGTGCATCGAGGGCTTTATATTATCTGACAAATACTATTACTTTTAATTTTTATTATTACAGTATTTATTAAAAAAATGTTGAGTGTCTTAAGTATAATTATCACAACACTGGTAAAACAGGTTTATTGTCAAGATTGTTAGCTGGAGTGGCCATGAATTCCAGTAGAGGGCACTCCACTCAGGATTCCCATAACCTCCAATTCCCATAACCCCTTGCTTAGTGCTAATCACCACCAGGTGCTCCCCATTACCACTCCCCTGTATATACTGTGTTTGGACTCGATGGTCGAAGTCTGAGCATTTTTCTAGTGTTTGTTCTTTCCATGTTTGATTTTGGATTGTGAATACCGCTTTTGATTCTCTGCCACCTGCCCTGACTTCTGCCTGGTACTGTTCTGGATAACCCTTTACACACTTGATGCTATTGTTGTATTACTGCCTGTTTGAGCATTCTATAATAAACTACTGCAAATGGATCTGAACGCCTCTGACTCCATGTTACAGAGTTTATTATAGATTATGGGAAATGGAAATGGACACCAAATACAAGAGTCCTGAGTGGAGTGCCCTCTACTGGAGTTCATGGGCACTCCATCTGACGATTGTGACGCTTATACTGATTCATAATCCAAATTAAACTTATCAGCACTGTTTTTCATTTTCATCTTCATCATTATCATTTAAAAAAAGGAATAAATTCAGAACAGGATTAGAATATAATTCTATTTTAAATAAGGAAAAAGCAACAACAACAATAGAGTATACAACAGCAAAACTAAATAAAATTTGAATTCACGAGTTCGCATTTACTTATAATTAAATAAAGGTTATGCGTATTTGGCGTGCTGTCCGGGGGGAGAGCTCCGAGCCCGGGGCACCCCCATCCCCCCACCCCCCGGTCTGGGGAGAGGGGTCTGAGCTCGGAGTTCGGCTTAGCCCAAGTGCTCCCCTGAGTTTTTCTACCTGAGCTGGGGTGGAAACTTGGCTGAAGGTGCGAGATCGGGGTGGCGGAGGGATTCTGAAAGTCGAGAGATAACAAAGGTAGGATGTACTTGATAATTTATAGGCGTTTTCTCGAGCTGATTGGTAACCAGTATAATTGCTGATGATGATGAACTGGCCGTGTTAATTATCCGTGCACGCTTCTCCCGAAATTCGTTTGTGAAACGTCACTTCACGAGTTCGCATTTTCTTATAATAAAATAAAGGTTATGCGTATTTGGCGTGCTGTCCGGGGGGAGAGCTCCGAGCCCGGCAAGACTCCCGAGCCCGGGGCACCCCCCACGTCCGGGGAGAGGGGTCTGAGCTCGGAGTTCGGCTTAGCCCAAGTGCTCCCCAAAAAGCAATTAGAACGGGACAGCAGCCAGATACGCAAATTTACGTCTCCCCAAAAGCTGTGCTTAAATGTTAGATGGGTGCTGGGCATCCTTTGGTGTATAAATGTTACGGCAGTGTCTATTTGACTTCCATGGAAGCATCCACTTGAAAGAGAGAGATGGGAACTCCCACTGGAGACGCAATTATTGCGGCAGTTGGGAAGATCGAAAAGGCTCCTGCGGGAGCATACACTGCTGCGGCAGTGAGGATAATTTGGAAAAGGCTCCTGCGGGAGCATGCACTGCTGCGGCAGTGAGGCAATATGGAAAGGCTCCTGCGGGAGCTGGCACTGCTGCAGCAGTAAGGGAATATGGAAAGGCTCCTGCGGGAGCTGGCACTGCTGCGGCAGTGGAAAAAATACGGAATGGCTCCTGCAGGAGCTGACACTGCTTTGGCAGTGAGAAAAATATGGAGAGGCTCCTGCGGGAGCATACACTGCTGCGGCAGTGAGAAAATATGGAAAAGGCTCTTGCGGGAGCTGACACTGCTGCGGCAGTGAGAAAAATATGGAGAGGCTCCTGCGGGAGCATACACTGCTGCGGCAGTGAGAAAATATGGAAAAGGCTCTTGCGGGAGCTGACACTGCTGCGGCAGTGAGGAAATTCGTAAAGGATCCTGCTGGAGCTGACACTGCTGCGGCAGTGAGGAAAAAACACGTGAAGGCTCCTGCGGGAGATGACACTGCTGTAGCAGCAGGGGAAATATATGATGGCTCCTGAAGGAGCGGGGTGCTGTTGGAATTGGGAAATGGAGATGGCTAGGAAAAAAAAAAAAAACGGGTGGCTGATGAGGGTTTGATGGGCTTTCTTGAGATTTATGCGGTCTGATCGGATGTAGCTCTTAAAAGCTTCTGATGACCAGCGACCGAGTGTTTGGATCTGATGTTGGGAAAGGCCATTTTGAGCCGCTGTGGTGGCTGCACCGATTCTGAAGGAATGGCTGGAGAAATCGTCAGCTGAGATGCCGGACAGACGTAAGACAGATTTCAAGTGTTTCTGGAACCAAAGACGGGAGACGGGGCGGCTACAGTCATCTGTGAAAAGAGGGTCAGAAAGGGATTTAGCTTGGGCTTTCCTGGGCTGGAGGAAGGCTAGGAGAGTTTGGTATTGGAGAATAGGTGATTGGAAGTTAAAAAATAAAAATAAAGTGGCCCTTCATGGTCTGATCTGTTTTACTTCGCTTTATATGAATTGACATGGCTTCATTGTCCAGAACTGCTAGATCAGAAATGGTGGGGTGGATATTTGGATTAAAGCTGGAAGTGGTAGTGAGCTCTGAGCATCTGAGAAAGCCGAAGAAGGCTAGAATAAACATGGCATCTAGCGTTCGAGCAGTGTGGATGGAATGGTAACCTTTGCGAAGCGTAGAAATGCATTTAATTAGGATTTCGAAGGTTGTGGGCCGCCTGGAGTCTGGGCGCGTGGGGTGGGCTCTTTGAATGCCTTTGATGAGAAGGGAGGTCTGTGAATTGGCTATTTGGGGTGAGGGTGAACCAAATATGAGTTTATGGAAAAATTGGATTCCACTTCGATAGCTTTTGATGGAGCTGACTTAGAGGGTTTTGTTAATGTTGAGGTGTGATATAAATGAGGTGATGGAGAGCAGGGAAAAATCAGGGAACGGTAGATTAAAGGCGGAGTGGAATGCTTTAAAGCATTTCCATGCTGTGAAGTATGACTGCAGGGTACTTGGGGAAATGGCTTGGAGAATAGAATCTCTTAATTTCGAGAAGGGGTCTCAGAGGATGATTCAGAGTAATATTAGTTCTGAATAAGGAGGTACTGGGGTTGGGAGTGGTTCCGCCTGCGGTGCCAACAGCCTGAATTTCTGAAAGGCAAAACTTGCCTCAGGAATGTGTTTTGAGGTTATGATGAACTGATCGTTAGCGGAGATCCAGATTAAACGTCTTTGAAAGGGCATTAAGGTGGGTGAATGAGAACGGCCATTATTAATTAAATGTACAGTAGCCCCGTTATCGCAGTAAACAACGATGCTGGACCATTCTTTTCCCCACAGAAAGGCTGCCAGGACAAGATGATATAGCTCGAAAGGGGGTGAGGATATTAATGGCTGGGGAAAATCTAACGGCTGGGAGGGCAATGTAGAAGCGGACCAGTGATTTTGGTGAAATCCTCCGAAACCGATGGAGGGGGCGGCGGCTTTTGATTATTGGTGATTCCATAGGCTCTCTCTCGCGCACCTGCGCGGTTTAAAACATCCAATAGTTATGATTTGTCAAGAACAAGGGGTTTAGCTCCACCCATGCATGATAATATCGTGCATTGTCGATCTTACAGGCTGACGATATGACGATTTGAAAAATGACCATATCGCTCAACTCTAGCGGGAGCGAGAACTGCTGCGGCACTGAGGAAATATGGAAAAAAGGATCCTGCGAGAGCGGGCACTGCTGCGGCAGTGGAGAAAAACAGATAGAGGCTCCTGCAGGAGCAGGCACTGCTGGGATGCTGGAGTGAGGATGGGCTATTATGGATGGATAAGGGGATGTTTGAAGAGGGTTAGTTATGGTGGGTCACGAGTTTGAGTGAACAGGGATGGACTGGCGTTAAGGGGGTTGGCTGATGAGGGTTCGATGATCTTCTTTTATATGGAGACATTAGGGTATGGCGGAACAGAGAAGTATGAGGAGCATGAGAGGAGGAGGAAAGATAGCTGCTGGAGCCACCTACGGAGATGTGCTTACGCTTGGGACGGTTCTGGTAGTGGAATAAAGAGAGGGTAAAAGGCGGGCATTGGGGCCTGCACCATTAGTGGAGGAATGCTCACACTTGGGACAGCTCTGGGAGTGGAAGAGAGAGGGGAAAGGAGGGGAATGGCGGACAATGGGGCCTTAGCCAAGGGTGTTCGGAGGGATGGGTAGGGCGGAACATAGAGAAGGAAGGGGGAGCAAGAGAGGAGGAGGAAAGATAGCTGCTGGAGCCGCCTGCGGAGACGTGCTCACGCTTGGGACGGCTTCGGAAGTGGATGAAAAGAGGGGGAAAGAGGAGGTGAACGGCGGGTATAGGGGCCTGCGCCAATATGAGAGGCAATGTCACACTGGGGTTAGACTGTGGGGCTGCAGGCCATGAGTAGGGGAGAGGGTTGTCGGAAAAGGGGTTGTGGATGGGTCTGCACTGCTATCAAAGGCATGCTCGCGTTAGCGTCTGTTACGGGAGCTGGAGGCCACTGAAAAAGAAAAAGGAGGTAAGTAGCAGCAGGAAGAAAGTAAGGGTCTGGGTTGCAAGTGAAAGCAGCTTCGCACTTGCTTCACGTGTTGTTGGTCACAGGAAGGGAATCCTGAAGAACCTATGTGCAACCTGCACTACTACCGGAGGCAGCCTCACGCTAGTGTTTACTACGGGAGCTGGAGGCTGCTGAACAGAAAATGGTTTATTAATAGCATTAGGGAGCGGAAGAGTTGTGGGCATTTTTACAAATGGAGGCAGCCTCACGTTTGCTTCAGCTGCTGTAGCTGTAGGCCATGCGCAGGGGTTGGGGTAGTAGCCTGCACTGCTAGCAGAGGCAGCCTTATGCTAATGTCTGCTACTTGAGCTGGAGGACACTAAAAAAGAAAAAAGGGGGGGTTAGAAGTAACAGGATGCAAATACTGGGATGTGCAGGCCAGTGTTGCAAGTAAAAGCAGCTTATGCTTGCTTCGGCTGCTGTAGATGTTGGCTACGGGAAAGTAGAGGGATTAGTAACATTAGACAATTCCTCGAGCCTTGTCCACAATAATATGTTCCTGTTGAAAAACATCTTTTCCTCTCGTTTTGGCCTTCCAGCCTTTGAACGCTCTCCAGAGTGGATATATTTGAGGATGCTGTGTTCACGTTGTAGTATGGACTGTAGAAACAGAGGCTTTGAAAACGAAGCATGTTTAGTCTTGTAACACATTCTACCAATAGACATGTTTATAGCAGTTAACTCGCAGTTATGTGCTATTCACTTTAACATGGTTTCTAAAAATTATTTTGCATGCTTTTCATATTACAGTCCTAAAAGACAACAGAAAATTTACTCACGATTGCTGTCCTGCGGAAAACACGAGGGCAGTTGCGTTTTAGATCAATTCTGAGTGATTGCTCCAGTAAATGGTGAAATATTTCCATAAATAAATTGATCCTGCCAGAAAATTTAAATGAAACTTATGTCTGTATCATCTGAGTGAGGTTTGGACATGCACGGTAAGGCAGGTGTAACGTTAATGGGTTCAGACATTTCGGTGTGGATAACAACTCTGAAAAAATGCCTTGTTGGCTTCATGGATAAAAAATGGCATCGACATCGGACAGAATTACATCATAACATCGTTTAACAAACTTTAGCAGCGAGACTTGCATTTTAGCAGCTTCACCTGAAAAATATTAATTTGCAACACACAGTCTGCACTACTAGTGGAGGCAGCCTCGAACCGCGTTGTGGCCGGAAAGGCCGCGGTGAAGGGCTGAGCCGCGGTAGCAAGTGAGTGAGGCTTTGCTTCGGTGAGATCTGGGGCGCGGCCCCATTACTTCTCTGGTGGTGTCGAGCGAGGCAAGCTCGGGGCTTTGCACGGTCTGTTGGCCACAGCGTGTGGCTGTTTGAGAAGAGCAGGTGTCGCGATAACACTTGATGCTCGGCGGCTGTGTTAGGCGGGATAGGAGTGATCATGGGGCCGGCGAATTGCAGCAGATCTGAAAAAATCCCTGGTCTAACGTTAGATCTCTTCATTGGATGGAAAATTGGGTCTGTGATGAGATGGCAAACTGCGCGAACCGAATTCTGAAAGTCGAGAGATAACGAAGGTAGGATGTACTTGATAATTTATAGGCGTTTTCTCGAGCTGATTGGTAACCAGTATAATTGCTGATGATGATGAACTGGCCGTGTTAATTATCCGTGCACGCTTCTCCCAAAATTTGTTTGTGAAACGTCACTTAAATTGCACTGAAGATTAATTTAATGAATAAACTTAATATGAGGTATATTTGTAAACATAAACTAAATGAAACAGAAACTGACGAAAGCTTGGCTACCCCACACTCAAAACTGTAGTTTTTGACTGTTTTTTTCTTGACAAGAAATGCATTTATTAAGATGCGGAACTGCCATATCTCTTTATGACCACATCAAACGGGAGTATTTTCAGATGCACACTTGAGCGTCGCCTCAACGTCAGGCACAAGTGAAACGAGTGTTAAAAAGCTAAAGCAGCCAAATGGATTTCAGTAGAACAACTGTGAACTGCGGTGTAATGATGTTGTTAGAATATATGTCAGTAAAACCTTCACATCAGCCATTTTACTGTGCTCACGGCATACACTCTTCAACAGTACGCAAATGTGAGGCGCACTCTCTATATCACTTCATCATAAATAACCCGCACAAGAAACTATGAGCATACATACCAAGTTCTGTCTTCAGCTAAGTCATGAAATCACCAAAAAGTTGGTTAAAGCTGTAAATTGTGCATGTATACGCAGCGTATAAGAATGTCTCTCAAATGCATGTACTTAAATATATTCTTCACAAGCTGATAGAGGTTTTTTTTTTTTTTTTTTTGCAATTGAATGCACAAATACAGTGCCATTATAATAGAACATATGCAAAAATGAAACCATTGAAATGCATTAATTAAAAAAAAATTATATTCTGGCATTTATGTCTGGCATTTATTTATGCCTTTTTCACATTTTTATCACCATCTGCATGCTTCATCCAAGAGTATGCAATGTTGTAGAACAAGCATTTGGGAGTTTTGAGATGGAAGGAATAATACAAAAATGTTCATATTCACTAACAAGTATTACTTGATCTATTTCACAAAATGTTGTAGAAATTAATTTTACTCAGTTGTGTACAGTCCAGTACATTATAATCAAACACATTTTATATTGAAATAATGAAGATTTCTGTGCCAGTGCCACCTCAGGCCGGTTGCTGCCCCTCTCTGGCCACCACTATGAAAACATGCTGGCTCCGCCACTGAACAGATCAGATTTCTTTAATAGTACTAACTTTGATTAAATATTTAGTTTCAGTCTCATACATTTGAACTCTGTGAACAGAGCTGTTTTTGACAAGGTAAAAAGGATTTACACGGCCTTTGAAGAATTTTAACCAAAGTTTGTTGAAGACATTTCATATAATCTTGTGGAAAATGGGCATCTGATGTCCCCTTAAGAAAAGACAAAAATCTGTATACATACATTTTCAATTTAAGCCTAAACATATTTTGAATGTTTGGTTTTGAAGATGTCAGCTATGTGAAGGAAAATATAATTGAAGGAAAACATTCCAGTTGATCCATGTCACATAAAAAGTGTCTTTCTGAACAATAATAGCTTACAGTGGTGCTTATTTCTGTGTTTGTGGCAAAACATCCAAAAATGTGTACAGTCTGAGATCTGTATGAAGTAATGGCTCTTTGTTTGAGCTTTGAGCAGATGATGGACTCCTGTGGAGCTCTTGATTTACATCCTGCTTGAGATCATTCAAATACACACAAAATAACATGGAAATGATCAGCGATCAGACTGATGGAGTGGAAATCAGGACAGATGAACTAAATGTTTGTGGACTCATCTGGAGCTGATATAATTAACATACAGTACATGAAGAGATTTAAAGCATTTGTCCTAGATTTCACACTATGTTCCTGGTGATTTGCATAATTTTAAGAATTTCCACTGGCCCGTCCATACTGTAATGCATATCTATTGAGTTTTACCTATTCTACACAATGTGAGATCAGTGAAAAGCTTGAGTTTGCCTCAGAAATCCCTATTTGTTCAGTGAATCTTCAATGATTGAACAATTTTCCACCAGAGACTAAAACACAATCTCCTGGAAACAACCTTACAAAGCAATAAAAAGGGGTTTAAAATGAACAAAACATGAAAGGACAATAATTGGTTAGTGTAAACAAATGTTGATCACAGTCTAAACTGTCATTTGTCCAGATGTTGTTGATAATCGAGTATCTGATAAACAAACATTCAAGACAAAATACATTTATAAATCACAGAATTTAAGAAATGATGTGAAAATTTCTGTTAATTAATGATTTGTCAGGGTATTTTAACCATCACACTAAACGACAAGTTAAAGCTACAACAAAATTATCTTATGGAATTATTGAAAAAAAAAAATGTTCCTACAAGAATTGAAAAACCTGAAATTTTTGACCTTGTGGGAAATACTTAAAAAAAAAAAAAAAAAAATCCTCCACATTGTATAATTTCCTGTCCATGTTTACTGTATACGTACCTTTCATTCAGATGTTCCACATGTTGATTTTATGATACCTTACAACAATAGTTTTTTTCTCATTCAGAATAAATTTCTTGAATGATAAAAGATGCTCAAGAAGAAAATTGCCTCACACTGGACAACACAATATAGTTATGTTGATTCAACCTATTTTATATGATTCCTTTTAGGAGTTGATCGTATTTTGAACTAACACTAATAAAGAAACTCATGGAGAGGTGAAACTTTCCAAGCATGATGATGTTTTCTTTAATTTGTATATTATTCATTTAGAGGAAGAAAAGCTGTATGAAAATGAACCTCAAGTACCAGTCATTTCTTTTTATTTATTAAAAAAAAATTTCTTAAGGTCCTCATCTTCATTTGCATTTTGCCAGATTTGTTTAGTAAATCAGACTCGACCTGAGAGGTGTTCTGAGAAAAGCAATTCTGGAGGTCCTGTGATGTGTGAAATATATTCAGCAAGAATGGAGACTCGAGCTGCTAAGAGAAACACAGATAAAAGGAGGGATGGATGCTCTTGTCATATCTGACCATCACAGGTATCTGGTTAATGGTCTTTAACAAACACGATGGAGCGACTCTCTTATCTGTTCTTACTTTTGGGTGAGTATAAATGACACGCATCAGTCAGATGATGTACAACTATAGATGCTGTTTAGATATTCTATATGAACATTTTTAAAGAATCAAATGCAACATAAACTTGATCTACATCACAGAAAGCAATGGGAATATTTTGTTTTTGTAACAGGTGTCTTTTCCATTCAGGGGAGTTCAGAAAAATTGCAAGGTAATGTCCCATTAGTTAACATGCATTAAGTAACATTAACCAATACACGACTTATAGTATTTATTGATCTTTGTTAATGTTGGTTCATAAAATACAACTGCTTGTAGTTAGTTCATGTAAGTGCAGATCCATTAAAAATATTAACTTTAGATTTTAACTTCAGAGTTTAATGTAGTAGTAAATGGAACTGAGTGTTTTGGATTGGAATTTAATATTTTGACCAAATTGAAATGTACTTAAACTTCACACATTTGAGTCTTGACCCTCTGTCTCTTTAAATGTTTCTAGAGAATTTGGCATTAAAAGGAAAAGCTGTACAGTCATCCACATATTACACCTGTGGAGCTGCAAAGGCCATCGACGGCATCAGATACGCTCCAGGTTCAGCCTCAAGCTGCTCCCACACAGAATACGATCTCAGCCCTTGGTGGAGGCTGGACCTGCTGGATTCTTACTCCATTTACAAAGTGACCATCACCAACAGAGCCGACTGCTGTCTGGATGAAACGACTGGAGTAGAGATCCGCATCGGAAACTCTCTGGAGAACAACGGCAACAACAATCCCAGGTGAAGTAATGAAAACAGTTATGAATGTGTCAGGAGAACTGGATTTGATCAGGTCAGCTGATTGTGTCGTGGTTTCTCTCTTTCTCTCTGCAGATGTGGTGTCACTTCACTTGTCCCAGCAGGCAGTTCTGTCAGTTTCTCTTGCGGTGGAATGGAAGGTCGTTATGTGAACATGTACATTCCCAACATCAAGAAGTATCTCACGCTGTGTGAAGTGGAGGTTTATGGAACAGGTAATTTATGTAATTTCACGCGGAAAAAAATAGGTCTATTGTCAAAACTGTAGAAATGTACGAAGCACAGCTCACAAAAATGTCACTTTCAAGCCCAGTATCTTTCTGTTGGTTGAATTTGCATGATCAACTTGAACATGCAGTGAAATCTGCGTGGGGAACTTTTTCGCCCTCATGGGAAACTCCGGATCACACAGATTCTTATTGGAAGTACAGCTTGCAATACAGAGTTTTCAGGGGGACAAAGTGTTTCCAACTAACTTTCAGGGAATGTTGCTAAAGGCAGGCTGAATTGTTGCTAAAAGTTGCTAAATGACGTTGTGATGTCAATGGGTGATGAAGTCATTGCATGATGCAAAATTGTGTCATTGCATAGAATATACAGTGATATTACTGAAATCTCAACAAAATTTGAAATATGTTCATTTTAAATATGTTTGGAAAAATAATATAAACATTTAAAATATATTTGGATATGTAATATATATTCAAAACTTTTTTTACAAACCAGATTCTAAAAAAGTTGGGACACTGTATGAATTATGAGCAAAAAAGGAATGGAATAGTTTACAAATCTTATAAACTTATATTTTATTCACAATATAATACCGATAACATATCAAATGTTGAAAGTGAAATGTTTGAAATGTCATGACAAATATTGGCTCATTTTGGATTTCATGAGAGCTACACATTCCAAAAAAGTTGGGACAGGTAGCAATAAGAGGCCAGAAAAGTTAAATGTACATATAAGGAACAGCTGGAGGATCAATTTGCAGCTTATTAGGTCAATTGGGAACATGATTGGGTATAAAAAGAGCCTCTCAGAGTGGCAGAGTCTCTCAGAAGTCAAGATGGGCAGAGGATCACCAATTCCCCCAATGCTGCGGCGAAAAATAGTGGAGCAATATCAGAAAGGAGTTTATCAGAGAAATTGCAAAGAGTTTGAACTTATCATCATCTACAGCACATAATATCATCCAAAGATTCAGAGAATCTGGAACAATCTCTGTGCGTAAGGGTCAAGGCCGGAAAACCATACTGGATGCCCGTGATCTTCAGGCCCTCTGACCCTTCTCTGGGCCAAGGCTCATTTAAAATGGACTGTGGCAAAGTGGAAAACTGTTCTGTGGTCAGACGAATCAAAATTTTACGTTCTTTTTGGAAAACTGAGATGCCATGTCATTCGGACTAAAGGAGACAAGGACAACCCAAGTTGTTATCAGCGCTCAGTTCAGAAGCCTGCATCTCTGATGGTATGGGGTTGCATGAGTGTGTGTGGCATGGGCAGCTTACACATCTGGAAAGGCACCATCACTGCTGAAAGGTATATCCAAGTTCTAGAACATCATATGCTCCCATCCAGACGTCGTCTCTTTCAGGGAAGACCTTGCATTTGCCAAAATGACAATGCCAGACCACAAACTGCATCAATTACAACATCATGGCTGCGTAGAAGAACGAGCCGGGTACTGAAATGGTCAGCCTGCAGTCCAGATCTTTCTCCCGTAGAAAACATTTGGCGCATCATAAAGAGGAAGATGCGACAAAGAAGATCTAAGACAGTTGAGCAACTAGAAGCCTGTATTAGACAAGAATGGGACAACATTCCTATTCCTAAACTTGAAACTTGTCTCCTCAGTCCCCAGACGTTTGCAGACTGTTATAAAAAGAAGAGAAGATGCCACACAGTGGTAAACATGGCCTTGTGGGGAAGTCGTGGCCTAATGGTTAGAGAGTCGGACTCCCAATCGAAAGGTTGTGAGTTCGAGTCCCGGGCTGGCAGGAATTGTGGGTGGGGGGAGTGCATGTACAGTTCTCTCTCCACCTTCAATACCACGACTTAGGTGCCCTTGAGCAAGGCATTGAACCCCCAACTGCTCCCCGGGCGCCGCAGCATAAATGGCTGCCCACTGCTCCGGGTGTGTGTTCACAGTGTGTGTGTGTGTTCACTGCTGTGTGTGTGTGCACTTCGGATGGGTTAAATGCAGAGCACGAATTCTGAGTATGGGTCACCATACTTGGCTGAATGTCATGTCACACTTGTCCCAACTTTTTTGAGATGTGTTGATGACATGAAATTTAAAATCAACTTTATTTGCCTAAAAATGATACATTTTCTCAGTTTAAACATTTGATATGTCATCTATGTTGTATTCTGAATAAAATATTGAAATTTGAAACTTCCACATCATTGCATTCTGTTTTTATGGACAATTTGTACAGTGTCCCAACTTTTTTGGAATCGGGTTTGTATATTTAGATATATTATATTTAAATTCAACATTAAATTAGTGACACATTTTTGAACAATTACATTTTATGTAGTAAAGCTACACATTCTGAACAGTTATAGTTCGAAGCATTAGTTTGTTAGTATGCCACACTCTAAGAACAGTCCATAAAAATTGGGCAAAATGTACTGTTTATATGAAATAATTTTCTTTATTGATTTTTTACAGGCACTTTACCTGTATTTAAAATCATGCTTTGCATTTTGTGTAGGGTTACAGGAAATGTAAACTTTATGAATAATGTCCTGGCAGTAAGTTAGCCTTCCTTTTCCATTTTTTGTACAGATTTTTCCTAACTGAGCAAAAATTATTTATACAAACTAATAAAAAGGCGTATAATAAATGAACAATTATTACTGAACTATTGTAGCTAGCAACTACTGATTCACATGTGATGTGTGTACTGCTAACACCTCTCTCCAGGCTGAGGTGCTGCCTGGCTGTTCAGTGGTTTCTTATTTTCTTTGTGATTTAGAGGTAAAATCTTTTATAATTTTAGCCACTTTTCAAAGATTGCTAAAAGTTGCCAAATAAATTAAAAAAATAGCTGAATTTGTTTCTAGGTTCCTCAGTAAGGGGACAGAAGGTGAAGATGGGAGTTTTATCAGTGTGTGTGGTTGGTTTGAGGTCCTGTGCGTGGGGGGCTGAGAACTGACTACTTCTCGTTCTGGTTTTGTCTGTGAAGAATGTGGTGATATCATCAGCTGTTATAGAAGTGGTGGAGGGGGACAGAGTAGAGAACTGAATGTTTTGAAGAGATTACATGTGTCTGGAGGACTGTTGATCTTGTTGTGGAAATATAAAGATTTGGCAGTATGGACTTCAGCAGAGAAAGATGAAACCAAAGATTGATACATACTCAGGTCTGACAGATCTTTTGATTTGTGCCACTTTCTCTCTTCTGCCCTGAGTTTTGTCTGGTGCTCATGAAGACGGGGTGAGAGAAAGAGAAATTGTTAGAGAGAGCAGCTGGGGTTGCGGAGTCTTCTGGACAAATCCAGGTCTCAGTCAAACCCAAGATGCTGAGCAAAACCATTAGTCTATATCAGCGCAATTGCTCAAATCGAAACTACAGTTCGCACTTTAGTGCAGGAAAGGAGCAATGCAAATAACACTTCTTCTTAGCCAATAGCAAGTATTATAATTACCAGTAAGTGCAATCAAAAATACAAACTACAGTGAAAATAAAAATTAGTAATAGTTAAATGACTAAATATTCCTTCCTAGCAGCAAGTAAAAATGTAAACAACAGATCTACAAACAAATATTAAAAGGGTCATATGACGTTGCTAAAAAGAACATTATTTTATGTATTTGGTGTAATGCAATGTGTTTGTGTTGTTTAAAGGTTTAAAAACACATTATTTTCCATATACTGTACATTATTGTTTCTTCTCTATCTCCCGCCTTTCTGAAACGCATCGATTTTTACAAAGCTCATTGTTGACAAATTATCACAGTGGCAAATTATTTTAATAAAAAGTAAAAGTGAACATACTTACAGACTTTGTGTCAGAAGCTCCAGACTGTCCTTGCAAAGCTGGAATTGCCCCACTTTATAGAAACAGACACCAGCATTGTAGGCTACTCTCCATACAACAAAACAAACAGCGTCTTCACAACATGGCGGCGGCAGCACGGAGAGAATAAAAGTTACGCCTTCTCTTTTTTGCATTAACATTTGGACGGTGTTATGCAAATCTTCCCACACAGTGACATCAAGATGTGAGGGCATGTTTAATCAAGGTGTTTTAGGAGGTAGTGGTTTACTCTCTTTGGATTTGAGACTTTAGTCTTTGCAACTTTACAGATATTCTTTATGCTACAAGATTTGTCACACTCCAAAGAGAAATGAAAAATTTAAATTACATCATATGAGCCATTTAATCAAAACACTCATGATCTGCCGTCTGTCTTTTCTGTTGACTAATCGCTTCTCATCTTATATTTTAATGACTTCATCCTAAATTCTTTATTTATTCCTTCCTTTTCTAGCCTGAGCTTATTTGAACAATGCCTGAAACTTGGTATTATGAACACTTCCTGTTTCTGTTTTCCTCTTTAAGAAGAATCCCTTTATGTATTCCCCAGTTGTAAGAAATGACTAAATGTAAATGTAACTCGCTACTCAGACCTTAACTAATTGGAACGAAGACTGTGCTGGTATTCCTATATTATATGTACATATAATGTAGGAAACCGGCCAATTTTATATATTTTACATATATTGAAAACCTATACCAAAACCCTATATTAAAACATGCATGTTTATACAGGTTCTTTCCATGTGGCGTAACTCAGTCAGTGCTCTTTAAAAAACAAAGTTTGGTACTCAACCCTAGTTGTAGGGCCCTATAAAATTAGGTTTTTTTAGTCCCAAAATGTCATCCAATATTCCAATTTTTTACAAATTTTTTTACAAAAGTTTCCATTTAAATTTTTCAGAAATCCATTTTATTGGTTAGATGTAATTTAATTAAACATATTATTAACTGAAAAAATATTAAACATACAATACAACAACAACAAAAAGACCAACAATTTAGCAAAAATCACATACCTCAAACTAATATCTCAGGGGCAGATGTAAGTAAAAATTTTAGATTTTTGGTCAAAGGGGTTGGCTGACAAAAAGTTTATGAATCCCTGGTTTATATGTTCATAAAGTAAGATATAATAAAACTGAATAACATATATGATATGTTTCTCCGACAGCCAAGAAGCAGGTGATCCGAGTGCAGGTGAAAGCTGCTGAGAATGTGGATGAAGCTGAACTGAAGGAGCTCGTCTTAAACAAGGTGGATTTTATAATACTCATCTGACTAAAATTAATTGTTGAACATACAGCAAACAGAAAACATCAGGTCAGTTTAGACATCAGTCTAGAAAATAAGGCTCAAGAAAATCAAATCAGATTTCCCCATCAGTGTGAACAAAAACCCACCTCAGTCAGTCTTTATGTAAAGACAAAACACAATGCTTTTTGTTCAGAGTTTTGACTAATTCTGTCCTTTCTGTAAGATTTGTAAATTAAGAGATTGAGTTGAAATGCCTCAATCTTGTCTGCGTGGGATTTATCCACTGAGTAACTGAAGACTGTTTCTGTGTGTAGTTAAATCAGACGCTGAGCGATCAGGACGTCATACTGACATGGAGGACGCAACCCAATGGGGAAGTCTTCCAGAAGAACAGGACTGTACTGAAACAATCTCCTGTTTGTTCTTCTTTGAAGTGAAATTGTATTTAATGCAATTCATTATTAGTTACAGATATCTGAATTATTACATTAGATTATTGCATTAGGCTAACAATTTATAGTAATTTCTTAAATTTCTCATTGATTCATTTAAATGAAAGGTATGTAGACCTAAATATGAGCGAGAAAATGGTAGGATGTTTTAGCATTGTAGTTTAACTCTCTAAGAATAGATAAATGCCTTTGGGAGGATTATAAATCAAATTTTCTCACAAGCAAAAAGCACCAATTTATTAAACACATTTCAGCACTTAAAGGAATAATGACATGAGAAATCAAATCTGCCTTGTTTGTTTGTACCATTAAAGGGTCATGACTTTACATACAAAAACATCCAAATCAATAAGCAATAGGTTTTTTTCTACCTTGGTTTTGAGATTGCCTCAAGAAATGCTCTGTTCTCTTACGAGAGTTCTCTCGTACTGCGTCTTAGCTAAGACGCTACGGGAAAAGTCTCTTTTCATGAAATACTGAAGCAAACAATTATCCTTAATTTTGAATTGTTGTAAAGCGCATTTGCAGCAGCACACAGCCATAGGAGAGACGGCTCGCTCGCTCATTGGCTGCTCTGCGGCAACTGCACAGCCTATCGAGCGCAGGCTGATGCAACATCAGACCAATTCCCGCCGAAACGGGTGTGCCCTAACCCTATAAAAGGAGCTCGAAAAGGCTGACTCACCTGATTTTTCATCTCTTCAGCGAAGCTCACGCATCGTTGGATCACGAAGGAAGCAAGCGCCGTCTGATAAGCATCTCAGCGGGACGAGCCACTTCTGAAGCCGCTGGCCTTCGCCGCCTTCCACTGCCGTTCCTGCTGCGCTCTCCGGCGCCTATATCCTTTTATATCCTTGTGGGTGTTCGCCCTGCGACATACACTCGTAAAAGAGCTGCGTCTTTTTAAAGGTGCCCTCGTGTGGCTCATGCAGAGCCCCGCTCAGCGAAGGAGACCGTCACGTCATCTGTGTCTCCTGCCTGGGTGAGGATCATGCAGCGCTCGCGCTCGCTGACGGCGGCTGCCCTCACTGCGAGCTACTGCCGATGTTGACTCTGAGGACTCGCCTGGCATTCTTCTCTGAGCCTGCATCCTCCGCTGCGCCGCAGCGCCGTAAAAAGCGCCGCTCCCAGCGATTACCCGAACCGCCTCCAGCTCTACCGAGCTCGCCGGTTCTCCCTGCTTCACCGGCCTCCCCTGCATCGCTTCCCGATGGTCAGCGCCCGCTGTCTGCTGCCGCGTCTTCCGAGGAAGTGGATCTCAGGGCCGCGTCGGAGGAAGAAGATACGTGCTCTCTGCTAGCTTCGGGCAGTGAGGGTTGGGCGAGCTCCGGGGATCTCGCGCCTTCTGCTCAGAGGCCCGGCAGACGGGCTGATATCGAGAAAGAGCTGATGTGAGTGCTCGCGCTGGCCGCGGCGAGCCTCGGCCTCGAGTGGTCTGCACCAGCGCCCCCCTCTCGTTCCCGGATGGATGGTAGCTTTCTGCTGGATGAGCGTATTTCTCCCAGCTCGAAGCCCGCCCCGTTTCTTCCTGAGCTTCATGAAGAAGTGGCGAAAGCTTGGAACGCTCCATACTCGGCGCGAACTCGTTTGTCTGTTTCGCCAGCATTCTCCACACTGGACGATGCTAAAAACAGAGGCTACCAGTCACTTCTGCCGGTGGAACAGGCTATAGCAACGCACCTTTGCCCGCCCTCTGCTGGACGGCGGACGAAAGCGGCGTTGACATCGAAAGCCTGCCGCATGACGTCATCTCTGCTCGCACGGATCTTTTCTGCTGGTGGGCAGGCTGCGTCTGCGCTACACACCATGGCTACGCTGCAGATTTTCCAGGGCGATCTCCTCCGCAAGCTGGATGAGATGGGACCTGAAGCTATCTGCCGCGCGGATCTGAGGAGTGCTTCGGATCTCTCCCTCCGCGCTACTAAGTCCTGAAGGAGTGGATGCCGAGTTGCCATATGCTTCATACTGATATTAATTATATTATTACATGATTTCTTGTTTGACTATTAATCAAGTTATGGCAAGAGTGAAATGTGTAACCTTATGTGCGCTTAAGAGATATTAAAGAATCTTGTTCTACCCTGTATTTCTTTTCCTCAAGATTAATGTGCACATATTATGTGTGTGTATCCAACCGTAATGATAAGACACTTGCCAGTGCTAGAAAGCCTTGAATTTTAGATAAGTTCTCTGTGTATGTGTGTTAGTATCTGTCTGTACAGAGAGAAGCTCAGACAGTCCCAGGACAAACGATCAACTGCCAGTGTCCAGCGTATCAGATATACGTCTTTAGAGAGTTTATCTAGGTTTTGGAACCAATCAGAATTCTGTTGACTTATGTATTGACGCAATTAGTATCCTCTGTCAGGGTATAACTGTGGTTGATTTTGAGTTGTACGGGGGCGGCCTTACGAACTCCGTCGAGAGTATTGAAGCTGACTTCTGCTGATGAAACTGCAAACTATTTTCTTCAGTAAAATTATTATTATTAATTGAACTCATCTCTGACTCCTGGTCTTCATTGCGACATATCTGGTCCTTGGGTTTTAACTGTTAAATTACACCAACAGTTAATGGTGGAGGATGCGGGCAATCATTCTTTGGTGACATCCCTGATCAATCATTAAACCAAGGTAGGAAAGATTTTACATTTAATATTATTGGTTAGGGACTGTCTGTAAGTGGAGGGGGTCGAGAGAAGGAGGAACGATAGCCTCACTCAGATGTGAGGGGGTAGACACCAGCTCCGGGGTGCAGTAGGTAAATTGGTGTCATGGTACACCTGTAAATGAAGTAACCTTGTGAGTAAAAGTGGTACAAGTGCACATCGGTAAGTCTTAGGATAAGATATATTTAAAGATGTGTACAGTTACAGTGAAGTGAAGTGACGTGACATGACGTTCAGCCAAGTATGGTGACCCATACTCAGAATTCGTGCTCTGCATTTAACCCATCCGAAGTGCACACACACAGAGCAGTGAACACACACACACACTGTGAACACACACCCGGAGCAGTGGGCAGCCATTTATGCTGCAGCGCCCGGGGAGCAGTTGGGGGTTCAATGCCTTGCTCAAGGGCACCTTAGTCATGGTATTGAAGGTGGAGAGAGAACTGTACATGCACTCCCCCCACCCACAATTCCTGCCGGCCCGAGACTCGAACTCACAACCCTTCGATTGGGAGTCCGACTCTCTAACCATTAGACCACAATTTCCCACAGTTACAGGGGGTAAAAGTGCACACCTATAGGTCTTAGAGAGAGACGTGAATTTTTTTTTTGGTGTGCACAGTCCAGGGAGGGACAAAAACTCATTCTTAACAGGCATGTGAACCCGTAAAGGGCAGTGCTGGGTCAAGCACCGAGGGACAAGGGACACGTAGGGCCGTAAATAGGCAGTGCTGGGTCAAGCACAGAGAGCCGAAAAGCACGAGAGGCCGTAAAGGGCAGTGCATTTACGGCCGGGTAAGCCAAAGTAGGGGTATGGAAAATCCAGAGAAGAATGTAAGACGCTAGACGGGGGTTCTAGTCGTAACTCGCTCTTCCAACTCTCGATCACCCACCATTACAGACGGGGGCGCCCCAAGCTTAGAAATAGGTCAGGTCAGTGGTTAGGGAACAGAGTATCCAAAATTAGTGTTTAAAAATAAATAAATAGTGATAATTCATGTGCACCTATAAAAATATAGGGATATATGCAAAGGGAAAGTATTGATTGATCTGGGATGCATCAGGAACAACCCCGAAAGAGCTAAAATTTAGTTTTCATGACCTTGATTGAATTGGACCAGTATATGGAAATTCTGGAATATACTTTGAGGTTTCATCACGCAGAAGTCAAGTGCTGTTGGTAAGATCGCCGCTCAATATCTTTTTGGTTTATGATAGAAATATGACTGACAAGTTAGGTAACTTGCCCAGCCCTGATAGAAATAATGAAACAGCTGTGAACAGTTTGGCTCTGAAGCTCTGACTTTAAAAATATTCCCTGAATTAATTGAAAGAATGGTCAGTCCGAGCTTTGATTCTGATTGGAAGGTTAAAACAAAAACTAGATTGGCTTTAAACAAAGAAAGAACCAGAGAGATAAAAAAAAATGTCTAAATGTATGTGCCGATTTGCTAAAAATAATCCCAGAGGTAAACGAGTGATGATTTAATCTGAAAAATAGATTAAATGATAGATAGAAGGTTTAAATGACAAAGAATTATATCATAAGATCTGTTCTAGTTCTTATATAATTGTTGAAAGTCCTGACAAGGCATATTGAACAGAATTCTGGGTTGGTGAAAATACTGTAGGCACACAAATTGGCAGTAGAGTTTTGGAAAAACATAGAAGCTTATGTTTTGCTTTAAAAGATAAGATTGCTTTGACTGCAATGAAGCAGTTGTTTTTATCTCATGCTGGCCTCCACCATGACTCTGGCTCAAGCAGTAAAAATACCAGAGACATGTTCTGAGTGGAAAATTTGTAATTCCTATATTTACTAATGTTTGGCCAAAAGAGAAATTTTATTGTTGGACTGCAAAATTGTAGCCACGCAGCATCATAATAAAAAAAAAAAAAAAAGAAGAGAAAAGAAAATTATTGTTTGCTTATGAGATGATAAAGTTGTAAACACGTAACATAAACGGGGGTTTCAAAGTAACTTTGAAGACAGCATGCTAGCGAGACCCGAAGTAATATACCTGGGTCAGATAACCTCTGACAGATTTAAAACCAATGTTGAAATTATAAAGCCATGGCCAGAATTAAGTGAATGAATAAATACAAGTTGATGTAAAAGTAATGACGATGACTGCAAAGAACTTTAAGAAACATTTGAGTTGCGAAAATAAAGTAAAAATACAAATATAAAGAGGTTTATTTTTAAAATGCATATAATTTCTGACAAGTTTTAAACTGGGCTAGAGTAAAATGATAGTACGATGAAATTATGTTAAAAATGAATGAAAATGCATTGTTACGAGTCCTGAATCCCTCAGAGTTCTCTCTCTCATTCAGAGTAAGCTAAAATGCCGTTATCTGAGCCTGTGTTTAAGTGATAAGCTATTTATAGTACAGCACAGTGTTTCAGTCAAATCATAGGCACTGAGATGCTAAAGGACATGATAAAAAGAGTTCAGATTTAATGCATTAAGAGGGCAATTGGTAGTTAAATGTTCAACTGCCCAATGCATTTAAGAAATAAGAGATTATAAAAATAATGAATAACAATTTAGGAGTAATTGTTGAAGAGACATGAGGTCTTTAAAATCATAATACATACCCTGAGCTATAGAGGTAATAATTTTGAATAGTTAAACAGTTGTATTGCTATTTGTTCTATGACCAGTAACTTATCTGTCTTATTTTTAGTCTCCACCATTATACAGGGCCTGATGGCTGCAGCTACAGAAGCAACAGAAAATTACAATGAATGGAGAGGTGTGAAAAATAAATTCACTGAGTAATGTCAGCATGATAGTTTGGAGGTATCCAATTGATTTTAGCGATTAAATATTAGTTTGATTAACCTTTTCAATGTTTTAACACTAGTAGGTGCTGTCAATGGCTCTCATGGTTCTTGAGTGCACCTTTCCTAAGCTGCAGGAAATACCGGATTCTGGAAGAAGACTGTCGAGGATGTTGCAACGGGAAAGAGTGGTTACCAGTGTGCATGAGGTGATTTCTCAATGACGGGTAAGATCCTCTTCTGGCCAATAGGGGACAACCTAAGGCAGGGGGTCACCGCCACTGGGCACCTGCCCTGAAGGGAGGTGTTATATGTGAGATGGTAGTGGAGTTGAGCGGATGCTTGATAGGCCTAGAGCATCATTAAGAGGGGAACTGTAGGAAGTACAGCAATCTGCCTCAAAAATGTGAGCTCCTCCAGACCTGATCACCAGCAACCGCATTCCTTGATTGCTTGTTGTGACAAGCTCCCACAACTTGATGCAACTATGCCAGGGGATCAGACCCTGAGGAAAAGAGGCTTATTTATAAAGAGTTAATGGCAATGGGCTGTCAAGAACCATCTGAGACCATGTGATGACAGCCATTATTTTGAGACCAAATTTCTTATGTGGCTAAAATGATATTGAACTAATATGTCTATATCCTAGTCTTTACTCATGCAGGTCATTAGGCATGGCATAAGATGATTACAAGATATGGTGGTGGCTAAAAATGAAGACTACTTTTGCTGAATCAAGAGATGGTTTAGATAACAAAGGTTAAGGGAATTAAGCATGTAAGGTAAAAATAATTTTAAAGAAATGTTCCTAGCATTATGTATTTTAAACAGTCTAAACTGAGATTTGAGATATAGAAACTCTGACATTTTTAACCTATTTGAATGATTAAGGGTTATATGTTGTAATGAATTTGATATTATAGTCTAAGTTTAAGTTTGGTGAAAACTGTCAAATAAATAAATAACTCATTTTGCACAGTAAGAGAGAGAGAGTGCTTGAGTGGAGGCAGGGATGGTACTCTGCTTCTCTTATCGGCCTGCTAAGTAAGAGGAACCAAAACAGAGCAATGACTTTAAGACCAAAACAACCCAGCTGATTTTTCTCTAAATAAAAAGCATTAATGAACAGGCAAACTTTGATACTAGATAAGAGACTAGGAACAAACTAGGTAAAACGTATAGAATTTTTTTTTTTTTTTAAAGTTTAAATCCTTCTGATTTAACACCAAAAGCAAACCTTGAATATGAGATGTTAAATATTTATGTTAAGTATGTGCACGCATGAGGATGGCTACTGTATATTTTGGAGGACAATTCTGTTTCTGCTTTGTGTATATTGAGTCACTGACCTCTGGAATGAGTGTTTTATCATTACAGATGTGTTAAGTGAAATTACTTTACAGAAGTCGATAATTCTGAGTGAAACTAATGAAAAGACAATGCCGAACATGGGACGAGCTTTAAGTGGATTGGTTATCCAGCTCTGTCTGCTACTGCTAATAATGACTGGTTTTGTCTTTTATAATGCTGATTTAAATCAATCTCTGGATTAAAATGTTTAAGAATGTTTATATGATTGGATTTGTGAAATTTAAAGATTGCCATCCAAAATGGGTTTAACATCCATGCCTAAATTTAAATGAGGGTCTAAATTTTAACAAGTTAACACTTTGTTGTTTGAATGGTAAAGGTAAATATTTTAGACTTGACGGCAAAAAAAACAGTGACAGATTGGCTAAGTCACGAACCAAATTATCCAGAGAGCACCCTCACATAAAGAAGCCTGGTGGGAAACAGAGGAGTGAATCCTGTTTCTGTAATATAGAGCAAAAGCTAAAGCAGCCGTAAGGCTTGGTGGGTTCTCAAGGTCTGAATGACGCAATAGTTTGGTTTATGTAGAACAGAGATAAGTTGAACAAAAACATGTGGATCTCCTGGGAATAGCCCCTTAATGGAGGAATACCATAACAAGAGGCTTGAATTAATTGAAATAGCACAGCAAAAAAAAATTATGTTTAAACAACACAATTGTAATAGGCTCTATGGAGCTGCTTATGAACACCTGTCAAGTCAAATCAAATTAATATTGTGAACACTGACAGGGCTTTTTGATAATGTATACTGTTTCAATACAGATTTACAGACACTGAGGACGTCTCTTTAATAAATATTTGGCCGTTTAGAACAAAGTAATAGTATTGTTCATTTAGTAATAGTATTGGGAAATCTGTCTGCTCTTTTTCAGTTTATAAAAATTTTGAGTAAATAAATATCACTGCCAAATGACAAACATGAACGAAGGGTTTTTAAGACATTGATCAGGTGACCTGTAAGCATTTCTCACTGACAAAACACTGAGAACTAAACTGACTTTATACGAGGGATTGAGGATTTGCTTCTGAATGTGTGGTTAATATAGTCTGAGTACAGTAATATGGAATGATAATTGACAAGATTTGCATAAAAAAATTTAAAATAAAATAAGTAATAATAATAATAAGGCAATGAGTATGATTAACAGTAATGTCATGGTATAAAAATACATGCATGACAATAAGTGGACAGGTTAGTTGTATTTTTGAAGTTAGACACTTCGATACTTAAAATGTAATTTTGACCAAATGTTGTTAACAATGACAAGTTTAGGTTTATGGTTCATGTATGTTTAAACAGCATGTGAACTATGATGACTGCAAATGGATTCGTGCTGAAAGTAAAACTTAATAATAGGGCTATTAAGTAATAAACTAGGAACTGGTCTAGGTTTTCGAGGAAATAATGATTATGATTATTTTTATTTTTAAAGATAATATTGATAATATTAAAGCTCAAAATTGATCTTAGTTATTTTTGGTTTGTTTATTTTTGTGTTTTTATCACCAAGTTTGGAGTGAAAGGGTATAATGGATACTCAATCCCTCTAATTGCACCATTGATCGGGAAAATGATAGATTTTCATAAAATAAGGCTATCTTTACTGGGATTTAGGTTATAAGCAATGTCTATATTTGGTATCTGTGAGGTGACTGAGGGTCTGACATATGTCAGGAATGCAATAACAGTGGTTATTCATTTAGCCCGGCTTCCAGATAATAATATATATACGTTTATTGTAATGAGTTTATTTTACGATATGACCAAATTAACTAATATTCATCATAGTTATATAAGACATGTTAAAAGAAAACAAATAAGGCAAATTTCTTTCTAAAGGGTCATAAAAATGAATTGGTTATTGTGTGTGCAGTTTTCTTTAATGGTTTGTTAAATCTGGTTAATGAATATGCAAATGTAGTCTTAAGGCTGTTGGATAAAGGTTTTGTTTTACAGGGTAAGTGTGAAGTAGCTGTAGTAGGAAGAGAGGTATTTACAAAGGTATGTTGATGAAAGTATATATGGATGGAGGACACTTTTCCAGGTAGAGGGACACACAGAATGATTCACTGGAAAAGACAATAACTTTTTATGTGAAGAAAGACTAGTGCAAGTGCAGATATTTTGGGATTAAGTAAGTAGATGAATCTATATGGGAAGTAAGAATGTATATGGGAAGTATTTTGTACAAAATAATGTGTTTATTACTAGAAATGTCAGACAGTACCAGATATGTTAAGTATATGCACCTGCTTAAGTTGACCAACAGCCTGCATTATCAGCATGCATCACAACTACACCTGTACTCATTTATTAGACCAGATGTGGGGTATTGGACCCCATATTGATCTAAAACGGGGGACTGATGGAGTGGATGCCGAGTTGCCATATGCTTCATACTGATATTAATTATATTATTACATGATTTCTTGTTTGACTATTAATCAAGTTATGGCAAGAGTGAAATGTGTAACCTTATGTGCGCTTAAGAGAAAATAAAGAATCTTGTTCTACCCTGTATTTCTTTTCCTCAAGATTAATGTGCACATATTATGTGTGTGTATCCAACCGTAATGATAAGACACTTGCCAGTGCTAGAAAGCCTTGAATTTTAGATAAGTTCTCTGTGTATGTGTGTTAGTATCTGTCTGTACAGGGAGAAGCTCAGACAGTCCCAGGACAAACTATCAACTGCCAGTGTCCAGCGTATCAGATATACGTCTTTAGAGAGTTTATCTAGGTTTTGGAACCAATCAGAATTTTGTTGACTTATGTATTGACGCAATTAGTATCCTCTGTCAGGGTATAACTGTGGTTGATTTTGAGTTGTACGGGGGCAGCCTTACGAACTCCGTCGAGAGTATTGAAGCTGACTTCTGCTGATGAAACTGCAAACTATTTTCTTCAGTAAAATTATTATTATTAATTGAACTCATCTCTGACTCCTGGTCTTCATTGCGACATATCTGGTCCTTGGGTTTTAACTGTTAAATTACCCCAACAGTCCGCTGCACAGGCCATGGGACGGGTTATGGCTTCGGCTACGGTGGCTGAGAGACATTTGTGGCTAACGCTTTCGGACATGGCAGAGTCTGAGTGCGCTGCGTTCCTCGACGCCCCGCTGACTCCTGCTGGTCTCTTCGGATCGTCTGTCAACGAGTTTGTCGAGAGATTCGTCGAGGATCAGAAAGCGTCACAAGCCTTTAAGCACTTCTTGCCGAAGCGCTCCGGTTCTGCAGCGAGTCGCGCTAGACCGGCCCCGCAAAGCTCTCAGTCACGTCCCCCGCCTCCAGCTGCTTCATTGCGTCAGCGTCAGAAACGCAGCTCGGGACCCCGTTCTCGCTCTACCAGCCATCGCCCCGTGCCGCGGGAGTCACGGCAGAGGATTACGGTGAAGCCGGTGGCCCCGAAGTCATCCTGGCACTTCTAGGAAAGCGCCGGTGTACGAATTCCGCTGTGGCCGAGCTCTCACCCAAGCGCGCCGCTGTTGCAGTTCCAGGAATTGTGACTGTCTCAGCGTTTTCTGCAACACGCAAGCCTGCACAGTTGCCCGCTTGCCTGCACACAAAAGCCGTTATCACGGCTACCCAGATATTTCCCGAAAAGAGTGTTATTTCTGGTGTTCCTGCCACGGCCGATGGTGCTATAAATGTAGTGACGATGCCCACTCCTCAGTGCCCATCTCCACATATAAGCACAGCCCTGCACACAGGGCTCATGCCCATAAGATCGACTCAGGTCGGTCGCGCGCGCTACATAGTAAACGTGTCCACTCCTCAGTGCCCACAAACACTATGTCACACACGGCGCACGGTTTCTGTAAAAACGAAACCCGTGCATGTACGCTCTGCCCAGGCAGACAGTGAGTCGAAAGCAGTAAATGTGCACGCTTACAGCCCACAGTTACTCGCAGACATCACGAGTCCCACGGGACCCGCTCAGCCCTCCCTCAATCGGTTAAGCACCGTGGCGGGGTCGAGGAAGAGCGATCTGCCCGCTGTGATCAGCGCGCTCCATTTCAGAATGCTTACGACCAGGAAACTCCTCACGCATATTCGCAGAGGAGACTGGTTCATGTCAATAGATCTGAAGGACGCGTATTTTCAAATACAGATAGCGTCACGTCACAGGCGATACTTGAGATTCGCCTTCGAGGGCCAGACATACCAGTTTACAGTCCTGCCGTTCGGCTTGTCCATGGCTCCTTGTACGTTTACGAGGTGCATGGACGCAGCGCTCTCTCCTCTCAGACTCAGAGGCATGCGAGTGCTGAACTATTTGGACGACTGGCTGATTCTGGCTCAATCACGATCAGAGCTCGTGGAACACGGGGCCATTTTACTCGAGCACCTCGAGAAACTCGGTCTCAGTGTCAACTGGACGAAGAGTTCGCTGAACCCCAGTCAGACGATACTGTTTTTGGGTGTAGCTCTGGACTCACGTTCCATGACGGCGCGGCTGTCACCACAGTGCGCGTTGGGCATTCAGTGCTCAGCGAGTTCTCTCCGCTGCGGCGCGACCGTCTCGCTCAGAGAATTTCAGAAGATGCTGGGTCTCATGGCCTCAGCATCTCCAGTTCTTCGGTTGGGCCTGCTCTGCATGCCACCCTGCAGTTCTGGCATAGAGCGCGGATATCTGGTCGGCTGCGTCTCAGGGTCAATCAGAGCTGCATTACAGCCCTGAAACCCTGGGCAGCGAACGACTGGTACCAATCAGGTGTAAGCCTGGGGACTTCCTCGAAAGTGAAGATGGTGTCGACGGACGCCTCCACTTCGTGATGGGGAGCGCTGCTCGAGGGCAGACCGTCCTTTGGCCTGTGGTCAGAATGGGAAAAGCTCCAACATATCAACTGTCTGGAAATTCTGGCAGTGGAGAACGCGCTGACGCGTTTTTGTCCCCGAATCAAAGGCCACCACGTCTTAGTCCGTTCGGACAACATGTCTGTGGTGTCCTACATAAATCTCCAGGGCGGTCTCGGGTCCCAAAACCTGTACAGGTTGGCGGAACGCCTCCTGGTTTGGGTTTAGCGCAACTTGCGCTCGCTGAGGGCAGTTCATGTGCCTGGGCTACAGAATCTGGGTCCAGACAGGCTGTCCAGAAACAACATTCCCACGGGCGAATGGTCTCTACACCCGCAAACAGTCCAGCTGTTGTGGGAGAGATTTGGCAGGGTGGAAGTGGACCTCTTCGCGTCCCACGAAAACGCTCACTGCCCCGCATTCTTTTCCAAGAACGAAAGCGCGCTGTCACGGAGATGGCCGTGCTGCCTGCTTTATGGTTTCCCCCCCGTCTCCCTCCTTCCACAGGTGATAGAACGGGTGAGGGAAACGAGATGCTCAATACTGCTTGTAGCACCATTTTGGAAGAACCAACCATGGTTTCCAGATTTGATGCAGTTAGCAGACACTGCCCCGTGGCCAGTGCCGTTGAGGAGGGATCTCCTCTCGCAGGCCGGGGGCTCAATTTGGCACCCTCAGCCGGAGTTGTGGTCTCTCCATGTGTGGGCGCTCAACGGTTACCCGCTGATCTCTCAGTGGGAGTGCTAAATACCATCACTCAGGCTAGAGCTCCGTCGACACGACGGCTGTATGCCTCGAAGTGGTCGGTGTTCTCCAGCTGGTGCACAGCTTGGGGATGTTCACCCCCTAGTTGTGAGGTGACGGAGGTTCTCTCCTTCCTACAGGAGCTGTTGGATAAGGGCAGAGCCCCCTCCACGCTCAAAGTTTACTTGGCGGCTATCGCAGCGTTTTCTGAGACAGCGTTCGGTCAGTCAATAGGAAGGAACAATTTGGTCATCCGCTTCCTTAGAGGAGCTAGGAGGCTGAATCCTCCCAGACCTCCGTCAATCCCTGTATGGGACCTCGCGACGGTTTTGGAGGCCATGAAAGGTTCCCCTTTCGAGCCTATCCTAACGATTAGCCTCAAGCATCTGTCGTTTAATACAGTGTTCTTGTTGGCTCTCGCTTCAGTGACTTTAAGACTTTAAGGGCTTATGTGTCTCGCTCCACTGTCTTTAGACGGACTGAGCAGCTGTTTGTCTCGTTCAGTGGACGTTCCAAAGGAATGGCTGTTTCGAGACAGAGCCTATCCAGGTGGATAGTTGACGCCATAGCTTTAGCTTACGCTTCCAGGGGCCTTCAGTGCCCACTGGGCTTCAGAGCACACTCCACAAGAGGTGTCGCCTCGTCGTGGGCGTGGTCTACTGGGATCTCCTTACAGGATATATGTATGGCGGCAGGTTGGGCCTCGCCGTCTACATTTATCAGGTTCTATAACCTGGAGGATCCCGCCTTGCAAGCAAGGCTGCTGTCGGTATAGTCGAATCAGGGCCCTGATTGGAACTCTGAGATCGCAAGCGTTAGGCGCTGCCGACTGTTATATGGGCAGTATTGCGTAAGACCCGCATTACCACATTGGTCAGGCCTTGCCTCGACTGTGTGATGTCATATTGCCGCGTCTACGGGTGCTGCTAGATATGGGACGGAGGGTCCCCCCCCCCTCCTGTCCTGGACTCTCTGTGAGTCCCTCGGGTGACTGTGCACTGTAAATCCTGGGCGTTGCTTCCAGGTTTATTGGTGTGTGATCCCTGTGCGCACGGCGCTTTACATGGGGTTCCCGTAGCGTCTTAGCTAAGACGCAGTACGAGAGAACTCTCGTAAGAGAACGTATACGTTCTAACGTAACGCCGGTTCTCTCTAGAAGAGCGAACGAGTACTGCGTTCTCTGCCGTGCATACGATTCACTCTGGTTCGCTTCGGCGATGAAATAAATCAGGTGAGTCAGCCTTTTCAAGCTCCTTTTATAGGGTTAGGCCACACCCGGCAGGAAGTGGCATGAAGGGCGCTCGATAGGCTTGTGCAGTTGCCGCAGAGCAGCCAATGAGTGAGCGAGCCGTCTCGCCTATGGCTGTGTGCTGCTGCAAATGCGCTTTACAACAATTCAAAATTAAGGATAATTTTTTGCTTCAGTATTTCGTGAAAAGAGACTTTCCCGTAGCTTCTTAGCTAAGACGCAGTACTCGTTCCCTCTTCTAGAGAGAACCGAGGTTACGTTAGTAACAGAGTACGTTTTTATGGGCGTGATGTATTGAAGACGTGGAAGTAAACGCCCACAGCTGTGATTGGATAACAGTTTTGCATAGTAAACTACCTTTCTGTGTGTCTGTTTGACAAGCTATGTCCTTCATAGTTGGAGCCTTCTGTGACTTTGGTTCGACAGGTACACATATTCAGTACATGTCAAGCGATCTCTAGCAAAGCATTTGCTGGTCCATTCCTGTCAGATCCAATAAAGACAGCACAACATTGCTTCTTAATATCGCTGGGTTTCATGTTCGATACTTTTTAGGCACCGACCGAATTGCCTCTATACTCTAGTCCTTCCATACCAAATTTCGATACCTAAGGGGTTCATCTCATCAACATCAGTGAGCCAGTAAACGTGCAGCATGCTTGATGTGCCTAAATCAATGATTGGCTCTGGTGAGGCGTCATGGAAAACACGTGACCATTCACATTTTATACAATTGAAACATACTCAAAACTCACTTTAAACTACCATCAATTATTTTTAATAACTTTCTATTGAGATCTATATATCATAATAATGCTGCAGAAATATGCTGTTTGAAGCATTTTTATATAAAAAATATAAAAAAAAATATATCAAGCTAATTGTTACAGAAACTTTTCAGACCCCTTTAGCAAAAAAAAAAGCGCCTAGTGACAAATCTAGTGTCTTCTTGCATAAACCTGGTCTAGTTTGAATCTGATCTGTTCATTGATTGACTGAGAGGAGCAGCGCTTTCAGTTAAATTAGATTCTGTTGCTTCTCACCTGAATGATCAGTTTACATGTAGAAATAGCCGAAATCACAGCACAGTTACTAGGGGTGACCCCACATAGTCGACGATTCAATGCTTTGATTCGAGGAGCCTGATTCGACTACCCATCTCACAGTCGAATATTCACGGGCTGTTATGATTATGTCATTCTGACTATATGTGAGAGCTCAAATGTCTGATTTCACATAGAACTACCGGTTGTCTCCCAATAAGTTAATATGCAGTGTATTATGATAAAGACGTGAATAAGAATCTGAAAAGAAAGAAGCTTCAAATTAATATTTTAAAGTGCGTGAATAAATCCAACCACCCCTATAGATCTATGTTTCACTTTCCATAATCCGTGAGCGACAGAGGAGCATCTTGGCGGCAGGGATTTAAAACTTTACCAAGACTCAAACTGACACAGGCAGAGACTGGATTCAAACAGGTAGGGTACAAGTGATCAAAACAGTCAAAACATTTCAGCCAGTTTTTATATATATCGTTGATTTATTATTTACCTGATATAATATGCATTTTGTTTTGAGTCAAGGGCTTCATTGTGATGATCTCTTTACCGTGCAGCATGAGCAGGACAAACAACAAAGCAGAATATTAATAACTATGACTGGGACTGTTATATACATACTATTATAATGAGAAGACCATTATAATTAAGAGAAGAAGAGTTTAGAGTTAAGAGTTTAGCTGCTGTGTTTCTGCACATTGTTTCGTGAAGAACACGTCCACAAAAGGAGTTCATTCAGAGCCGCGCAGATATGTTCATGTGCATTCGGGCTCTTTTTGCAGATAAGTCCTAATATTAACATTATGTTGTATAAATAACAAAGCATATTCTACATGAAATTTTGAGCAGTGGCGGCTCTAGACAAATTTTACTAAGGGGGCCAATGAGGGGCCAGTATTTAACCAGAGGGGCACATTAAAAACGGCAACACATTTTATTTAAAGATTATAAACTTTATTTCACTTTAAAATCATATTAACATTCATTTTGTACAAGAGTGGGTGCAGGTGCAAAAGAGGTAGGCCATAAAAAATGAAAATACAGTACAGGGTACAAATACAGGGTGTCAATTCAATGCGAAAATAAAACACCAGGGTACAGTTAACACCTAAATAAATGTATTATGTATTTTTATTAAACTTAGTGAGTATCAGCAGCAAAAAGAAATTCTTAAAAAAATCTGCAGTAATTTTATACAATCTAAACATGTTAATATAAACAAATTACTATTAGTACTCTTATAAAATTCAATCAGGCAATCATACATTTCACAATTATATATATATATATGAATGTCAAGAATATATATATATGTATATATTTATAATGCTTACACTACACTACACAGAAATAATATACAATTAAATTATGCTTATTTTAAATGTATTGTGCAGGCTAAATATATATATGCTTTTAATAATCTTTCAGTGTGGAAAACCATGATAATATGAAACGCTTCGAAACAGAGCTCACATAGCGTTTTTAAAAGTTCAAGGCTTTTAAAAGATTTAAAAGTTCACGGCACAAAGCAAAGAAATGTCGACCGCACAAATCCTAGAGTATATCTGTCCAACAGTTTATTGATAATTTGTTTCTTCACAGTTTTAAATTCCAGTTATTGTGCGTTTGATGCTGATTCATAGTCATTGTGATGTGTGTGTGATCCACGTGAGTCGTTTAAAAACAGCAACAAACATAAAATACAAATACACAAAATAAAGTCATTTTATGTAAATCCACAGCCTTTTTATCTACAGATCAAGCATTATAATGTGAATATATGATATTGGAGAGAGTTTTACCTTGCATCCTGCTGTAACCGGACGAGAATGATTGACAGCCGCAGAGGAGGGAAAACAAGGTTTCCGTTAACTTTAATTTAATGATGTAAATAGTCTTCTGTCCCTCACATTAAGCTGTGGAATGGCTTCAGATGACTTTGTAAAATTAATAATCAGACCCTCTAGACCCAAGTCTCCCAAACTGATGTGAAAAATGCGGGAGTCGCCGAAAAGTGTGCTGTTTGCATCCCTGAATATGATTACGTTTCTAAACATATCAAGACCAGACATTTACAAACTTGATTTCATTATCAGTATGGAAAAAAAGTAACACGGTTATGTCCAAGAACAACAAGTCACTTACGAGATGAAATAGTTTTGCTTACCTTCGACTCTTGCAAAAGAAGAAATCGTATAGCTCCTCTCTCCAGTAGTTGCTGAGCTCTCATTTACCGAGCAGCACCGCAGGAAACCATAGACCGTAAAAGAAATGGACACAGCGACCCCATTGGATTCAACGGAGACAAGTGAAGTCAATTAGAAGCACGCACTTCCTGGGGGTCGACCGTACTGCGCAGACTCAAACTGAGCTTGATGACGTAGATGTCACGTGAGCAACCTGTCTGACAACTGTAAGTCTTCTAATCGCTGTGCCAAGAGAAATCTGAACCACTCACCGAATCTTGTAGACGTTGTTGAATAATTTTGTCCCGTTGCTTTTATGGACTCTCTATGGCTTCTCCCTTGACTTCATGCCTCCACGTCCCCCCGATAGCCTCATAGACAGTAAAAGATAGTCTGCGAGCTTCTCCTCCTGTTCATACGGTAATTTATCTACTGTGCGACAGAGAGTCGCAGGTTATGATGCAATCGTTAGTTTATTTTTACAAAAACTGCTTCTACGGGACCATAACATAAGATACAAGGTAATGGAGCCTTTTATACATTTTCGTGTTTCTTTAGAGATAATGAATGGAAAAATGGAGTCTTTAAACGCCTCAGATGTAAAGATATTTACACTTTTGGCACTTGCAAGTAAAATCGTATTACATTTTTTTTGTCTACAAAGGCACGGGCCTCCCTAGGCCTCTGTGTTGAACCGCCACTGATTATGAGTTTAATCCCATTGATTAAAAACTTGCTATCAAATGCTCACGCTATTGGTCATCTTCAGCGCGTGCAGCTGTCATATAGGTTAACGTTATAATGAGAGCACTATTGTAAAAATTGTGAATTGTTAGGGTTTCGCTGATGTTTAGTGTTAACTATCTTTTAATTAAAAAAAAAAAAACATTATTTACCCCATTTGTATCTGCGAGGCATTTGTTACACATTTTCCCTGAGTGTTAAAATCATTAATTATGGCTGTCGAATGTCTGCCTTTACTCTGTGTATTTTGCAGATTCTAAAATTTCGATTCGACTATGAACAAAATGTAAAATGCTGACACTACGTGGAATGAAAATATATTGGAATTATGTCACGAATATGCTAATTAGTCTATGACATCATTTAGTGACATTCTGCAACTTTTTGAGCAGGCTTTAGCTACTTTCCTTTGAAAGAAGTTGGCAACAGTGGTTCAGATGTGTTTGGATGTCGATCTTTCAGGAAAGCAGATCTTCAGGAGCAGGACTGATCATTCTGAGCTCCTGCTGCCTTCAGCTTCCATCATGCTGTTCAGGCAACAGACTTCAGTCATAGGAAAGAACCTGAGCTGATACTCACAACTGCCAAATGTAACTGGCTAAAGCTCCAGAAAGCCATTTCACAGTGACTAGTTCAGAACAGAACTATTTTAGGACTCTGTGATTCTTTCTATTTTGTGTTTTTCTCTGTTGTAGTTTTTCTGGATTACATTTTAATGGTTTTATTACATTTTAATACTCTAAAAGGATGTCCAATCAATTGAATTAATAAAACTTTAATGTCATAATTTATGACATTATATATATGTCATCTTAATATATTTTTCAATATTTTTTATATATATTTATTTATTTTATTCTGTTTTGTCTGATTTAATTCTCTGGGATATTGTGTTAATGTAATTTAATACAGTTTATTAACAAAGATTATTATAATCAGATGAATTCACAAAATTTTAACAATTGAATACAGATTTTAAAATGCAATCAAATAAAATTTTAATAGTTCCTTTCATTTATGGCAATTAAAGAGCTTCACAACAGAGGCTTATGGTTCAAATTAAAACATGATCTAAAAATGTGTATATTGTATGATATTGTAATGGTGAATGAAGGTGAGGAAGCAAGTGCAAGTAAATAGGATATTTAATAAACAGAGCCAGAAACACAAGGAACATAAAACAGGATAACAGGTGGGTGAGGCGAAGTCTGATGGCGATCCTGGAAGTAACAATGTCCGTGTCATAACACTGGGAACTGCAAACAACACTCTGACAAACAGAGACGAAAGACAGGGATCGGGTAATGAGCTGGTGTAGACACTCACAAACTCCACCACCATAGTGCAAATCCCAAGGCCACGGTTTACCAACCGTGACAGATATTCCCTAAAAACATACTTTTTCAATGAAGTATTAAAATTATTCGTTTCAGAAGAGCATTGTATTGTACAATAGTAGTAGAATATTTACAATAATATTCCTGTCAGTTTCTTCCAGTTAAACTTATATTTTATTTGGTGGTTTGTAGTGAAGATCTTTGAGTTTCTGTGTATGTCTGATGATAGTTTTCTCAAATGAAATGGTGAAATGCTGGTGAAGTGACTCTCAGATGAAGTTCATCATGTAGTGAGACACAGTCAGGCTTCAGTAAGTGCAGTAGAGCAAACAGACATCTACTTGACTTGACTGTATTTGCAGACACTCATCCATGTCATGGTTTAAGTGTACAGCCCTAATTCTAATTTTTTCATCCAAATTTTCCCAAATTCTGCGTTATACAGTAAATTCCACTTTCGTCGCTGGATTCTGTGATTCCATCCCTGTGTTTTCCACAACATGAAAATTATAGAGCCCTACTATATCTGCAGTATACATATCGTTTGCACATTTTCCTACATTTTCTTTCTGACCTACATTACCAACATTTTTCTGACAGTATTTGTACAGTGTGTGACTACGGCACACTATATGGAATACAGTAGCATCCCACAATGCAATGCACTCGAACTTACCTTCCAGATCCAGTGAGAAGGACTGTGTAAACCATAAATCATCAAGACATTTGAACACAGAAAATGTGATTAATATTCATTAACTCAGCAGCTTATTAAAATTTAGTGCATTTCATATTGTTAGTAGTATTTTTTTATCTGAACAGTATTGTTTATCTTTGAATATATATATATATATATATATATATATATATATATATATATATATATATATATATATATTTTTTTTTTTTTTTTTTTTTTAAACTTTATTTTTTATTTTTTATTTTTTTACAGAACCACTCAATGACCAACAGTGTATTAAGCACTACCAATTAAGACAATTAAGCATTCACAAACATGGTTACCATGTTTAATTTTATCATTTATCATTTAAGAAATGAAATGCTTGATTGGCTGATGTTAAGAGTGTACTTTCAGACATCATAAGTATAATAGTAACTATATTAGTCTGGCAAGGCAACTATAAAATCTACTAGCCCATGGTGATTCATTTGCCAAGGTGTGTATAGAGGGTTGAAAAACACTTGTATGTATTTATAAATGTATGTATTTATAATACATTATAAGTGTATTCTTTCTATATCTCAAATCTCGATTTAGACAGTTTAAAATAACAGCAGCAATTTGGCTCCCTTCGCAGGCATTTGTAATAACATGTTATGTACAGTACATAAATTGTCTATTTAGTATTAGCCTACATTATGTATTTTTAACAGTGTTATTAACCGATCATTATTACCTCATTTTTTTTATATAATGCATTTTAAGTTTATAGTTTTTATAACGAGAAAAATATTACAGTATATTAATACTTCTTTTAATACTTTCTAATTTGCAGTTACCATGGCTACAAGAACCATGATTTTGGTGTTATTCTTGTTAAAAACTAATTTGCATAAGTGTAAGGGACATGCGAATGTGGTATTTATTCCACAAGTTTTGACGCGTATCTTCTTGCCTTGATTCACACTTGAAATCCATAGTTCGTTTATCACTGTTTATTCTTCCAAATCAACAAAGAATCACGTTCTTACATACAGCATAATCCAATACAGCATAATCCAAGTGCAGCGATGTCTTCTCAACAACTTGTTTGTAGAGATACTATACTCATAAGGCAATTATGCTATGATAAACGGTCAAAAGTTTTGTGTTCTCCCATGACCATCTGCACTTATTGCATGAGCTTCAAACTTTTCTTACATGTGCTACAAAATGGAAGTTACCGAACATGCGCAGTAAGAACAACTATAATGTAAAGAAGTATATTCAACAGGAAATAACTAACTAACATAAATAATAACTGTATCAAATTTACATAATAAAAATATGAAAATATACCTTTTGAAATATGAAATACGGCTCTTACATTTCCGGCCCCTAATTGACAGGCAGGAAGACTGACAATTACCTAAACTGAAGTAATATTTACATTGTACATCACTTTAGAAACTTTAAGTGCCCATTATCAATTTTGAACTGTCCATTTCTTTGTGTGGCATAGAAACAGTCCTTGATATTGAAGAGTATTTAACAGTCCATTTCACAGATAAGGCACAACTTATCAACAGGCCTTTCCAATGTATTGGTCTTAGTTTTAACCAACACACGTCTTACCAGTCCTTTGTTATCTGGAAATACTTTCATGATTCTACCAAAGACCCATGAATTTCTTGGTGAAGAGTCATCTATTATCAGGACGACATCGCCAATTGCCAGATTTTTCTTTACTTGATTCCATTTTTGACGCTCTTGGAGTAAGGGCAAATATTCACGCACCCATCGCTTCCAGAATAGGTCAGCAAGATACTGAATTTGCTTCCACTTGCGCCGTGCATATACATCTTGTTTTTGGAAAAGTCCAGGCGGTAAGGCTGGTTTCCTTTTCATTAATAGCAGGTGATTAGGTGTCAAGGGTTCAAGATCTGTTGGATCATCGGTTGTAATGGTAAGTGGTCTGTCATTTATTATTGCTTCCACTTCACACAAGAATGTATGCAAGCTCTCATCATTAAGTGTTTGTTCTTTCAGCACAGATCTCAGGATTTTTCTAACAGACCTTATCTGTCTTTCCCATACTCCACCAAAATGAGATCCAGAAGGTGGGTTGAATATCCATTGTATTCCTTTCTGCATGAGAGTGCTTTCGATTTTTGATTGGTTCCATTGTTGAATGGCCTTACGCAGTTCAGTCTCAGCACCAATGAAATTAGTACCGTTGTCACTTCTCATGATTGACACCTGCCCTCTCCTGCACACAAAACGTCGGATAGCATTTAAACACGAGTCTGTGTCCAGCGTATGTGCAACTTCAATATGCACAGCTCTTGTTGTTAGGCAGGTAAACAATACGCCATATCTTTTAACATTACTTCTACCTTGTCTGACTTCAAACGGTCCAAAGTAGTCTACTCCAACATTGGTGAAGGGTGGTTGATCTGGCATTATTCTGTCATGTGGCAGCTCTGACATCTTCTGCTCTACAGCCTTTGCTCTAATCTTTCTACATGTCACACATATGGAGAGAAACTTCCTGACAATGGAGTTTGCAGAAGGAAGCCAGAATTTTTGTCGCAACTTTGAAAGCATATAGTTCCTTCCACAATGTCCAATTCTCTCATGAATGTCTCTTAAGATCAAAGTTGTGACATGTGAATATTTAGGTATAATGATAGGATGCTTCACATGCTCAGGCATTGCAGATTTACCAAGACGACCGCCAACTCTCAGCAATCCATCCTGAAGTACTGGATCCAGTTTAGAAAGGCAACTGTTCTTTTTAACAGATGGATTACCTTTTTGCAATGAAGAAATTTCTTCTTTGAATACTTGACTTTGACTGAATTTGATGATTTCATTTTCAGCCCTTGTTAAGTCTTGCATTGTTAGAGCTTTGCAGTTTTCTGCTGTGGGTTTTGTCTCACAAATCTGAACTTCTTTGTCTTTGGCTGTTTTGCTGCGCTGTATAATTAGCTCCTTAAAACGAAGGATCCATGCCACAGCTCTCTTTAATTTGTACCAATCAGAGTAATAATTGATCAAATTGTTCACAGCATCTGTGCCATCCACTGCACACACAAGGTTCACTGAAGCTAAGTGTTTAACCTCACTGTCATCCATTTTTGTTGATAAGTCATGATTTGTTTCAGGCCACTTATTCTCTGGTTCTTTGAGAAAAGAAGGACAGTGGATCCAACTCATGTTTTTCATGAACTTTTCACAAGTAAGTCCTCTGGATGCACAATCAGCTGGGTTCATTGAGGTGTTGACGTACCTCCACTGTTGTGGTCTGGTCGACTCCCTTATAACGGCAATCCTGTTGGCCACAAACGTTTTGAAACGCAGACCTTCATTGTCAATATATCTCAAAACAGTGGTACTATCAGTCCAAAATACAGATTCAAGCAATTCCAGTTCCAGTTCATCTTTCAGCATTTTGTCTGTGTTAACAGCAACAACTGCAGCAGTCAACTCCATACGTGGAATGGTGGTCTGCTTCAACGGCGCCACACGTGACTTCCCCATCATGAAGGCACAATGTGCGAGTCCATCAGTGTTTAACAGTCTGAGGTATGACACAACTCCATATCCCACTTCGCTAGCGTCTGAGAAGTGATGTAGTTGTGCGGAAGTTGAAACTCCAAAGTCAACAGGTTTAATGCATCTTGGCACACTGAAGTCAGTCAATTGATTTAGCCCTCGTAACCAGGCAATCCACTTTTCTGCACACTGTTCTGGAATGTTGTCGTCCCATGCAAGCTTTTCTTTGCACAACTGCTGCATTAGAATCTTTGATGGCAATATGACAGGTGCAAGAAAGCCCAATGGGTCATAGATGGAGCTTGTGACTGACAGGATTCCTCTTCTTGTTACAGGTCTTTCTTTCACACTGATTTTGAATTTGAACACATCTGAATTGACACACCATAACACTCCTAATGCTCTCTCAGCAGGAAGTGCATCCCGGCTCAAATCCAATTCTCTTGCATCTTCAACTCTCTCACCTTCAGGAACAGAGGCTAACAATGCACGACTGTTGCTTGCCCATTTTGTAAGATGAAATCCTCCGCTCGCACAAAGTTTTGTGAGATCATTGTACAAGGCAATTGCTTCAACATGACTTGAAACAGACTTTAAGCAGTCGTCTACATAAAAGTTCTTAAGAACTGTGTGAACTGCTTCAACAGATGATTTGCTGCGATTTTCTTCTGCTGTCTTCCTAAGAGCGAAATTAGCTACACTTGGAGATGATTTTGCTCCAAAGAGATGGACAACCATCTTGTACTCTTCCAAGGTTTGATCTACATCTCCATCTGGCCACCATAAGAAGCGGAGCAGGTCACTGTCTTTTTCAGGAACTCTCACCTGGTAATACATAGCTTCGACATCTGCCGTCATGGCAACTGACTCTTGTCTGAAGCGGGTGAGCACTCCAATGAGTGAATTTGTCATGTCTGGACCCTGTAATAGCTCACTATTTAAAGACACTCCCTGAAAACTTGCAGCACAGTCAAACACCACCCTCAGCTTCTTCTTCTGAGGATGGTACACCCCATGGTGAGGTATATACCAGACTTGACCATCTTGACGACGTAAGTGTGATGAAGGCACCTTGACTGCGTAACCTTTGCTCAGCATGCCATTCATGAAGTTTTTGTACTCTTCATGAAAGGAGTGATTTTTTTTTAATTTCCTTTTGATATTTAACACTCGCTGGACAGCTGCACTTCGATTGTTAGGCATTTGGACAATCGTTTTCTTGATTGGAAGGTCAATGTAATAGTGACCATTAGAAAATTGCACTGAATTAGATACAGACTCCAAAAACTGGTGATCTATCTGTGATAATTCGGCTTTGTCATCACAATTTCTTTCGGGAAAATCATGATTGTACTGTTGTATCAGCATTTGTTCCACACTCTCCAGGGAAATTCTGTTGACTGTAACGCTTGTTTGTGCACAGCCATGCATGCTGTCTTCAGGTTCTCTAAGAGGTCCATTCAAAATCCATCCAAGGGCAGTCTTTACTGCATATGGCCCATTGTGCTTACTATTTATTACTCTCCATGGTTCCAGAAGCTTGAACTCCTTGTTCCCTATGAGGATCTCCACTCCAGCATCAATGTGAGGTAACTTCACTTCACTGAGGTACGGCCATTTGTCAACTTCCTGTTGCTGTGGAACGTTCTCCATTGAAACTGGTATGCTCTTTTGTGTAAACACTTTGGAAAGTTCAACGAAGTTGTTCTCTTCCAATCCACTCACTTCCAAGTCAGTGAGCATGTAACTTTCCACTCGTTTGCTTGAGTTCATGGTGCTTAGCATCATGTCAATTTTCCTGCCTTGGACATTCAACTGTCTTGCTAGTGCCTCAGTGCAAAAGGTAGCAGAGCTGCCTGGGTCCACAAAGGCATACACTTCCAAGCACTTGTCACTTTTTTTTGACTTTATCTTGACAGGTACTATTGCAAGAACACAGTCGTCTCCGGCCCCAGTGCAGGCACTTGTCTCGTGACTCATTGTGGTGGGTAAAGTGGTAACTTCAGTTTTATCAACTTTTACCATTTCCTTCTCAGGAATCTTGTCTTGTGTGGTTAAGTGTAACATACTAGGATGTCTCTTTGAGCACAGCTGACATGTGCTTCTTCTGTTACAATCTTTGCTTAAGTGTCCTTTGACTAAGCATCCAAAGCAAAATCCATTCTTTCTTAAAAAGTCAAATTTGGCTTTATATGGCTTAGCACCAAACTGATAACATTGCTCCAATGTATGGCTTTTCTCACAGAATGCACAAGGTTTAGTGAAAACACTGATAACTGGCGCACTGTTGCTTTTCATCATTGTCAAGTCTTTTTGAGTTTCGCCAACCTGTTTGAAGTCAGTTGCAAAACTACTACTTCCTTTTCCTTCTCTTTTCAGCTTAGCTCCTTGAAAAGACTTGTTGGTGTGTTTTTTATCACCTGCCAAAGCATCCAGATCTCCAAAAAGTGGGTTTGATATTACCTTTGCTTGGCGATCAACAAACTCAACCAACTGAATGAACTTGGCTCTTCTTCTATTGTGCTCCTCATACTCGTAAGCATGGGCTCTCCATCTTTCACGCAACTTGTATGGCAATTTTGAGATAATAATCCTCATGTTAGTAGGATTATCCAACTCATCCATGTATTCAATGTCCTCCATTACATTGCGACAAGTAACCAGGAACAATGAAAATGCACTTAAAGATTTTCCATCCTCTGACTTTATTTCAGGCCATTTGAATGCCTTTTGCATTAAGGCTGTCGCAATTTTCAACTCATTTCCAAACTTCTCATGCAAAAGTATCATTGCTTCTGCATAACCACGATCATTTGGCATGTGCTGGCAGCTTTTGACAATGTCTCTGGGCTCACCTCTAGTGTACTGCTCCAGAAAGTACAACTTGTCAGCACTACTGTCAACTCTGGAGTCAACAGCATGTTCAAACGCCTTCATAAAAGATCTGAACTCAAGTGGATCTCCATGAAACAAAGTAACCTCACGTTGAGGTAAACAAGACATTTGTTGGTTCTTCACAAGCATAGCTGTGATGTCTGTCTGGCGTTGCATCACTCTTTGAAATTCTGATGTATCAGTGTTACCGCACAATGTTTCATTGACTGGTGTTGACCATTCCTTTGCAGTGTTTGTTTTCTTAGGTCTGACACTTGCAGGTATACTTGAATGAACTGCTTCAGGACGTGATAGCATTTTACCATGCCTTGATCTTACACTGTATTCATCATATTCATAATGATCCTGTTTTGGAATGACTACATTGGCTGCTTGGATGGCCACATTTTGATCTGCATACTGTAGTTGTTCTTCACAATCTTTATACACTTTAATTTTAGCATCAGACATTGCAAGAGCCGTTTCTATTTCCAACTTTTCCATTTCAGCCTTTAACTTTGCTTCTTTCCTTTCCAACTCCTGTCTTTCTTTTAGAGCGGCTGCTTTAGCCAACAAAGCTGCTCTGTTAGCTTGTTCCTTTAGACGAGCTGATGATGCTGTAGATATGGATGATTTTTTGGAAACAGATGCTGTTCCACTTCCTGACTTATTAGACGTGACCGTCCTGGATGACACCATTAACACACTGTCCATTGGTGAGACTTCATTATCACAGATTTGAGACATCTTAATGCACTGTTTAGTTTCCTCAATCCATGACTTCACTTTTTCCATGAACTTTTTGCAGCATGACAATTTAGGCTGATACCAGAAATCCTGATCAGCATCATGCTCTTCATCTTTCAAATACAGCAGCACTGTTGCATTACTTTCAATAAATTCTTCAAACATCCGTTTGTAGAGTTTAAACTGCTTGTTTTCAACATCATTCAAGTTGGAAATGTTTTCCATAAGCAATTCAATCTCATTTGATTTTGCAGTTAATTGTCTCAACTTGCCTCGTCTGGCGTTTATCTGGTTGTGAAGCTTCTCTTCCAAACCCTTGTCCGTTAGCGCCCTCTTGCGTTCAGACCGCTCAACAACATCGTCGTCGTCGTCTTTTTTGTCCGCCATTTGTAACACTTCAAGACGTGCAATTTTACTTACAATCAAAGTTACACAACTAACACTTATTGCAAGCGGTAATATGATCGATCTTCATTCATTCATAAATCCAATGTCCTGCACAGCAGTATTTGGCCACAACAAGCGAAGCGAGTCCTTCTGACGTCTTTAGCACGGTCTTCCATTAACGTGCATTCAGGTGCGCACTTGTAAACACACTTAAATAACGGGTAAAACTTTTGACTTACATGTAAGGGACATGCGAATGTGGTATTTATTCCACAAGTTTTGACGCGTATCTTCTTGCCTTGATTCACACTTGAAATCCATAGTTCGTTTATCACTGTTTATTCTTCCAAATCAACAAAGAATCACGTTCTTACATACAGCATAATCCAATACAGCATAATCCAAGTGCAGCGATGTCTTCTCAACAACTTGTTTGTAGAGATACTATACTCATAAGGCAATTATGCTATGATAAACGGTCAAAAGTTTTGTGTTCTCCCACGACCATCTGCACTTATTGCATGAGCTTCAAACTTTTCTTACATGTGCTACAAAATGGAAGTTACCGAACATGCGCAGTAAGAACAACTATAACGTAAAGAAGTATATTCAACAGGAAATAACTAACTAACATAAATAATAACTGTATCAAATTTACATAATAAAAATATGAAAATATACCTTTTGAAATATGAAATACGGCTCTTACAATAAGGGAACCTGGAAAGTCAGAGAGAACATTAGATGAGTTAGTGGTGAAATTATTTAGATATTGAAACTCGTTACTAACTTCAACAGCCAAAAAAATAAATCAATAAAACAATTAGAAAAGCATAGGAATGTGCATGAAACAGGCCTCATTTTTACCTAAATGATTTACAATTTATTTTAATAAATATAAAAAATGTATAAGTAGCTGACACCTAAATTAACATATTACAGTTGTTTTTATGACTGTAAGTCTTTCTCGTCAAATACTATTGAGTTTCAAATTTGCGTTTGAGCCCGTTTGGTTGTGAAAAAGTGGCATCATTTACATATTATCTAGACTGGACTATTGTAATGCACTTCTAGGTGGTTGTCCTGCTTCTTCAATAAACAAAATGCAGCAGCTAGAGTCCTTACGAGGTCAAGAAAATATGATCATATTGTCACAGGTCGGAGCGGACCACAGATGGCGTGAGTCACGCCCCTCCCTAGTTTCCACCTCGAGGAGGTCCCAAGAACACCCCAATGACCAGACACACGAGAGACGGTAAGTATTAAAACAGCTTTATTAAATTACTAAAAAAAAGGTATAGGAAGGGGAGGGGGAGGGAGGCTAAAATCCAACTCTCCAATTGGGGGAGTATCAGTCTCGAGTCTCTTAGACTCCGTCACGGGAGACCTCGGTAAGTCCTTCACTCCTCTTTCCTTCTGGCTATGTGACGACAATCAGCTTATTCACAAGTGCCCCTTTGTTCTAGCTTGTAGGACAGCTGCCCGGGGCCCTCTCCTTTTCCTGGACGTATCAGATACAAGTGGTAAGTATTTAGAGTTTGAATGCACGGTGGATACCTGCTGCTTCCCGTGGCGAACTCCAAGGCGGCCCAGCGGGTTGGACTCCCAGTCGTCCGGATGCTGGTGGAGCTGCACAATGGCTGTCGGGACCCGACTGAGACCGTACTGGTAAGTGTACGGGAGGTGTTTGCGGTTTCTGTATCCTGAGTAACGGGTCGACGTGCAGGTAGACACTTCAAAGGGACCTGCTAGATCTGCACAAGAACACACAAGTCAGTATGACAGGACTGGACATGGACGGTGGACGGTGGACAGAGGGGCCACTGGCTCTTTGCTCGGGGCACAGGTAAGTCTGTAGGAAAGACAACTGAGGCTTCACTTGGGCATACAGGCGAACGTACAACACGATATGCTGGCTTTAGCTTTGGGCATAAGGTAAGTACATCAAAGGTAGCTGGGACTTCACTCTGGGCATACAGGCGAATGTACAACACAATATGCTGGCTTTAGCTTTGGGCATAAGGGAAGTACATCAAAGGTAACTGGGACTTCACTCTGGGCATTCAGGCGAGTGTACAACACAATATGCTGGCTTTAGCCTTGGGCATAAGGTAAGTACATCAAAGGTAACTGGGACTTCACTCTGGGCATTCAGGCGAATGTGCAACACAATATGGTGGCTTTAGCTTTAGGCATAAGGTAAGTACATCAAATGTAACTAGGGCTTCACTGGGGCATACAGGCGAGTGTACAACACAATATGCTGGCTTTAGCTTTGGGCATAAGGTAGGTACATCAAAGGTAACTGGGACTTCACTCTGGGCATACAGGCGAATGTACAACACAATATGCTGGCTTTAGCTTTAGGCAAGAGCTTACGGTGAATATACAGGGAAGCAGAAAGGGATGTTACTCACACCTTTTGGGGAAATAGACGTCAGGCGTTCCTTTTCTGAGGTTTACCAACTGCTGATAGAGATGCGGGTCGAAAGCTGCTGCTGCGTTGGGCCGAACACGGCCTCCGCTGATGTCACACACAGGTAAGTTGTTTCACCCAGGGTGTGCTACACTGGGTGGGTCGGATGCTTCCCTCTCCTTTCTGCCAACCAACAGGGTGAGTCTTCTAGACAGGGGCGAACCTTTGAAGAACTCCACAGCAGGTAATAATAATACACGCACAGCTGATTTCCTCCTCCAGCAGCAAACTCCTCACCCTTAATACTTCCCACTATATCCACACTGTTCTTGCTTGAATTTGTTTCCCACCTCCGTTACGTGGGGTAGAAGGGTCAGGATGTCATCGACGGCATCTAATTAGAGATGTTGTTTTCTTCGCCCGCCTCAGTACTTACTTCCTCCACAGGATTTCGTCGGGCCTGAAAGGTGGTTTTTGACGACACAAATACAGCACAACACTGCAATTTTCAAGTGTATACACTCACAGCAAAGGACAAAGGCTCACCCACTGCACTCCACACACTCTTGGTGAATTTAGGGTCAAAACCCCCCGTCTGACCAAAGACTCGTCCTGGAAATCGTGAGAACACTGATGCAAAGAATATTCAGATTTAAACGACGCCGCCACGACACCCCAACGTCTTCTCTCACTCCTGGTCCCGGCTCACCCACAATCCTCCTCCACGGTGGGGCCGTTCACTCACTATGCCAAAAACTCACAAAAAGGCTCACAGATAGTTCACTCCAGATAATTATGCTGCTGTACGATGGTTTGGAGTACTCACACCATTACTAACACAAGGTCTCTTTTCCCTCTCCTTTCCAGCTCCTGGATACTTCTCCTGCTGCCACGTGACCTGACCAAAAAGGGCCTCCTTCAGCGATATTTCCGGTGAGTCTTCCTATTCTCAACCACTCAGAATTTGTTACACATGTCCATAGAGCATTTCACAGTTAGATAGACATCCCAATATACTCAGCCCTGTTTCTGTTTCTGCCAAACCCTTGTCTCCGTCTTCGCCCAGCCAACAATGTTCCTCCGCCTTCTTTCCGCTGCCCTCGCCCAAACACTCCAACTCACTCGCCGTATCGGCTGGAAATAAACAACTCCTCTCTGCAGTTTCTGAGGCCCTCTTTATACTCCTCCCTCTCTCCACACTGCCCAATCCGCGATCGCCCCGTTCATCTAGCCACCTGCAATCAATGAAACCCCAATTTCCTTCCCCGGAGTTCCCGGAAGTAACCGGTGTTTGAGGAATTATGGTCCGGGCGGAACCAATCTCCGTCCTTTTAGTTCCGCCCTTACAAAGTCACTCCGTGACATCCTCCCCCGCCAATCCGTTCTAGTCCCTAGAACGTCTCTCTGCCCACTCACCGTAACGTGCAGGAGGGCGTCCTCGGTTCTCTCGGTGGGACCGCCGAGGTGGCGAAGCAGGGCCAACTCTGGCAAGAACATCCACAGGGCCCCTTGGGACCACTCGGGCGGGCACATTCACAGGGCCCCTTGGGACCACAGCCCATCCCCCAATCCACGGGGCTACAGGCGCCGGCGCTCTTGGAGCCTCCTCCACGGGTCTAGGATAATTTGGACAGGGGCGGATCATGTTGCGGTGGACTACTCGGTCCGGCCCGGCCTTCCCTTCTGGGCGAATCGTATACACGGGTTGTCCAGACCGCTGCTGGCCTTGGATCACATATGGAGTGGTCTCCCACCGGTCACTCAACTTTCCTTTACCTTGTCGCCTGTGGTCCCGCACCAGTACTCTTTCTCCAGGGAGTAGGGGGGCCTCTCGTGCCGTCCGATCGTATAGCCGCTTGTTCTTATCTCCAGCCACTCGTATCCGCTTGGTGACCTGCTCATAAGCAAAATGGAGGCGTTGATGATGACGGCCCACCCACTCTGTCAGGCCCACCTCTTCCTCGGCCATTGCTGTTCCCAACATCAGATCAGTTGGCATCCGCACATGTCTGCCAAACATTAGATAAGTCGGGGCATACCCCATAGTACTGTGTACGCTGTTATTGTATGCCTGGATTAGATTTGGCAAGGCACTCACCCAGTCGTTCTGATGATCCCGGTCCAAGGTGCCCAGTAGGCCCAGCAGGGTCTGATTAAACCTCTCGCACCCCCCGTTACCCTGGAGATGGTAGGAAGTAGTGTGGGTCTTCGTACACCCATACAGTTGGCACAACTCCTTTATCACCCAAGACTCAAAGTTAGGTCCTTGGTCCGAATGCAGGAACTCGGGGCATCCGAACGGCTGGAAGACAGCCCTCCACAAAGCTGTGGCGGTGGTGTTAGCCGTCTGATCTAGGGTAGGAACAGCCCAAGCATAATTCGTAAACAAATCAGTGACCACAAGAATGTTCTGGTAACGGTCCATGGGTCGGCCCAGCGTCAGGAAGTCCATAGCTACAATGTGGAGAGGGGCTTTTGCGTTTATGGGGACCATTGGTGCTCTGGCCTCTTGCCTTGATTTAAATAGAGTACATCGGGGGCACGCCTGGATGAAAGCACTAACTGATGCTTCTAGTCCTGGCCAATAGAAGTGTCGGCGCAGAAGGGACACCGTTTTCTCCTGTCCTTGGTGTCCCAGCTGGTCATGGTAAGCCGCTAATAAAGCTCGTACCTGATTTTCTGGTACCACAATCTGGCAGATCTCCTCATCTAGTCCCGGATCTCTGATGATTCTGCACAGTACTCCGTCTCTCAACTTGAGCTTCGTCCATTGCCCCAGCAACTTTTGTCCTGTCCCAACTTGGGTTTGTCTTTCCGCCGGCGTTGGCCTTCGGCCCTGTTCCAGCCATTGACTCAGGGTCCTCACCTCTCTGTCTCCCTGTTGCCTCTCCCTCCATCGGCGGGGGTCCCATCCCCAACTCACGGGCACCACCTCTCGCTGTCCTCCAGGCGCTTCCACCACGCCTACCATATACCCCTCCTCTCCTTGGTCCGATACTGGACCTGATGGACTCAAATTCCCCACCGCCGGGAGTCGGGACAGGGCGTCAGCGTTGGTGTGCTCTCGCCCAGGCCGATACTGGAGCTGGTAATCATAATTTGCTAGCTGGGCCACCCACCGCTGCTCCACAGCCCCCAGCTTCGCTGTCTGTAGGTGCACAAGCGGGTTGTTATCACCCAGATAGCAAACTGACTCCGCAACGGATCCGCCCCAGAGGTATCACAAGCTCCAGAACGGATCCGCAAAACGGGTCCGGAACGGAGTCTACTTGCACAGCGCAGCGGATCCGGAACAGATAAGGATTGTTTATCCAGATCAGATCCGGGGCAGACCTGCCCCGTGTCCGCCGATAAGGTAGTTAATCCGCCGCGGATCCGATCTGGACCCGCTTATTAAGTGGGTCATTTGGTCTGGATACCTTTCAGATCACTCTCGAACTAGTATTCTGGCCACAACTCGCTACACAGAAATATTTCAAATCTAAATGGACCAACATCAGATAGACTGGATTGCTCTATAAAAGCTTGAATATTTAATGTCTGACTTTATTAATATTAATAAAACATGAAATCATTCAGAACTTTAGCCAGTTACAATAAAACTATAAAATTAGTCTGTAAATGTAAATGTAAATCTGTAATTACTGTTATTATTTTTATACTTTATTTATGTACATTAATAGGTATTGAATATAATTACAGACAATGAAATGCAACCATAAATTGTACCAAAAAAAATGTATTTGATGAAAAATAAGACTTTACAATATTAAGAAGAGTAAATATTTGAGCAACATTTTTTTGTTGACAGTTGTACTGCTTACAGCTTTTTTTTTTTTTGAAGAAACTGGATTTCTTTTAATTTTCTTTGAATAGAAACAAAAACAATAGAAAACATTTATCTAAAATAGTAACCTTGTACCTTTATTTTATTGTAACCGTTCAAAACACTGAAGGTAACAATGAAACTCTGAAAAACTCTACTGCTCGGTGCTCACAGTGGGACGGTCCCTTGAGCTTCCCCTATCAGCTGCCAGGCTGAACCACCGTATTGTGTGTTTTGTGATTTCATCATCAGTGGCGGCACGTGATACATGGCTCTTTCTCACAGCACCTGTAATACAAAAGCAGATTTTCATTTAAAAAATTAATTCACATTGAAGCTACCAGTTTTTTTTTTTTTTAAGGATACACATAACCACTGCCTTTAAAACAAGTGTACAACCTGACATTTATTAGGTACACTATGTAACTTTTGGCGCTCTAGCGTAGGGCTGAGCAGATAAACGATATTATATTGAATTGCAATAAAATATATGTTGATAATGATGAGAAGCCCTAGGCATTTATACTCAATATGGATTAATATAAGAGCCAATCATACAGCAGAAATATGTGACAACAGCCAATCAGCATGCAGCTTTAAACGTTCACGTCAAAGAACAAAGTCAATCGCAAAAGCTTCCTAAGTCGATGAATCAGTATATCATGTAAATTAATGTGGCTGACTCCCTGATCAGTGCCCTGACTACTAAACTAGGGAACTGATTGAGACGCAACCATAGACTTTACTTGGGTGGGTCGCCCAGGTATATTTGGAGACACATTTATGCTTTTATTACTTTTATCCTCTCAGACTTTTGTATCCGGCCAAGATAATGAAACCATCTGCGATTGATTAACTAGTGGAAAATCTCCCCTCGCCCTACGCGTTTCGTACCTGCTCGTTATGTGTGCGTCAGAACTGTTTGCTCCCGCTGACATTCCCACATTTACTTACACAGGAGGAACTTCTTGGACTCCATCTGGCTGAATGCTTTTTTCCCATTCACGCCCTTCCAGTTGATCCTCCTCCCAATGTCATCATGGAACATGCGGGAAAGGATGTTCCACGTGACACGTTTTGTGTCATGGCCCCCAACAGTTGCAAGGGAAGAAATCTAAAATGTAACAAAAATCCTGTCAATTTATTATATATTAAAAGGTTAGTTCACCCAAAAATTTAAATTCTGTCTTAATTACCCTCATGTTGTTCTACACCCCTAAGGCCTTCATTCATCTTTGGAACACAAATTAAGATATTTTGATTAAATCCGATGGCTCAGTGAGGCCTGCATTCAAAGCAATGACATTTCCATTCTCAAGATCCATAAAGGTACTAAAAACATATTTAATGTGAGTTCAGTGGTTCTACCTAAATATTATAAAAGCAACGAGAGTTATTGTGCACCAAAAAACAAAACGACTTTAACAATATAGTGATGGGCTAATTTCAAAACACTGCTTTGGATCTTTACAAATTGAATCAGTAACTCAGATCTCCTATCAAATGGCTAAACTGCTGAAATCACGTGACATTGGTGCTCAGAGTCACTGATTCGATTCATAAAGCACTGAAGCAGTGTTTTGAAATCGGCCCATCACTATATTGTAGGAAAGTCGTTATTCTGTTTTTTTGGCGCACAAAGTGTTCTTGTCGCTTTATAATATTACGATTGAACCACTGAACTCACATGTACTGTTTTAAATATGTTTTAAGTACCTTTATAGATCTTGAGAGAGGAAATGTAATTTCTTTGAATGCAGGCCTCACTAAGCCATCAGATTTAATCAAAATATCTTAATTTGTGTTCGAAAAGGAACCAAGGTCTTACGTCTTACTAGAACGGCATAAGGGGGATAACTGAATGACATTTTTCATTTTTGGGTGAACTAACACTTTAACAGAGGGAAATAAATGTCCCCTGTGCCATATATTTGATGTTTAGTGTATATAACAGCATATATATTGACAGTTTTGGAAAAACCGCACTCAAAAATACATCTGGTACAGTTTGCCCAAATTGCTTAATTGGGACCAACTGGTAGTGTAACCTTAAGGCTTGTGCACACCAGGGCGATTATTGCGCACATTTATCGCCAATGTTTAATGCCTCGTGACTAAACAAAGGGCGCTAATGTGAGTGTGCACACCAACTTGCAAAAATGGCAGGCTTAAGTTTCTGCTGAAGTTACAGTAAAACCCGACTTGGTGACGCTCAAGCACAAAACGGTCTTGCCGAGCACACATTGATACCTATTAAGACGACAACGAAGAGGAATCAGTCGATAGATTTCCTCATGTTCTCCTCTTCTCTTAACTATTAGATGTATCCAATATCTGCATCTTTTCTGTCATCTTTCCTCATTCAACAGAATAAATTCTTCATCGCTGGAGCTCCTTGTCAGCAGACAGTTATATAGTGCAGGCTGTAAAGTGTAAAGATGCGCATTGCCACCTTGTGTACCAGGGTATTTCTATTTTTCAAAAAGCCCTTCTACTGTCAGGGAGTGAATTTGCATGTTCACTTGGGACATCACCAATGAAAATTGCTTGGGCATGAACACAAAGACGCACTGAAAAACGTCATGAAAAATGCTAGCGATAAGCTTGCGCGATAACCGTCCTGGTGTGCACAAGGCTTTATGCTTTGAGCCAAAATTAGGGTTTGCTCCCTTCGTCACTACACCTTTAAATCAGACCCATAAGTAGGGGAACATTTGCACTACACTACTGTGTAATGCTTAGAGAGAGGTGATAGCTATCCAGGTTCATTTAAGAGCAAACCTAATACAGCAAGCTACTTAATAGACATATGACTTTCTGATTGGCTGAAAGACCATTAAACATTTCTAAAACTGCTGATAAAAATTTGTTAATCACATTAAAAATAATTAACACAGCATGCATTTTTCACTCCCCAAGATTAGCATGCGCTGTAAAAAATAAATAAATAATAAATGCTAGAATGTAATGTACATTTTCAGTGTAATGAGATAAAAAATTAAAAAAAACTCACCACACTCAACTTTATTTGATTATTTGCAGGATTTCGGAGCCACTCCTCAAAATTCTCCACTTCCTCCATTGATGTTAATGGAAAATCTACTGGGTTGTCAGGCATTTCCATGTCTTGGCCTGCCGGGTTCAACTTGCTCGTCAAATAATTTACTTTAGTAATTATTTGCTCCTGCTGGTGTTTTATTAATTCCAATAAACTCATAATGTGGACTTCTGCAGCTGTAAAAAAATAAAATAAATAACTAATTAAGGCATACATTCAACTCAACAGATAGAAAGAGAAAGTTATTATTTTTTTTTTTTTAAAAGAGGCCTCAAATAATTTAATTTAGGCTTTTTTTAACTCTGCTGGGAGTACATGTGAGATTTTTGAGCAAACAACTTTTAAGAAATTCCTCAGATTGTATTTAAAATGCTGGAAATACATTGTTTAAGAATCATAGGGCTGCAATAATCAACAATGTAACTTTAAATCAGTAATTCAGGGATAACAATAGTCTTTGCTTGTCCATCAATTTTTATAACTCCGTCATAACAGCCAATTAAAACCTGGCGTTAACATTTTAGGGGTCAAGAGCCCAACTAAAGCAAACACTGACCAGTATAATGGTGACAGCTTCAGTGTTAATTTAACACTCCTATTTTAACACCTCTACACTCTTGAGTGTGGTCTCACATGTATTCCCAGCAGAGTTAATTTCACTCAGATTTTTTTGCTGTGTAAGACTACAATTAAAAAAAAAAAAAGAGTTAACAAAAGAAACACTATTTGAGTCTTATATCGGATGAGGTATTGCTCACCAGAGCACGCGATACTGTTTGATCCACATCTTCCCCCCCGCCAGGTTGGTCTGTAGACCTTTCTTGTAGAAGGGGTTTGCTCTTCTGCTGGTGTCTGTGCACAGTGAGGTGGTGAAGTGAGTGTAGGAGGAGCAGCTGTGCCGCTGTTTGGGATAAAAGGTGGTGCTGATATAACAGGAGCTGGTGGAGAGATAACAGGACCTGGTGGTTCGGTTAAGACTTTGGCTGGACCCCTGGCTCTCTTTTTATGAGGATGACTTTCCTCCTCACTGTCATCATCTGTGTCTCCAAAGAAATGACTATAAAATGGGTGAAAAAATACAACAATCAGGGTTGAAAATTACAACAAGTTGTAAATTAGTGTAATTGATTGAGAATGTCATGGCAATCCTGTTGTAGTTGTGTTTAGAGTATTCTGATTTTTATACTAAATTATGTTTTTGAGAAAATATAAAGGCCAAAAAGTTAATGTAGAATATAAAGGATAATATATGTATATACTAACATTGGCTTTGGCCTTCTCTTTGGTTTAATCTCCTCTTCCTCTTCAGACTGTAGATCTGATGTGTTACACATCAGAGATTTCTTTAAGAGTCGTTGTGCCTCAAAGTAGTCATCTTAAAATTAAATATATGTGTTAAACTTCAGTAGTTTCACATTATCAGAGCAAAAAAGAACAATTATACACAACAGAACAGTATGAGACCGATTAAAATAATTTTTTTTTCTTCAATTACATAAGGGCAAAATATTTTGATATTTGCTTACAATAATAATTTTTGATTTAAATAAAAAAATAAATAGCATACCACATTTTTTAATAACTCTGACATCATATGTTTTCCAGTCAGGTCCAGGCTCCTCCGAATTTTTCACTGCCCTGTTTACTCTTTCATCATTTCTGTAGTTTGGCCAATAGACAACTCCATCTCTGCACCACGTTTGTGGCACCACTGCTACCGTTTTGTTGATCACGAACTCGATTAAGTGGAACATCCTTAACCGAGAAGGAAAGAAACAAACAGCAACACAGAAATATAACTTTTGTTTCAAGAAGTTCTGAAACAATTGTTATTAATCAAATACATTTTATATCCATCATTATTAATCAATTATTGCTGTGGCATATGAATGTGTTGTGAATTAGCTGGAAAGTTTTTTATTGAGAAGAATTGTTAGTGAATGAGACCCAATGATTTGCTGATCACGCAGTTTAAAAAGAAGATGTAAGCTGGTCATCCAATAAAAATATAAATATGGATATGGTCAACAAATCAGAATTACAGTTTAAATGTGGCCTTATTAAGCTCAACTGAATCAACAATGATCTGTCAACTTACTGCAAAGTGACTTTGAAACAATCTGTACTGTATAAATAAAAATGACTTTGAACAAGTACTTACAATTGTTATCCAGTTTCAGACTGCAGTGTTTGTGGTGATGTATGGTGATGTCTTTTGTCACTGTGCCTGATCCTAATTTTGCATAAACACCTGTCCAGTCAAAACTAATGTGCAACCGCATCAATTCTTTCTGCTAATATGTGAACACAAGAGCTACAACTAAAACTACCATCAATACTACCACCATCATTCTCCCCAGGAAAAAATGGGGAGAAAAAATTCATCCTTTGCCTTTTAACTGGCAATTATAAAAAAAAAAGAAAGTAGAAAAAGAAAAAGAGAAAAAGCTGATAAGCCTCTGTAACCTTAAAGGTTTAGTTCACCCAAAAATGAAAACAACATGGGGGTGAGTAAAATGATTTTTTGTTGTTTCTCATTGTCTCACAGCACGAGACATTCCTAAAATGTATGAAATAAGGGTATAGCCACAAAACCATCCCTATGAGGTAAAGCAACACATTTCTGAACAAGCTCTGAAGCTTTAACGCACTTGAGTATATCTGATGTTTGTGAAATGATATGAATATTCAGATATTCAGAATTGAATGGGTAAGTGAAGAACAAAGACTTCTCTGAAAATTCTTTGTATACTACATACACTCCATCACTGCATTCCACAATGTTATGTATAATGCAAATCTCATTTCCAATGACAAACACGTTATCCCCGGTTGAAAGTTTAACTGTCCACTTGTCACATGCCATCTCACCATACTGAGCTTTCACTGACAGTCCATCTACAAGTGGCCCAACAAAATGCTGTTTTTTAAAAGCGGCACCATTTATAGGAGTCTCAGTAATTCTCATCTCTGACAATCGACGAATAATTTGGGCAAGGGGAAAGTCTGGTTTTCTAACAAGCCTTTTTAGCTTGTTCAGGTAACTTTCATAGGGAAATGCAGAAAATGAGTCAAGACAACCATGTCGTTGTACTTCATCTGCCAGATGAACCAAAGAATGTACATTATAAACAAGTTGATCTTTGCCATATATTTCACCAAAGTGAGAAACAAAAGATCTAAGCAAGGTGTGAGCATACTGTGTGTGGCAGGATAGTCTAGGACTAAAATAGCAATACCAGAGAAGAGTAGCATGAAATTGCTGTACATATTTCGGTCCAGAAAGGTACCTAACACTACAGGTCCGGTGTACAGCAGAAACTGCCTAAATTCAGTTGCCTTCCAGCGATCTAACTCCCTCAGCGATCTGGGCTTTCGGGCAAACTCCACAGGAATATAGGAACGCATTTCTACTAGTTTAGCAGACATTCTTTCTGCTATGTTTGCAGGTACTCTGAAATTCAGAGGACCTCTGAGCCAAATATTCAACAAGCGCCTAACCACACCTAAACAAACCAAATGCATATAATCAAGAGGGAATTGTGAAACCATGCCAACACTACTGCCATGAAATGGATGTGGCCCCTCATGATGATGACTCTCATCCACCATGTTTTCAAAAGAATCATCTGTCCTTAGAGCATAGTCTGTATATGGGTATGTCATGCGTCTGTTAAAGTATTTTCCAGGCTGAGAACATTTGTCACAACCATGGTAGCCATTGTGGTTCTTTGTGTTTTTAACAAAGGACCTGGCTGGTGTGTCACAAATCACTGTGTCCAGTTTGAGCTTCAATGTCTTACCCTCTATTTCAAAACCTCTCTCAAGCTGTTGTAACTCAGCAACAAAATCTCCAAGAAACTCTTTTGCTGAGCTTGGTTTCTTTGGTCCACAGAACAAACCTATCACTACTGGTTCTTTCATGGGAACACTCAGTAGCAGACCAAGGATGGGCCACAGTTGCAGACTAGAGCTCTTGAACAAAGGAAGTCCATCTATGTTTATTTGCAACTTCAAACTGAATGCGTCTGCCAGTGTGTGTATGTATTTAGACAGCGTATTCCTAAGTGATGACAGAATACCAAAATAGTGGTATTGTCCCCCAGCCCTTTCTAGAATAGTGTACTTTGTCTTAGTCTTAAGGAGGGTTCTAGCATCCTTTGGAAGATCAGGATGGCAAATGCGAAGTATGCACAGTAGTGCTGTCAAAGCAACCAAAGAAATGCCAAAGTGTATGGCCCAGTTGGAAATACTGTCAGAGAGTGAAAACGTCTCAGGCCGTTCATCTTCTGAATGTTCTGAATCAGATGTCTGAATCGGCCTATCACAGCTGCCAATCACGAAACCCTCATGTGTGTCTGCATCTACCTCCATGCCACCTTCCTCCTCACTAAAGACTAGTCCAGTTGCAGTGTCTGAATAAGATGGATTGTGTGGACTTTCTTCAAAAAGCTCTCTATTGACATCTACAAGGTTCCTCTCTGTTGTCACTTTCAAGTCAGTCACATTTATGTAGTCATCCCTAATTTAAGTCGTTTATCTACATCTACATGGGTCCTCCGTCTTAAGGTAGAGCTGGAGACAGGAACAGTTTTTCTGTTCATCTTATCTAAAAGAAATGTTACAGAAACAAAGACAGATTGCAACCAGTGAGTTGCGAAAAAGAACAAACATTTGTGTTTTCAAAAAAAAAAAAAATACAGCAAGAATTGACAATAAGGACTGCCCACATTTATTACATGTTAAAAGCTGTAGCGGGCAGTCCTTATTGTCGAGTCTTGCTGTATTTTTGTTTTGTTTTGAAAACACAAATGTTTGTTCTTTTTCGCAACTCACTGGTTGCAAATAATAAGGACTGCCCGATGCATGAAAGTGAAACCAACAAAGTAGGTTGTAAACCTAAAAAGTAGGTTTTTAAACAAAAAATTATCTGAAAATTGTTCGTATACTATGTACACTCCATCACTGCTTTCCACAGTGTTATATATAATGCAAACCTTGTTTCCAATAACAAACACAACCTAAGAAACAGCCTAAAACTTAGGTTTTTAAACTTTTAATCATGTATGAATCTTTTGAAATCAAATGGCACATGTATTACATGTTAAAAGTTGTAGTGTGGACCATTATCAGTAGGGCTGGACAATTATGACCTAAAATCAAAACCTCGATTAATTACAAATTTTACCTCAATTATTAATTAATGATTATTTTATTTGTTTGTTTTGCCCTAATAGTTCACTTACATAGTTTGTACAGTAAATTTGCTTGACTATTAAAGATGGGATATTTTTTTTCCTTTTGAAAGAGTGATGACATGACATAGCTCACTTTCAGCAGTTATTTTATCTATGGTTCATAACATTTCTAACAGATTTCTGCTCGTTGTAAATCAGATAAAAATAAATTAGCACAGTACCAGTACATAATGAGAGTGATTGCTTGTGTGAATTAGTTAAATCATTTCTTTATTAATTGTGAAGATGTGGATTGATAATAGATCCTTCAAAAGTAGAAAAAAATATGCTATAATAACTTTTGAGTTTCTAAGATACTTCAGTGATAAATCACAGGACAGCGCTGACAACTAGTTTCTGTTTTCATGCCACAATGCAGCTGCGCAAGCACGGTAGCTCGATATAATACACATCGGATCATATGTCTAAATTGGCAAACCGTAGGCTAATACACATAAACCATAATACACACAACTGACAGAGTTTAGTGACGACGCAAGGCTCTGTGTTTTATGTCAATTTTTCGATTAATCGTCCAGCCCTAATTATCAGTATTTGACAAAATAGCTGGCTAAATCAAGTTTAAAACAGTTATTAATCTTACTTTAATCAGATGTTCAGTTAAGATGACATCGAAAGATGAAATACTCCAAAAAACACACTGGTGGCACTTGAATGAGCTGTAAGCTGCAACAGAACACACACACACACACACACGGTAACTTATTAATTATGAATTAATATGGTAAGAAATAATGGTATGAATCTTTTGAAATGGCACATTTATTACATGTTAAAAGCTGTAGTTGTGGACCCTTATCAGTATTTGACCAAATTAAGTTTAAAACAGTTTTTAATTTTACTTTCCTCAAACGAATGATGAAATAGAAAGAAGAAATACTCCAAAAAACACACTGGTAGCACTTGAATGAGTTGTAAGCTGCAACAGAACACACACAAACACACACACGGTAACTTATTAATTATGAATTAATATATGAAATAATGATCTGAAACAACATAACATGAGGTGGAGAGTTATATGTAAAAAAAAAAATAGACTCAAACAACTAGAAGTTCAGTGAAAGAAAACAGGTAAGTTAACGTTAGGCCTAACATTAGCTTATCTCGCCTGCTATTTTACTTGAAAGGAGTGAAAATTTGCGTTTAGGTCGGTTTGGACTGAAACCTTATTTAAAAAGCTCATTAAATCACCCCACCTCATAGAAAGATAAAGAAATTCTGTCCAAATAGCGTTTTACTCAAAAGGTTATTTGCCAAATTACTTTTCACTCAAATCTGAGTTAACGCTAATGACACTGAAGAGCTAACTTGGCTACAGTCATTTTTAAAAATTACAAACATTCAAAAAAAAAAAACAATTAACGGTAAAGTTACTGGATACAACTGTACAAATAAAGCATATTTTAACTATTCTTACCGTGTTCAGACTTCACCGACCTGTCGGCTCCAGCTTTTCCACGGTGAGGAGAAGGATTCAGTGACGACGATAATTGAAAAAGGCGCGTCCGGTAAGTGAATCCGCCCAGCGTCTGTGACGAGCCCGCAAACTGGCAGTGCGGAGGCGGGGCATATTCTGTGCGCATTGTCGAATTGAATCCGAGCGTAGAGCGGAGCAGGCGACTTGAAGGCGGATTCGCCCCGGAGTCTGTTGCTATCTGGGCAGTGACCACTGTTACCTGAGCGCCCCAGAGGTAGTCTTTGAATTTTTCGCTGAGGGCCCACTTCAATGCCAACAACTCCAGTTTGAAGGAACTATAATTAGTATCGTTCCTCTCCGTGGGATGAAGACTCCAACTAGCATACGCGATGACCCGTTCCACTCCCTCCTGCTGTTGGGCTAGTACTGCCCCCAAGCCGAGGTTGCTGGCGTCTGTGTAAAGAACAAAGGGTTTAGTGAAGTCTGCGTAGGCTAAAATTGGGGCTTGCAACAGCTCCTGCTTCAGCCGTTGAAAGGCAGTCTCACACTCGGGACTCCACGTAATGGCCGGGGACCCGCGGCCTCGAGGGCGTCCCGTCCCGGACAGCAGCTGATTCAAGGGCTTTGCGATCTTAGAAAAATCTTTGATAAACCGTCGATAGTATCCCACAAAGCCCAAGAATGATCTCACTTGCCTCACGGTCTTTGGGGCACTCCATTCTCGTACTGCTGCTACCTTTTCCGGGTCCACAGAAACCCCCGCGGCACTCACACAGTGGCCCAAAAACTTGACCTCCCTCCGCAGCAGGTGGCACTTGTCTGGTTGGAGCTTCAACCCATACCTCTCCATCGCCTGAAAGACCTTCTCCAGATGTTGCAGATGGGATTCAAAGTCTGGGGAATAGACAATCACATCATCAAGATATACGAGTGTGGACTCCATCAACTGACCTCCCAAACACCGTTGCATGAGCCGCTGGAACGTGGCTGGGGCGTTACAAAGGCCGAAGGGCATCCGGTCCCATTCAAAAAGACCAAACGGGGTCGTGAAGGCGGTCTTTTCCCGGTCTACCTCTTCCACCTGCACCTGCCAATATCCGCTGGCCAAATCCAACGTGGAGTACCAAGCTGATTTCGTTAAGCTGGCGAGTGAGTCTTCAATTCTAGGTAATGGAAAGGCATCCTTCTTAGTCACTTGGTTCAGTTTTCGGTAGTCGACACAGAACCTCCAGGCCCCTGTCTTCTTCTGCACCAGTACAATAGGAGCCGCCCACGGGCTGCTGCTTTCTCGAACAATCCCCTGGTCGAGCATACCTTGCAGCAGAGTCCGAACCTCGGTATATAAGGTAGGTGGTATCGGGCGATATCTCTCTCGACTGGGTCCGGCTTCTCCCGTGGGGATCCGATGTTTCACTATGTTCGTACATCCATAATTTTCATCATGGGCAGAGAAGACATGCTGCCACTTCCTTAGAAGTTCCTGTAGCTTACGTGTCTGAGTCTGCTCCAATTCCTCTCCTCGTAAGGATTCGCCCAATAGATGGCCGGGCACTTCTTCCCCAACCGTCCTGGCGGGCGAGTCTACTTGAGTCAGGCCCACTTCGACCACTGTAGGGTATACCAGGCGGAAACTCACGTCCCTTTCTTCTCGCACTTGATGGGGCTCCACCATCGTCACTCTTGCCAAACGTTGGTGTTTGTGTAGATGTATGGCACAGGGCTTCTCATTTCGTACCTTTACCGGAACTCGTCCTCGGCGGACCACCGCCAGTCCTCGGGCCACTTCCACATCCTGACAATCCAGATGGGGCTCTACCAGTACCCAGCCTTCTGGCCCGTGTTCTTGTTGGGGGACCCTTACCCATACTATGGCCTCACTTGGGGCCGGTACGGACAGTGCATAGCGGCAAGCTACTCGACCAGTCTCTTCCCGGCCCCTCCGGCCCCTGGCCATCTGGACCCGGCGACAATCAGCCACAACACGTTCCCATTCTTGTCGTTCTGCAGGCGGTATTTTCTGAGCGGGCTTAGCCCGAAATAATTCCTCCCAACACTCCGAGAGGAAGTTCATACCTAGGAGGGCTCTATGAGTTCCCAAGCAGTGGTCTTGGACGATAATCACTCCTTTCTGGGGCACGACAACTCCGTGAATTTCCAAGTCCGCTAGTCTGTAGCCAATATAGGGGATGTCTAACCCATTTGCTCCCTTCAGGGTGAGCCAGGGGGCCTCTGTTCCTTGCACGTTCTGTTTCCCAAACAACTCTTGTGACAGACTCTCAGAAAATAGGGTGACTTGTGATCCAGTGTCAACGAGACAACGTACCTTGATGCCACACACTTGGACCTCCACCACAGGGCTATGCCCAATCATCTTGTCCTTCGAGCCAGCTTCTATAGATGGGTCATCCGAGGGGGTCCCGACCACACGACCCACTGTGGCCGGTCGACCTAAAAATCCCCCTCCGAGCCCCTTCGGGGACCACACTGTCGACGGTAGTGGCCCGGTTCTCCGCAACGGTTACAAATCGGTCGCCCCTGTTCATCCCACTCGAATCGAGGGTGGGTAGGCCGGCTAGGTCGCCTTCCTGGGTCTCGGCCACCATCTGAATACACACGGTCTCGGGGGGCAGACCTTACCTCTTGCCTCGAAGTGCCGCGTCGCAGTTCCTCCAAAAGGGTCTTAGATAACTCCGTCATTTGTTCATGGACGTCTTTGAGGAGTTCCAACTTCAGGGCCTGTTTCCAGTCTGGGCATTCAAGCGAATGTACAACACAATATGCTGGCTTTAGCTTTGGGCATAAGGGAAGTACATCAAAGGTAACTGGGACTTCACTCTGGGCATTCAGGTGAGTGTACAACACAATATGCCGGCTTTAGCTTTGGGCATAAGGTAAGTACATCAAAGGTAACTGGGACTTCACTCTGGGCATTCAGGCGAATGTACAACACAATATGCTGGCTTTAGCTTTAGGCATAAGGTAAGTACATCAAATGTAACTAGGGCTTCACTGGGGCATACAGGCGAGTGTACAACACAATATGCTGGCTTTAGCTTTGGGCATAAGGTAAGTACATCAAAGGTAACTAGGACTTCACTCTGGGCATTCAGGCGAATGTACAACACAATATGCTGGCTTTAGCTTTGGGCATAAGGTAGGTACATCGAAGGTAACTGGGACTTCACTCTGGGCAAGTCACCTATACACGCATCCTGTTCATAGACTCTAGTTCCGCTTTTAACACTATTAACCCATTTAAACTCTTTACCACACTCTTGGACATGAACATTGACCCAGCCATATGCCACTGGATAAGGAGCTTCCTGTGGAATAGATCACAGAGGGTGAAAGTTAATAACATTACCTCAGACCCTCTCACCCTCAGTACAGGAGCTCCTCAGGGCTGTGTTCTCTCCCCTTGGCTCTTTTCCCTTTATACATCATACTTTAGATCCATGGACACTTCAGTGAAAATAATAAAGTATGCGGATGACACAACCATTGTAGGCCTCATCTCAGACAATGATGAAACACAGTACCGCATGGTGGTGGACCAAGCTGTAAATTGGTGTTCGAACAATGACCTCCAGCTCAACACAGCCAAAACCCAGGAACTCATTGCTGACTTTAGACATAGGCCATTTCCTAAAACACCAATACAAATAAATGGCAATTCAATCAGCATCACTGACTCCTTTAAACTCCTAGGAACACATATTAGCAATAACCTGAAGTGGACAACTAACACTAATCAAATCATTGCAAAGGCTCAACAAAGACTTTACTTCCCCAGACAGCTTAAAAAATACCGGATCAGACATCAGCTCCTTGTTCTGTTCTATTCCGCTATCATCGAGTCCATCATTACATCATCAATAACAGTATGGTATGGTAGCACAGACAGCCAAACAAAGAAAAAACTACAGCAGACTGTCAACAAAGCATCCAAGATCATAGGGAAACCACTGCCTTCAGTCGATTCCCTTTATACATTTCAGACTGTAAAGCGGGCAAAGAAAATCATCTCTGACCCCTCACATCCAGCGAACCACCTTTTTCAGCTCCTTCCCTCAGGGAGGCGCTACAGGTCACTCTCTACCAAGACCAAACGCTTCACAAACAGCTTTTTCCCCATAGCCATCAGGACTCTGAACTCCTCTCTTTGGTTTAGTTTTTCCTCTCATACACTACGCATGGTCATGTACCCACTGTATCTTGTATTGTTACATGTTGTGAAGTGTATTGTCTATTTGTTGTTTGTAATGTATGATGATGTAGAGCTTAAACATACTGTACCGAAAACAAATTCCACCGGCATTGTCGTGTGGCTAAATAAACAATCTATCTATCTATCTATACAGGCGAATGTACAACACAATATGCTGGCTTTAGCTTTGGGCATAAGGTAAGTACATCAAAGGTAGCTGGGACTTCACTCTGGGCATTCAGGCGGATGTACAAAACAATATGCTGGCTTTAGCTTTGGGCATAAGGTAGGTACATCAAAGGTAACTGGGACTTCACTCTGGGCATACAGGCGAATGTACAACACAATATGCTGGCTTTAGCTTTAGGCAAGAGCTTACGGTGAATATACAGGGAAGCAGAAAGGGATGTTACTCACACCTTTTGGGGAAATAGACGTCAGGCGTTCCTTTTCTGAGGTTTACCAACTGCTGATAGAGATGCGGGTCGAAAGCTGCTGCTGCGTTGGGCCGAACACGGCCTCCGCTGATGTCACACACAGGTAAGTTGTTTCACCCAGGGTGTGCTACACTGGGTGGGTCGGACGCTTCCCTCTCCTTTCTGCCAACCAACAGGGTGAGTCTTCTAGACAGGGTCAAACTTTTGAAGAACTCCACAGCAGGTAATAATACACGCACAGCTGATTTCCTCCTCCAGCAGCAAACTCCTCACCATTAATACTTCCCACTATATCCACACTGTTCTTACTTGAATTTGTTTCCCACCTCCGTTACGTGGGGTAGAAGGGTCAGGATGTCATCGACGGCATCTAATTAGAGATGTTGTTTTCTTCGCCCGCCTCAGTACTTACTTCCTCCACAGGATTTCGTCGGGCCTGAAAGGTGGTTTTTGACGACACAAATACAGCACAACACTGCAATTTTCAAGTGTATACACTCACAGCAAAGGACAAAGGCTCACCCACTGCACTCCACACACTCTTGGTGAATTTAGGGTCAAAACCCCCCGTCTGACCAAAGACTCGTCCTGGAAATCGTGAGAACACTGATGCAAAGAATATTCAGATTTAAACGTCGCCGCCACGACACCCCAACGTCTTCTCTCACTCCTGGTCCCGGCTCACCCACAATCCTCCTCCACGGTGGGGCCGTTCACTCACTATGCCAAAAACTCACAAAAAGGCTCACAGATAGTTCACTCCAGATAATTATGCTGCTGTACGATGGTTTGGAGTACTCACACCGTTACTAACACGAGGTCTCTTTTCCCTCTCCTTTCCAGCTCCTGGATACTTCTCCTGCTGCCACGTGACCTGTCCAAAAAGGGCCTCCTTCAGCGATATTTCCGGTGAGTCTTCCTATTCTCATCCACTCAGAATTCGTTACACATGTCCATAGAGCATTTCACAGTTAAATAGACATCCCAATATACTCAGCCCTGTTTCTGTTTCTGCCAAACCCTTGTCTCCGTCTTCGCCCAGCCAACAATGTTCCTCCGCCTTCTCTCCGCTGCCCTCGCCCAAACACTCCAACTCACTCGCCGTATCGGCTGGAAATAAACAACTCCTCTCTGCAGTTTCTGAGGCCCTCTTTATACTCCTCCCTCTCTCCACACTGCCCAATCCGCGATCGCCCCGTTCATCTAGCCACCTGCGATCAATGAAACCACAATTTCCTTCCCCGGAGTTCCCGGAAGTAACCGGTGTTTGAGGAATTATGGTCCGGGCGGAACCAATCTCCGTCCTTTTAGTTCCGCCCTTACAAAGTCACTCCGTGACAATATTACCCCAATTTTACAGTCTTTGCACTGGCTACCTATTAAGCTCTGTATCAGTTACAAATTATCATTACTTACCTATAAGGCCCTAAATGGTTTAGCTCCTGCGTACCTAACTAGCCTTCTACCACGCTACAACCCATCACGCACCCTAAGGTCACAAAACGCTGGACTTTTGGTAGTTCCTAGGATAGCAAAGTCCACTAAAGGAGGTAGAGCTTTTTCACATTTGGCTCCCAAACTCTGGAATAGCCTTCCTGATAATGTTCGGGGTTCAGACACACTCTCTCTGTTTAAATCTAGATTAAAAACACCTCTCTTTCGCCAAGCATTCAAATAATGTATCTCTTAAATTGTGAGTGTAGTTGTATCCGATCAAATGCGCATTCTTATTCTTTAGCTTGGGTTAAAATAATTAAATTTACTTTGTTGGATCAGCAGCTATACTAATGATGTTTCTATTTGTTTCTATGTTTTGCCACAGGATCTTCATCCCGTGGGAACTAGGATTTACACAAGCTCCAGTCTGGATCCAGAACACCTGAGAAGAGATGATGCTGACCCCAGAGGACCCCAGATGATGCCCTGAATCAACAACAGAACTAACAAATATTGATACAAGTGTGACTGTATCATATAATAATTGCTGTTAATAATTATTATTGTCTGGCTGACTACGTCTTGTATTAATTTTTCTTTAAAATCCTGTCATACGTGCATAAACTGACAGTCACCACTTATAAGCTACTACTAAATATTGTAGAAACATAATTTTCTGTAAATTTGTTTTGTAATGATTTGTATTGTTAAAGCGCTATAAAAATAAACTTGAATTTAATTGAATATGATTTACAGTTTATTTCAATAAATATGAAAAAAATGTAAAAGGTGTGTATTATAGTTGACACCTAGATGTAGCTGTATTTTTTCTCTAGAATCTTTATCTTACTATCACTCTCTGTTGTTTAAAGTGATAAAATATAACTTAATTCGTACCATATATCTGATATTATCTATCAATCTTATCAGATTAATTTTGATCATTCACTTTTATTTCATATCCATGAATGCAGTGCACCTGCATTGCGTTAGCACTCGCTAGCTTGTCATTAGCGTTTTCATTCGTACCTATCGCTGTTTTCTTTTATCCTCTCCTTTCTCGCTACTCTCTCTCCAGTTTTTCACAAGTTTATCAAACAACTGTGGTAAGAATATTTCATCAAGCACGTTGAGAAATGGCTTCTCCTGCTATTGTTATTTTGCACCTCTTGCCACATGTACAGTTTATCTATCTCTGTCGCTGATGAGGGATTCACATGTGATAAATGCAGGGAAATAGTTAGGCTGACAGAGAAGATTTCAGAATTAGAGACACGCATCCAAGCTTTTATTGAGGACAGGGAGGGGAGTTGCTTCAATTTATAACAATGTTTTCAGGATTTCTTAGAGGGCAGTCTTCAAGTATAACTCATTTGAAGTAATGGTGCTTCTTATAACATTATACAGAGAAACAAATGTTAATGATAAATCCCCTGTTATGTTTGTACTGGCTACTGTATACAGGCCACCAGGGCGCCTACAGACTTCATTAAAGAGTTTGCTGATTTTACCTCCGAATTAGTTCAGGCTGCAGATAAAGTTTTAATAGTTGGTGATATTAACATCCATGTTGATAATTAAAAAGATGCATTGGGATCAGCAAAAATTGTCAAAATTGTCAATTCTGCTTCTTGTTACAAGTATGGTAGAACCATCACTTCTACCACAAAAGACTGCTTTGTAAGTAATCTTCTTGATGTATCTAAATTCCCTAGTATATCCAAAACTTCAGAACAACTTGATGATGTAACAAAAAATATGGACTCTCTCTTTTCTAGAATTTTAAATACAGTTGCTCCTTCATGCAAAAGGAAGGTTAAGGAAACCAGTATGACACCATGGTATAATGAGCATACTCGCACCCTAAAAACTGCTAGATCCGATTACTTTTCATCTCATTTAGAAGAAAACAAACATAACCCCAGGTATTTATTTAATACAGTGGCTAAATTAACATGTTAGACCCTATTCCATCTAAGCTCCGAAAAGAGGTGCTTCCAGAAGTCATAGATCCTCTTCTGAACATTATCAATTCCTCATTGTCATTAGGGTAAGTCCCCAAAACCTTCAAACTGGTTGTTATTAAGCCTCTCATCAAAAAAACAAAACTAATAGGCCAAGATACTAGAAAAGGTAGTATCCTCACAATTATATTCCTTCTAAGAGAAAAATGGTATCTGTGAGGATTTCCAGTCAGGATTTAGACCGTATCATAGTACTGAGACTTCTCTCCTTAAGAGTTACAAATGACCTGCTCTTATCTTCTGGTCGTGGATGTATCTCTCTATTAGTGCTATTGGATCTTATTGCTGCGTTCAACACTATTGACCACAACATTCTTTTGCATAGACTTGAACATTTTGTTGGCATTAATGGAAGTGCATTAGCATGGTTTAAATCATACTTATATGACTGCCATCAATTCTTAGCAGTGAATGAAGAGGTATCATATCGATCACAAGTGCAGTATGGAGTACCTCAAGGCTCAGTACTTGGGACGCTACTCTTCACACTTTACATGTTACCCTTGGGAGGCTACTCTTCACACTTTACATGTTACCCTTGGGAGATATCATCAGTAAACACGGTGTTAGCTTTCACTGTTATGGTGATGATACTCAGCTCTTGATTATCAAGACTTGATGGCTGCTCTGTCAATTTTTCGTTTCGAGCATTTGTAAAACTGCATTTTTCAATCTCAAAAATTTGTCTAAATTGCTGCCTATGCAAAGGTTTCCCAAAGTTCTTTGCAGTCCTTGACATTACTTTTACATCAACTTGTATTTATTCATTAACTTAATTCTGGCCATGGCTTTGTAAATTTCAACAATGGTTTTAAATCTGTCAGGGGTTATCTGACCCAGGTATGTTACTTAACGTCATTCTAGCATGCTGTCTTCAAAGTTACTTTGTAACCCCTGTTTATGTTACTTGTTTACAACATTATCATCTCATATGCAAACAATAATTTTCTGTATATATTTCTATATATATTTTCTATATTACATATATATATATATATATATATATATATATATATATATATATATATATACAGGGCCGTAGCTGGGGTTTGCTAGGCCCTTGTGAAGTAACCGGAACCGAATAATTAAATGTAAAATAGCACTGGATAGTCTTCAATGTAAAAAGGAAAATTTGTTCAGACTGTGGTGTGAAAGGTTCCATTAGCTATTCAGATAAAAAAAACACATAAGCAATAAATGGTGCTTTATAAGGTGCTGAATAATTTTTGGTCCCAATTTTATATAGGAAGTAGGAAGCAATGAATATTGTGAATTGAATTCACATAATTAACTCACATAAGATTGAACTGGTGAGTTTAGGTATGTTGGTGCCGTGCCAGTGGTCGTCTTGTAGGCAAGCATCAGTACCTTGAATTTGCGAGCGGCTACTGTTAGCCAGTGTAACCTGAGGGGAGAGGAATAACGTGAGCTTTTTTGGCTCACTGAAGACAACCCTCGCTGCTGCATTCTGGATCAGTTGCAGAGGCTTGATAGTACATGCAGGAAGGCCCGCCAGGAGAGAATTACAATAGTCCAGTCCGGAGAGAACAAGAGCTTGGTTGGCTTGCTCTGACAGGAAGGGTCTAATCTTCCTAATGTTGTATAAGGCAAATCTGCAGGACCGAGTCATTGTAGCAATATGGTCAGTGAAGCTTAACTGATGATCCATCACAACTCCTAGGTTTCTGTCTGTCCTGGAAGGAGTTATGGTTGATGAACCCAGCTGTATAGAGAAGTTGTGATGAAGTGATGGGTTAGCTGGAACCACCAGCAGTTCTGTCTTAGTAAGGTTGAACTGAAGGTGATGGTCATTCATCCTGCTAGAAATGTCACTCAGACAGGCTGAAATGTTAACAACTACCGTCGGGTGAATGATGGTTGGAATGAGAAGTAAAGTTAAGTGTCATCAGCGTAGCAGTGATAGGCAAAGCCATGCTTCTGAATGACAGATCCTAATGACGTCATGTAGATGGAGAAGAAAAGTTGTCCAAGTACTGAGCCTTGAGGAACCCCAGTAGCAAGTAGTTGTGACTTCACCCCTCCAAGACACCCTGAAGGACCTATCGGAGAGCTAAGACTTAAAACCACAGGAGTGCGGTTCCAGAGATGCCCATCTTTCTGAGGGTGGACAGGAAAATCTGGTGATTAACAGTGTCAAAAGCAGCAGACAGGTCCAGTAATGGGAGTAATCTTTGCAATGAATGGAAGAAGGGATACCAGTCTGTAGTTTTCTAAAAGTGCTTGATTTAGAGATGGTTACTTAATCAGCGGGCTTACCCGAGCCTGCTTAAATGCTGGGGGAAATGTTCCAGAGTGAAGATAGGAGTTGATAATGTGAGTAAGAGATCGCTTGAAGGAGGTGAGTGGGGATCAGATCAAGTGGACAAGTAGTAGGATGATTGGACAGGATAAGTTTGGAAACATCCATCTCTGAGAGTGGAGAGCAGGAGAGAGAGTGTGCATTAGTCGTTGTGGAGTTATCCTCAGTCTGTGGTGTAGAGAATTGATCACTAATTTATGTATCTAAGTTCTAGTGTTAAGTACATCAGGTTATACTAAATGGAATTGAGAACTAGAATAATAAAACATTTACATTTTTATATGTATTTTAATATTTTGTTTTCTCAATGTTTAAGTTATAATATATATATATATATATATATATATATATATATATATATATATATATATATATATGTATACGTATATATATATATATATATATGTGTGTGTATATATATATATATATATATATATATACATATACATATATGTATGTTTAATTCAACATACAAAAACATTATTATTAATCTGACCTGCTTTGTTTATGTATGACTGACAAACATGCATCATACTATTTTTATTAGTTTATGTTAAAACTGTGTAATCCAAATGGATGGACATTTTATAAGCAATTCAAACACATCAAATTGACATGGATATTTTTTGAGTGTCCAGCTCCACTGAAAGTCCATTTCCCTTTGGCTCACAGGTATAGTTTGTCACTTATAACACTGAACGAGAGCTGATTCCTGCAGAAGAGTGTAAAGAGGTCACTGGGGGTTTTTCGGGGAGTTCTCTGAGCGGGAATAAGACGAGCCGACTCTAGAAGGAGCCGTTCTGTGTCTCTGCCGCGGTTTCTGAATGATATTCATGATGTTGTTGTTGCCGATCTGAACTCCACAGACGTTTGACATGGTGATCTGGACACCGCCTGAGAGGAGAGCAGAAAGACGGAAGAGTGAGATGCTTTCTGTTCATGTCACTTTTATATATATATATATATATATCTTTTTTTATCTAAAATATTCTCAATTTTCTTCTTGTAATTAGGAGTTTATATCCTGCAATTCAAACATTATCTTAAAATTAAAAGAAATCTAAATCTTAAGATTACAAATATTGAAATTACCTTTTTTGTTTTTATTCTGTAGCAGAAACAAGCTTAAGTAATTATTTGTTCTACATGTGTATGAACAAAGATGGTTATTTATTGGGTTCTTCACAATTAAAATTTGTATTTGAATTAAGATTAATAATTCATCAAAGTATGTACACTACCGGTCAAAAGTATGTGATCAGTAAATCTTGTAATGTTTTTTAAAGAAGTCTCTTCGCTGGTCAACGCTGAATTTATTGAACAAAAAATACAGAAAAAAAATAGTAATCATGCAAAATGTTATTAAAATATATAGTAATAATGGTTTCTATTTTAATATCCTTTTAAATATCATTTATTTCTGTATTGCAATGCTGAATTTCCATCATCATTACTCCAGTATAAAGTGTCACATGATCCTTCACAAATCATTCTAATATGATGATTTATTATTAGAATTATTAAGAGATGTGGGGCCAAATATTTTTTTTGGAAACCGTAATAGTTTTATCCGGATTATTTGATGAATAAACAGTTTAAAAGAATAGAATTTATTCAAAATATAAATCTTTTCTAACAATATACATTCTTGCTGAATAAAAGTTTAATTTCATTCATAGAAGTAAAGAATAAACATTTACTGACCCCATACTTTTGAACTGTAGTGTATATTGTTTGAAAAGATTTCTATTTTAAATAAATGCTCTTCTTTTTTACTTTTTATTCATCAAAGAATCCTGAAAAAAGTATCACACATTCCATAAAAATCTGAAGCAGCAGAACAGTTTCAACATCACTGATAATAAATCATTACATTTACATTTAGTCATTTAGCAGACGCTTTTATTCAAAGTGACTTACAAATGAGAACAATAAAAGCAATCAAAAACAACAAAAAGAGCAATGATATACAACTGTTATAACAAGTCTCAGTTAGCTTAAATGCAGTACATGTAGCGTGGGCTTTTAAATAATATAATAAATACAAAGAAAACAGATAGAATAGAAAAAGAATAGAGCAAGCTAGTGTTAAGAGGTCTTTTTTATAATTTTATAATAAATAAAAAGAAAATAGAATACAAAAAGAAAAAGGTAGTTAGATTTTTTTAAAGAATAGAATTAGAATAGTGAGTGTTAAAGTTAGAGGGTCAAATAAAGATGGAAGAGATGTGTTTTAAGCTGATTCTTGAAGATGGCTAAGGACTCAGCTGCTCGGATTGAGTTGGGGAGGTAATTCCACCAGGAGGGAACATTCGTAAAAGTGACTTTGTGCTTCTTTGGGATGGCACAATCAAGCAACGTTCACTAGCAGAACAAGCTTCTAGAGGGCACATAAGTCTGGATTAACAAATTTAGGTAAATGGGTGCAGAGCCAGTGGTAGTTTTGTATGCAAACATCAATGCCTTGAATTTTATGCGAGCAGCTATTGGAAGCCAGTGCAAATTAATAAACAGTGGTGTGAGGTGTAGTATTTTCCGCTCATTACAAATTAATCTTGCTGGATTAATTGTAAAGGTTTGACAGAACTGTCTGGAAGACCTGCCAAGAGGGCATTGCAATAGAACAAGAACAAGTGCTTGAACAAGTTTCTGGCTGTTTTTGAAGGAGTTATGGTTTATCTTATCTATCACTTCACTTGATGATGAAATTGTGATGAAACGATGGGTTTGCTGGAAACACAAGCAATTCTGTCTTGGCAAGGTTGAGATGACGGTGATGGTCCTTCATCCAGCAAGAAATGCCTATTAGACAAGCTGAGATGTGAATAGCTACCGTCGAATCATCAGGATGGAATGAGAGGAAGAGTTGAGTGTCATCAGCATAGCAGTGATATGAAAAGCCATGTTTCTGAATGACAGAACCTAATGATGCCATGTAGACAGAGAAGAGAAGTGGTCCAAGAACTGAGCCCTGAGGCACCCCAGTAGTTAGATGTTGTGACTTGGACACCTCACCTCTCCAAGATACTTTGAAGGACCTATCTGATAGGTATATTAAATAATAATCATAATAATAATCAGTATATTAAAATTATTTCTGAAGATCATGTGACACTGAAGACTGGAGTAATGATGCTAATAATTCAGCTGCACATCACAGAAATAAATAAGAAAACATTAAAAATAATTCTGATCATAAAATTTTGAACAGTAGTCTAAATGTTTTTTATAATAAAAAAAATTATACTTTGTGTTATAAATAACCATCAACAGCCCTGCTTACACATTAACGTTTATCATGAAATGTGTCAGGTACACTTCCCTTCAGAGTAAGATGAAAGTGTGTGAAACTGACCTGGTGTTGAAGTTTGCCGCTGTAAGATGAAACACAAACACACAGCGGGACGTTAGCAAAGAAGATTATATGAGCCGGAGGTGTTTGATTGTTTGTTTCAGACCTGTGTTGTTCTGACAGACGTCGCCGGTGGAGCAGGACCAGGAAATGATTCTGTGAGAAACAACCACAAACAAATACATTCAGCACCAAACAAATCATATGAATCATCATAAAGCATTTCTGGGGCTCAGATTACCTTTCTTTATGGGTTTTGCGTAACTCACAGCTGTTTCCTACAAGACAAAATATTACAGTAGTTAATACACATTCTCAGTTCAGCTTGCTTTATTTATTTCAATACACAAATTTTTTACATTTACATTTTATTTAGTCATTTAGCAATCAATCTTTCGTTCGTTATCTGGCTCTGCTCGGTGTTCATCTTCAGTTCAGTTCAGTTCAGTTCTGGGGGTCCAGGACCGTGTGCTGGAGGGGGACCTGGGGACTGAGGCAGAGCCGGTGGGGTGGGAACCCAGGGCAGAACCGGGATTGTGAGCGGACACCTTTGCCTCTGGTGCTTCCCGAACAGCCACCGCCACCTTTGCGAACCATGAGCGGCACCTGCCGCCTCCTCTGGGACCTCGTCCGCGGCCTCATCCACGGCACCAGCAACCTCCACGTGGGACTCGTCCGTGGCACCTGCAGCCTCGGGGGACTTGTGGTCGGCACCCGCCGCTATGTGGATGCCGGAAGCGAGCGCCGCCTTCTCGCCAGGAAACTCCTGGGCAGGCACCCCCACCCTGACGGCTTAGCCACTCAACTGGAGAGCCAGGTCGATATAACTCTCCAGCGTCTCGTTGGGGTGCCAGAATGGCATGAGAGACTTGAAGGGCTCGGCTAGTCCTCCTCCTCAGAAGACCATTAGACAGGTCTTCTCTGTCGCTGACAGCCGAGCCGCCCCCACGAAGTCCCAAGCATAATCCTCGAGACTCCGAGCTCCCTGGCGGACATCGAGGAACCTCCACGCTGGACCCATATTTGCTGGCTATATTCTGTCACGGCGCGGTAGAGACGGCGCCATGGAAAGAACAAGGTCAGGGTCCAAGACGCAGGGAAGATTAATTTTAATAAGAATGAAACAAAAAGGCCACCACGAATCACAAGGACAAGCCGAAATACAAGCACGAGTAGCACACGTAATCACAAATGACTTTACAATATAGCCAGGCAGAGTGGTGGGTGAGACCAGAATATATGCTCATGAACAAATGGGGAAGCCGTGTGTGTGTGTAAGTGAGTGAGTGGATGCAACAGGTGTACAGAGTGAACCAGGTGTGTAGTGTTACGGTGAATGAGTCCGGGAGATGGGGAAGTGGCACCCTCTGGTGGTGAGAGGGAGGAACACCGGGTCCAGACTCATGACAAAGTCATTTTTGGATTAATGGTCATTGTAGATGCAAACCGTTTAAAACAATTCAGTTCGTTTTGGTGAACTGGTACAAAAAGATCTGGTTACATCGAGTGATTCGTTTGTGAACCGGATATCACAAACTGCTTTGTTTTGAACTCTCTTACAACAGACACGGAAGAGAAGCTAATGCTGAACAAAGTCGTAGTTTTTGCTATTTTTGGACCAAAATGTATTTTCGATGCTTCAAAAAATTCTAACTGACCCTCTGATGTCACATGGACTAATTTGATGATAATTTTCTTACCTTTCTGGACATGGACAGTAGACCGTACACACAGCTTCAATGGAGGGACTGAGAGCTTTCGGACTAAATCTAAAATATCTTAAACTGTGTTCTGAAGATGAATGGAGGTCTCACGGGTTTGGAACGACATAAGGGTGAGTTATTAATGACATAATTTTCATTTTTTGGTGAACTAACCCTTTAGCTGTTAACTTGTTTAATGTGACTGACACTTCCTCTGAGTTCAAACAAACCAATATCCCGGAGTAATTCATTTACTCAAACAGTACACTGACTAAACTGCTGTGAAGAGAAAACTGAAGATGAACACTGAGCCGAGCCAGATAACGAACAAAAGATTGACTATTTCGCACGCGCATCTCCGCCGCTGCGCTCTCAATCCACTCAGCGTGCTTTATCAGCTCGCACACGTCAGCTACACAGGCATTAATACTGAATGTTTAACATTATATTCATTGCATATATATCCTATGTAGACAACATTTATCTCTAATAACTCCATTCTGCTGTCTGTTGTTCTGTTGTCTGTGTTTGTCTGAATATGGCACTTATCACATGCTGTGTGGTATTTGCATTTGGTATTGGGGCATTATAACGAGTACGAGTACAGAAGCTCAGTATCGGGCTGTATCAGTATAGGGTCCCTAGTGCATCCCTAGTTAAGATTGTTTAGTATTTGAGTTTTAATTACAAGTTTAAGCATAATTTGTTTATATACCTGTTTAGGAGGCGTTCCGGTGATACAGGACAAACCCTGAGGACCAGCTTCTGAAACACAAAGATCAACATAAAACAGCTTTATGACCCGTTCAACATATTTAATGTGACACACATCCAGTATGTTCATTAAATAACAAACCACAGGAGAGCAGGACTGGATTTCTCCATCAGGAATCGACTGTAAAATCAGAGGGATTGATTGACAGACTGAAGAAAGACACGTTTGTTCTTTAGAATAACTGAATCAACTGATGAATCACTAAAACACAATAAAACCAGGAGCACTGAAGCAGAAGAACATAAACAGGGTTGATTTAGATTTCATATTGACTTCACATTCAAACCATCATAATAATACCAATCCAGAATGAGATTTCTGTACATTTAACAAGCTTCCTTTATAGAAACAGTTATATTTTAGTACCACTGAGATTAAATATTATTATTATTATTTTTACTTTTGTTATTTACGACGGCGTTTTAGTGCCGCGTTGAATTTTTTTTTTTATAAGATTACAAGATTAAATTTGTTATATTTCATGAATAAAGTCGAAATACTATGAGAATAAAGTCGAAATAATATGAGAATAAAGTCAAAATACTATGAGAATAAAGTCGAAATGTTACGAGGATTTAAATAGTAGAAATTAAAGCATGTTAATATCCCAGATTGAGAGCACCGGGAGAAGTTACAGGTCTCTGGGATTGATTTGAATATTGTTGCATCCTAGTGGCTGCATCATCTTACTGGGACGAGGAAGATTCAGTTTTAAGGACTTGCGGAAACAGTTTAATATCAAGAATATGATATTTATGACTGAACAGGAACAACTTTTTATCTTAACATCAGCTCACACACCCAATCGATATTCCTTCGGGGGGTTCTGTAGCTCTCTTATTTAATGCTTATGTGGGATTATTAGCAGAAATCATACCATGTGTCATACTTGTGGGGACAGTATGCTTGGAAATATTATTTCATTGGAAATAGTCTTCCATTGCAAAAGTTATTTGTAGTGCGACAGCCACCCAATAGTAATAAGATTTTTGCTTTTGATAAACCTACTTTCTAATGTCTCAGCTTTTCAAAATCAGTTTTAAAGCTAAATACAAATTATGTGTCTGACAATAATGTTTTTCAAGCTCTATAATGATCAGATCACTCTATATATGTGAAACAATTCATTAAAGTTTTCTTTATGTGTGAAATGTACATTCTATATGTGAAAATGTATTCTCATAATATTTCAACTTTATTTAACGTTACGACTTTATTCTCGAAACATTTCGACTTTATTCTCGAAACAGTTCGACTTTATTTTCGAAACAGTTCGACTTTATTCTCGAAACAGTTCGACTTTATTCTCGAAACAGTTCGACTTTATTCTCGAAACAGTTCGACTTTATTCTCGAAACAGTTCGACTTTATTCTCGAAAACAGTTCGACTTTATTCTCGAAACATTTCTGTCACGTTCGGTGATACAAGAAACGTGGAGAGATCCAAATGCAGGTATGAGATTTCTTTAAAGGGCAAATCCAAAGGGGTAAACAGTCCAGGCAGGGTCAAACCAGAAAATCCAATAACACGAACACAAAACAAGAACAAACGGAAAGAGCAGACTATGAACTGTATCACACATAAGACAAGGACTCCGTGACACAGACTCAGACAGACCGGGTATAAATACACAGAAGGATGATGAGGGAACAGGAGACAGGTGGGGAACAATCAAATTAACTCAAATAAGGAGGAAAATGACCAAATAAGGGAACAGGAAGTGATAAGGTGACAGACACTGTGGAAAAGGAGGACACCTAGTGGAAACCCAGGGAACACAACCCAGACACTGTGACAGTACCCCACCTCTAGGGAGCGGCTCCCAGACGCTCCAAGACAGACACAAAACAGAGACCAGGAGGGAGGCGGACAGGTGGAGGCTCAGGGGGATGGACAGAGGGCCAGAAAAGAAAGACATGGGGAACAGGCACCAGAAAGTAAACACAAACAGGGAGACCAGGAGGGAGGAGGTTCAGGGGGAGGGACGAAGGGCCAGACTAACAGAGAGGAACGGGGACAGAAAGTGAACACAAAAACAAAAGGCAAAAACAACAACATTAAGCCCCCCTAGGGCGGAGCAGAAGACCTCCACATCTTTGTGGTCGACGCCAGAGTCCTCCAGGGCGGAGCGGAAGACCACCACAACCGCGTAGTCAGGGCGAGCGCCCCCCAGGGTGGAGCAGAAGACCACCATGTCCGTGTGGTCAGAGGGGAAGCCCCCCAGGGCGGAGCAGAGGACCACCACATCCTCGTGGTCTACGCCAGAGTCCCCCAGGGCGGAGCAGATGACCACCACGTCCTCGTGGTCGACGTCGGAGTCCCCCAGGGTGGAGTAGATGACCACCACGCCCCTGTGGTCGATGCCGGGGTCCAACAGGGTGGAGCAGAAGGCCACCCAGTGACTTGACTTGACTCAGAAAGTTCAACGGTGACCAGCCTTGTCTCTGGTAAGTCCATGGTACCTAGCCCTGGCTCTGGAGGGTCAGCGGTGACTGGCCCTGACTCTGGAGGGTCCACGAAAACCTGACTCGACTCTGGAGGGTCAACTGGAACCTGACTCGACTCTGGAGGGTCAACTGGAACCTGACTCGACTCTGGAGGGTCAACTGGAACCTGACTCGACTCTGGAGGGTCAACTGGAACCTGACTCGACTCTGGAGGGTCAACAGGAACCTGACTCGACTCTGGAAGGTCAACTGGAACCTGACTCGACTCTGGAGGGTCAACTGGAACCTGACTCGACTCTGGAGGGTCAACTGGAACCTGACTCGACTCTGGAGGGTCAACAGGAACCTGACTCGACTCTGGAGGGTCAACAGGAACCTGACTCGACTCTGGAGGGTCAACTGGAACCTGACTCGACTCTGGAGGGTCAACAGGAACCTGACTCGACTCTGGAGGGTCAACTGGAACCTGACTCGACTCTGGAGGGTCAACTGGAACCTGACTCGACTCTGGAGGGTCAACTGGACCCTGACTCAACTCTGTAAAGTCGACGGGCACCTGAATCAATTCGGGAAGGTCAACAGGAATCTGACTTGATTCAAGAGGAACAACTGGAACATGACTCGACTCTGGATGATCAACAGGAGCTAGCCCTGACTCTAGAGGGTCAACGGTAACTAACCCTGACTCTGGAGGGTCCATGAACACCTGACTCGGCTCTAGAGGGTCAACCGGGAACTGACTCAACTCTGGAAAGTCAATGGGCACCTGACTTGACTTAGGACTGCCTGTGGAGACGTGAGATGCCTCGGCTTCGGGCACCGCCTCTGGAACGGCCTCGGGCACCGCCTCGGCCTCCGGAACAGCAACGGACACTGCCTCGGCATCGGGCACCACATCGGCCTCCGGTACAACATCGGGCACAGCCTCGGGAACGGCATCGGGCACCGCCTTGGCCTCCGGGAATGGCATCGTGCACCGCCTCGGCCTCCGGAACAGCCTCGGGCACCGCCTCGGCATCAGGCACTGCCTCGGCCTCCGGAACAGCATCGGGCACCGACTCTGCCTCCGGAACAGCATCGGGCACCACCTCGGCCTCCGGAACAGCATCGGGCACTGCCACGGCCTCCGGAACAGCATCGGGCACCGCCTCGGGGACGGCGACGGCCTGCTCGGGAACGTCCTCCTGGACGGCAGCGGCTCGCTCGGGAACGTCCTCCAGGACGGCAGCGGCCAGCTCAGGAATGTCCTTCTGGACGGCAGCGGGCTGGCGGCCATCTTGTGCTGTGGTGTTGGGCTGGCGGCCATCTGGTGCTGTGGTGCTGGGCTGGCGGCCATCTTGTGCTGTGGCGCTGGGCTGGCGGCCATCTTGTGCTGTGGCGCTGGGCTGGCGGCAGTCTTGTCTGGAGACTCAGGTGTGGTTGCTGCATCCCACTGAGCATGATGGCGCAGGTAATGGGGTAAACCCCCAAAAGTCCAGGATCTCGAACCCCTTCATCTCCCATTGAGGAAAAGAGTCATCCAGGCAATCATTGAACAAGTCTTTCAGTGCTGCGTCATTATAACCTAACCCGACTGCCATGGTCCAAAACAATTGCGCCAGGCCACCCACCTCACTCCCCCTTTGACGAAGGGTGGTTAAGTTCAGGAATCTCCCCCTCCGTTCCTCCATGGTGGCTGGGGAACAGATTCGAAATCCCACACCGCTGGATCTAGGAATGACGGAGTCCTTCTGTCACGTTCGGTGATACAAGAAACATGGAGAGATCCAAATGCAGGTATGAGATTTATTTAAAGGGCAAATCCAAAGGGGTAAACAGTCCAGGCAGGGTCAAAACCAAAAAAATCCAATAACACAAACACAAAACAAGAACACACGGAAAGAGCAGACTATGAACTGTATCACACATAAGACAAGGACTCCGTGACACAGACTCAGACAGACCGGGTATAAATACACAGAAGGATGATGAGGGAACAGGAGACAGGTGGGGAACAATCAAATTAACTCAAACAAGGAGGAAAGTGACAAAATAAGGGAACAGGAAGTGATAAGGTGACAGACACCGTGGAAAAGGAGGACACCTAGTGGAAACCCAGGGAACACAACCCAGACACTGACAATTTCGACTATTATTTATTCTTGTAGTAGGCCTATGACGACTTTATTCTCGAAACATTTCGACTGTATTCTCGAAACATTTCGACTTTATTCTCGAAACATTTCAACTTTATTCTCGAAACATTTCGACTTTATTCACAAAACATTTCGACTTCATTCACGAGACATTTCGACTTTATTCACGAGACATTTCGACTTTATTCACGAGACATTTCGACTTTATTCACGAGACATTTCGACTTTATTCTCGAAACATTTCGACTTTATTCTTGAAGCATTTCGACTTTATTCTTGTAATATTTCAACTTTATTGTTGTAGTAGGCCTATTACGACTTTATTCTCGAAACATTTCAACTTTATTCTCGAAACATTTCGACTTTATTCACGAAACATTTCGACTTTATTCACGAAACATTTCGACTTTATTCACAAAACATTTCGACTTTATTCTCAAAACATTTCGACTTCATTCTCGAAACATTTCGACTTTATTCTTGAAGCATTTCGACTTTATTCTTGTAATATTTCATCTTTATTCTTGTAGTAGGCCTATTCTCTCTAAACATTTCGACTTTATTCTCGTAATATTTTGACTTTATTCTCGAAATATTACAGCTTTAATCTTGTAATCTAGGCACTCCCTGTCAACTTGACACTAAAACGCCATCGTAGTTATTAGATATATTGTTTTGCCTTTAAGTTTTAGTTGAAGTTGCATAAATATAGAGTCAACATTTAATACCATTGAGTGGTTTGTGGCTGATCTGGATTGATTTCAAACTGGAACAGACATCATCATCATCATCCTCATCCTGCATATGAGAAAACATAAGTTTAATGGAGGATAAAAGTAAAGGTCAGTGAATTTTCTTTCTCTTGCAAACTGGCCTTTGGATATATTTAAGTGTTTACGCCATTCACAATCAATTTTAGTTCTATCGTTTGACAAAACTGGTGAATAAAATGATAAAATGAACTGTACCAGCTGCTTCAGAACATCATAGACGGCATCGTTGAGTCCATGTCTGTGCATCTGAAAGATCTTCTCAGTCTCATTAACACAACCTGAACACAGAGACAGTGAGGTGAGAAGACGGCGAGGCTGATTCTCATGAAAAAGGGACTGGGTTCGAGTCTCACAGAGGAACGACGGTCTCCTGTCGGGGTCCTGATGCCAGCATTCAGTCATGAGCTGCACCATCTCATCCAGACCTTCGGTCTCGCTGCGTTTAATAGAGGTCAGGTCAGGTCTGTCCCCCTGAGGGATCCGGAAGCGCACCAGACTAGACAGAACATCTGCGGGATGGACACGAGTGAGACACTGGTGTGGTCAAGGACCAGAGAGCAGCTGAAGGATTCTTACCGCTGTAGGGCTCTCTCCCGGTGACCATGGACCACAGCAGCACGCCGTAACTGCAGAGCAGACCGTTCACAAAACACACGCTTTCATCTTCATCTCAGTCATGAACGAGGAGCTGAACCCTCCTCTCGCATTCAGAAAACATTAGAAAAATCTGCATTTTTAGTACACGAAAAAATCTTTGCATAAGGATTAAAACTATCATTTGTTTATTCATTTATACTTTTTTATTATATTTAATCATTTAATCTGAATTGTTACACCTTTTGCATTCAGATCAGTTTTAAAGCAGTACAGGGCTTAAAGCTTAAAAAATAAAATAAAAAATCATTGTTTTAGTACAGAAAACTACAGGAACTACATTAAAAGATATTAATACTTTTATTCATCAAGGATGCATTAAATTGATCAAAGGTGTCAGTAAAGACATTTATAATGTTACAGTAGATTTCTATTTCAAATAAATGCTGTACTTCTGAACTTTCTATTGACCTGTGAATCCTAAAAAATGTATCACAGCTTCCACAGAAATATAGTGCAGCACATCTGTGTTCAACACTGATAATAATCAGAAATGTTTCTCGAGCAGTAAATCATCATATTATTCTGATTTCTGAAGATCATGTGACACTGAAGACTGGAGGAATGATGTTGAAAATACAGATTTGATCACAGAAATAAATGAGAGTTTAGACTGTGCTTCAGTATTTCTGATGTACCTGTAGACGTCGGAGGCTTTGTTGGCTTTGTAGTTGACGGACAGCAGCGCTTCAGGAGGCATGTAGCTCAGCGTTCCTCCCTCGTCCTCGTCTTTCTGTCCGGAGCATCGAGAAACGCTTCGAGCCACTCGAGACAGACCGAAATCTGTGAGCTGCAGCACGGACAGAGACAGACACAGGGTTAAATTAAATTAAATTTGAATTCGTAAAGAGATATTACATTTACACTTAAATGGTTAAATTTGTATAAGTTCATTTGATTACCAAAATAATATATATTTTTTTAAAATCATAAAACACAGAATCTAGAAAATAAAAAAATTAAAAAAAAAAAAAAATTAAACTCTCGTATTCAGATTTTTTTTTTTTAGCTAAATAAAGGATGAAGTTGTTAAAGATTTATGAATTCACTGATTATAAATAATTTATTGATTAAAATTAATTTAAACCATTAAAATAGAATCCAGAAAAAAGATTTTCAGGCGGGGGTGGGGGGGTAAAAAATATTTATAAATGATAAGTTGTTTTATAAATTAATCTGATCAGATATACTTTTGCTATTATTAAAATAGAAGTAAAATATTACTTTAAAACACAATCCTGAAAAAAAAGCTAGAAAGGGAAACAGAATTTGGGGCAACATAAAACTGAATTTGAGGAAATAAAACTTTTCATTGGGTACTACTCTTGTTAAAAATGTAATAAATTATTAAATAAATAATTGTAATGACTTCAACTGATTAGACATCCTTTTTTATTATTATTAAAGCTTAATTTAAATAATTAAAACAGAATTCAGAAAAATGAAAAGGGTAAATATTACGTGAAAATAAAAATAAAACTGAATTTGAGAAAAACTTCATAGGCCACTATTATTATTCTTTTAAAAACGGCAATCAATTATTTCAATTGTTAAAGTGTAATGAATTCAACTGATTCAAAATCCTTCTTGAATATTAATATGCAACTGATTATTAAGCCTTGAATCCAGATGGCTTCAGGATCTGGGTGTAATGAAGCACATGTGAGCGTCTGGCCTTGGCTCGGAGGCTGTCGTCCAGCAGCACGTTACTGGGCTTCAGGTCCAGATGCAGGAGCGGAGGAGACAGATGATGGAGGAAGTTCATGCCCAGGCTGATCTCGTGTGCCATGCGGAAGGTCAAAGGCCACGGCGGCGGCCCGGTCAGCGTCTGCAGCAGGTCAGCCACCGAACCCTTGGGCATGAACTCCATCACCAGCCCGGGCTGCAGCTGCCCGCCGTCCACACGGCCCTCGTACAGACCCAAGATCCTGATCACGTTAGGATTCCCGCCCTGGAACATCAGCTGAGCTTCTCTCTGAATGGAGGATCTGCTGCACGAGCACAAACAGAAACAGGCCAACATCTGCAACACGTCACAGGCTGACGCTCAGATCAATGTTTTCCAAAGCACCTCAACATTTACCGGGGAATCAGCCAAGAACGGCTTTAAAACACAACAAATAATTAATCTCTTAAACACTTTCACAAGAATCAAATGTAAATATAGTAACGTGAATATATGTACACCCATTTAAAAGTTTACCATGGTAAGTTTTACTAGATTAAAACTGTGTTTGGTAGGGATGACTGAGACCAACAGGACTGGCTGGGGTAAGTTGTCACAGTGGAAACATGCTATCCAGTGACAATGACTAGAACAACTGGTGTGGGATTTACTTTGAAACAGTTTTCACTTAGAAACTGTGAGTAACTTTCAAAAAGAATTTCACACACACACACACACACACCAGTGAATTAAACGTGAAATTTTGAAGGAAAATTACTGAAATGGTAACATCTCCAAAATCTGTTTTATACTGTAAAGGATGTAAATACAGACTATTAGAGTACGGTTTACTAAATAAATAAATAAATAAAATTCTACTTAAAAAAAAAGTCATGTCCAAATGTGTGAAATCTCGCTCGTTTTCCAGAGATGCCTGTCTCCTGATGTGCGGCTGTCAGTGCGCTTCAGTGTCACGTGATAAAGTCAACTTCCCAGTGTGACATCATCCCCTCATTCAACAACACTAACACACAAACTGAAAGAATGATCGCATCTGATACTGCTTGAAGGCTAAATTAATGTATAATAATTTTACATCAGTAAAGTTGGATTAGGCCATGTAAATAGTGTAAAGTGCACGTGCGGTCAGATTACCCGTCTTTATAATGTAATAACTTGATGGCCACGTCCATCCCCAGAGTCGAGTGCTTCGCCCGGTACACATCCCCGAACCCGCCGGACCCGATGTTCCTCCAGCACCGCAGACATTCATCTCCGAACACGTTCAGCCGGATGCAGTAGTTCTCGCCCATCTCACCCGAGTCTACTCAGCGACTGGAGAGAGATTAGACATGTCATGTTCGAGATCCTCGATGATGGCGACGCCTCCACTTCCCCATCAGAGCCCTGTGAGGACTGACGTGCTGTGCGTCACCTCACCTGTCTGCCTGTCTGCCTGTCTGTCTGTCTGTCTGTCTGTCTGTCTGTCTGTCTGTCTGTCCACACCTGAGATCTCAGATAACAAACAGATCTATCGTTCCCATTAGTTTACAACTGTTACTTCGGAATGTACTCTGAAAGTTCCAAACATTAAGAGAGAGTTCCATTTTAGAACTTTGCAAACAAATGTTACTTTTGAATTTCTCTGAACCATCTGAAACCAGTAGACTGAGCAGTTTAAAATAAACGTTAAACTGAGATGTATAAATAATGTTTATTCTGCTAACGTTTCCATTGAATGTTTAAAAACGTTTTTCCCCCTCGATTATGTTAGAGAAACATTAAAGGAATATTCTGATTTATATGACTGTTACTTTTGAACCGTCTAAATCCACAGCCATTTCTTTGTCACAGAATCTGTTAGGAATAGGAAAAACTGTATAATGTTGTATATTCATCCTAAGATGCTGTAGTAGCCTTTGTTTAAATGTTCTTCAATACAATTATACATTTAAAATGTATAGGCTAATGTTTATAATGTTAACTTTCAAAACATGTTAAACAGTTGTTTAAAAACGATAAATTATCCCCATTCTGATACAGCCTACAGAACTGAAACGTGTAAGAAAGAAAGAATGTTATATGTTCTGTGCCTGTAAACGAGCTTAAAGTAACTTTGGTCAATGATTACAGTGGACTTGGGAGTTTTCTATAGGTGATACATGTTTGCTGTTGACTTTAAACGGATGTGGCTCTTTGCGTCAGTGGAAATTCCCGCACGGTGTCACTGTATCTGCCTAAAGCCATAATAAAGTCTGCGTCCGTCTATTTTTCACGCACTTTCATATATTAAGTCATATAACGTGTTTTTCAATCGTGTCTGCTCAGAAGTCCCTCGTGTTTCAGTGTTTCACGCCTGTAGATGTCTGTGAGCACGCGTTAGAGCGCATCAGCAGACTGTACGTGCGCGTGCTTTACGTTCATTACGGTAGAAGAAGATCAGCGCAAAGTTTCCCTTTGGTTTCATTTGATCAACAATCATCATGACCTGTCCAAAATGTGGATCAACGAGTCTCGCGGAACCACGAGCGATCTCTAAACCAAAAGAAGCCTTTTATAAGCTAGCAGGACTAAATTTGGACTGAATCTGGAGCGTCGCAGAAGAGCGTTCAGACTCGCTCCGGATTGTTTATCGCGACGCTTCGTAAACACGAAAGAGCGCAGTTTAAAGTTCACGCGATTATGGTAAGAACGCCTGTTTACTGTCGCTCGGTCCTCTTTTATACTTTTGTTTTTGTTAATTAACAACATTGTTGAGTGTTTATCATGAATCTGTTTCGTTCGTTATAACTGATGAACATTATATTTAATCGTTTGACCGATTTTAATTGCGAAACCCAATAGTACTCGAATATAAATATGTTCTAACAACGTCTTGCTATTACTAACAATCCCTTTAAGTTGTAAAATGATATTTGTGAATGTTCTCTCAAAACGGTCAGTGATGGTGTATTATCTTTTTTTCTTCTTTTTCTTTTTTTTTTTTTTTTTTTTTGAGGGGTGGGTGGGGGACTTGAGGTTATGTTTGGGCCTTTCTGTACACTACAAGTGCCATCAAATAGAACATCATCATGGAGTAACACAAAATACACAAACATATGCTTTGAGTACAATTATTATGAAAAAAAAAAACCTGTGATACTTATTAGTATTATAAAAGTTATTGTGATGAAGCGATCTTTAACAGACATCTGTGCTATCTGGGATTTCCATTTGACTGTTTTCTGAACATTATGAGAACATTAGTTTGGATGTTCTCCAAACCATCTGAAACTTATAAGTAGTAATGAAAAAAGAGCGTTATTAAAGACCAGATAACTTTAAATGAACATACTATTAACATTATTTGGACCCTGGGATTGCCAATATTATTATTTTGTTGAGATTAAATCAATTAGTACTTCTGTACGATGAAAACTTCTGCTAATATACTGAAATTGGACTTTATATAGTTTTTTATTGTCGTTTGTTCTTGTTCTTTCTCGTCTGAAGCTCCACCATTGACTGGTGTCCTTCTGGCGTCTCTTTCAGTGAGGTGCGTCATGGCTCTCTCAGGTCTCATGGAGCAGCAGGAGGTCGAGGATGAGTTCACCTGTGCAGGTGTGTTGAGGGGGGCGCTGCTGGCACTGCAGCCCACCGTCGAGCGCATCTTTGGGGTGAAGCTGAGTATCGGAGAAGAGGACGCTCTGTCTGCGCAGAGTGGACAGATCTGGCTGCAGCTGCTGGGGACTTCAGGAGACGTGCAGGCAGCGAAGGTGCTTCACACTCTTAAGACTTTCAGTTTCTGTGTACCTAAAGTGAAACAACAACGACATGTATTTATAAAGTCCTGTATGATGTGGAATAACAAGTCTAAGCTGTACAGCAACATGAACAACATCTAATTGTGTCACGTTGCATGGCTGTAAAACTGCATGTTCCCGTCACAGATGCATGTATTGGTTTAAGGATGCAAAGGCCATAATTACAATAGAAATTTTTCCTAATCGAATTCCTGAGGGTTTACTCAACTTATATGTTATGCATCTTGTAGCTTTTTGTGAAAGGTGTCGTCAATCAGGAAGCTCAGCAAGAGATCCAGTTTCCTGAAGTGCTTCACTGTGTCTTCAGTGGTGCTAAAGGGCTGTTCATGGATTGCCTGATTAAAAATTCCTCCGCTCATATAGTGGTGAGTAAAGGGTTTTCTAAAAGATCATCTGTGCTGTATTTTCTGATAGAGTTTCAATGCTACTGTACTGTAACCCCTTTTCAAAGTATATATAGCTGAAGGTTTTTATGTGTAAAAATATTACTTTTCTTTGCACAGCACAAAAACATTAGAGCCAAACCTGATTTTTTTCATAAACTTTGATTATGAAACATTTCCATTTCGATCAAACTTGCGCAAATATCTGAAGATGGTGGGTGCAAAAACAAGCTTCATTTTTCCACCCTGCAGCAACGCCTTTTTTACTACGCATGACATCATTTCCATATTCATATTTCCATCCAGATGTAATTCTACCACCTTTGTTTCTTGAAACTAGGAAAAACAGAAGGTGAGACAGACACACTACAGTGGCCTCCGTGCCCTAAAAGAGTGATATTTAGATAAATTTGAAACATATCTAAACATCCATAAAACAAGATAAATCTTACCTTACAAAATCAAACTGTATAAAATGCATGATCGATGTAACATAAAAATTTACATAAAAATGCAAGATAAATGTAACATAATAAATGCATAAAATTCAAGATAAATGTAACAAGATAAATGTAACAATAAATGCATAAAATGCAAGATGAATATAAAATAAATAAAAATGAGTAAGATCGAAGATAAGCATTACATAAAAACGGCATAAAAAAGACATCACTTGAAAAAAAAATCACCAAATACAAGATAACAGTTAACATGAAAAAGTGCATTCAATCTAAGATAAATGCAACTAGAGAAACTAAATTGTGTAAACTTAACGATTAATGTAAAATGAAAATCAAAAGAAGTTACATACATTGCAAAATAATATTACATAGAAAATTAAACAAAAAAATAATAGAAATGTTACTTGATAAACTTAAAATGCATAACTTGTGCTTTCCTGTCCTACAGGTGGGATCTCAAGGCATCATCCTCATAACCGGGCTGGCTGAACCTGTAGTGAAAGCCTATTCCTTTATAACTGACCTGGTGGAGAAGTACAAGAGCAGCCAGGGACGGCGTACTGAGGCTGGCCTCGAATCCCTGGAGTCACGTCGGGCCTTCAAAGCAATCGTGGAGAGTCTGGAGGACCGTCACACCCTGGACCTGCTGGTGTTACCTGTGCTGGTGAAAGAGGTCCTGCTGGATTTGGTCAAGCAGTCTGGATTGGACTCGTATGCAAAGCGGGACCGGGAAAGTCTGATCCCGTTCAAAGGCAATGGATCGTGGGCGATGCAGAGAACTGTTGATGAAATTGATTTTGGAGGCTCTCAGGGACAGCTGAGATCGAATTATAATGCAGAGAACTCACCTTCCAAACAACCAGGACTTTTTCTACAATCTGCCCATCACAGAATTAATGGGACGGATGATTTCAGCAGGAAATCATGCAATTCTTTTTCTCAAAGCTTGGCGCTTGACCCAACACACTTTGAGATACCGGGGTCTCCAGAACGAGGTTCGCCACAAGAAACCAAATCTAAAACGCCATCGCATGACTCTGTTCTGTTGTCCGCAGGGAGCAGAGAGGATTTCGACCACCTCCTCATGTTCTTCACCACGATGGGATTTGCCAAGGATGTGGTGCAAGCTGTTCTAACCCGAACGGGCCCCAAAGAAGCCTCGCAGCTTCTGGATTTGATCCAGCAGGAGCAGGACAAATCCGGCCAGCGAAACCTCCACAGCGAGTCCCAAAATGTGACGGGAATTGGTGGAGAAATGCACGAGGCACTTCAGATACTAGAAGCCAGTAAAGAAAAACCCAATGCTAAAGAGGAAGACTTTGTCTTGGATGTGTTGAAGAAGGCCGCGGCCACTTGTGGCTACACCGAAGAGACAGTAATGGAAGTGTGCAGCAATCTACCCGAGCTCAAGCCACACGAGCTGCTCATGCAACTGCAGAAACAAGGAGAGGTGAACAGAACGAGAGGTGGCACTAAAAAAGCTGATTGGAAGATTGGTCCAAATTCAGTCGCAGATCTCGACACTGGGAGTGAAAAGGCTGGAGCAGAGATGAGGACCACAAAGGTAGACACATCCAAACCAGTGAACATTAATGGTAGGCCATTATCGGTGAGAGGCCCACCGCAGACGACATACTCCTTTGAAACCTTGGACTCCGAAGTACAACCAATGGAATCACATGTCCAATTGCCTCCACTGACTATCTGTCAGAACCCGGATCTCAATTCCCCAAATATCTCCAACCAGTCCATTCCGCACAAACCTCAACACGGCAGATCAGGTGCAGCATCGGTGGTCACAGGATCACAGCGCTTCCTCGAGAGCCTCAAGACACCCTTCAAACTGCAGCTGTCGGACGAGCCTGGAGACCCCATGCTGCGTCAGATCATCATCGATGGGAGCAATGTCGCAATGAGGTAAAAACCATGGTGTGCCTTCTAGTGGTCAGAATGAGAACAAAGAGACTTCCTGATTCTCGCAAAAGGCATCATATGCATTCCTGTCTGTCAACAGTCCATCTCTAGTGTGTTGTTGTACTTAAAGCGTAGCAAGTATTGATCAGAATTTAAGATGTAGTGACTGATATCTTTTAGCATTTTTTAAATATATTGTTGCTGTAGCCATTAAAAACTACAGTGCTCCTTGGCATGGATTAGAACTCCTTTTTAATCCATTTACACACAGAATGATTCTCCTGTATAAACATTCTTAAATCAAGAAACATTTTCTTGAGGTTCACAATGACACGTTAAGTAGGGCTGGGTAAAAAAAATCGATTTTTCGATTAATCGTTTTTTAAAATGTGGTCGATTCAAAATCGATTCTCAAAGGCCATGAATCGATTTTTTTCCATATTTATTTCCGCAGACATTGAACGTAAGATTAGAGTTAATCTAATTACAAATCTTCTCCACTAGATGTCACCCTCTTATTGGCCTTGTGCGATGTTACCAACGAACCTTTCTTCCATTCCAGTTTAAAGCAGTGGTTCTCAACCTGCGGCCCGTCACGAATTCAAATGCTGCCCACCATTTGCTGAACACGCATACACACACACACAAAACTTTTGCAACTCACTTGAAGAAGTTAAAGCAAATGGAAACATCAGATACTACGCAGCAATCATCTTTAATAAAAGAAATGTGGCAAAACATCTTTGGAGAGAACCGCACATTTTCTGCATTGTCGCGCGTCAGGTCATGCTCCCGTTCGCATCTTACAGACTGCATCTTAAAGCCTCTTATACTTTCTGCGTCCGCGAGTCCGCTATGGACCGCTAGGCAGGCATGATGTAAACATCGCCATCGGAGAGTGTGTACCGAGGCTCTGAGCAGTGTGGTCAGTAGTCTTCAAAAGCACAATTGCACATGTTCAGGCAGTGTGAAGAAGCCCATTGCCAATCGAACCAATCGGGCCGGGCTCGGACTTGTGCGGTAAATGAGCGGTCATGTAATGTGTTTCGATTAGCGCGAGAAAGATGCGAAAATGTATGCTGAGTAGTTGAAAAACTGCTATGGCGAAGCTAATCTGGCATAGCCTTTATCTTAATTCATTTCCTTATTGCCAAATACCCATCTTAATTTAGAATTTATCTTAATTATTTTAAGAAATACTTGTTTTTATTGGTGCGTTGGCCTATTTATATACTAAATGAGCCTATACCTAGGGCTATTTATAGAGTGCTGAGATGTTACGATGTTACAGAGGACTGATTTTATTTCTTTGTTCAAACTTCCAAGTGGCCTATTACTTTAGTCATGTATAAATTATGTTAAACCATGTATAAATGTCTCATTCCTGACAAAAGGCAAAAGAGCTGTGTGCGTGCGTACATTTGAATAATGTCGGGCTGTAAATGGGTTCGGGCTTTTAAAAAGCTGTCAATCTACTTGTCGGACTCGGGCCGAAATCTGTCGGGCTTAACTTTTAAGGCCCGATTACAGCTCTAATAGAAAATCGGATCGAAAATCGAATCGAGAATCGAAATCGAATCGATTTGAGAGCTTGTGAATTGAAATCGAATCGATCTGGAACATCTGAATCGATACCCAGCCCTAACGTTAAGGCCAGATACGACAGGTCAACAGAGTAAAATGTTTACTAATAGATATCACCGTACTTCGAACTGCTGAGTACATTGAGACAATTGTTGTGTAATACAAGTTTTCTTTAATTAAATGTTTAAAAATGTTATGTCAGCCAGGTTGAAAGTTCTTGTATGCTGCGTCCTCTAGCTCCCTGCCATGCTTCGGACGCAAGCTTCAGACGAAGAAGAGAATGACATGTTCTCCAGGTGCCGGTAGTGACGTCAGAGGCTGTCGCCAGCCAACTCGTTGGTGTTTTTTCAATGTTTTCTTCAGACACGGGTCACAACGAGGTGTTCCCCATAGCGCCCCCTAGAGGACGCAGTTCGAAGTTCCCTTGAAAGGGAACTGTACATTTTGGTGCATTTACGTTGTGCCTAAGTAGAGAAAGAAACTTGTTTTGAGAAAATGGCTTTAAAGTTATGTTCTGAATTTGAAATCTACTGATGGATTATAACACTTAAAAGTGAATTTTGGGTGTTTTCTTTTAACTATCCTGAAAGAAGACATGTTATTGAGTCTTTTTAATAAAAAGCTGGTCTAAATTCTGTGAAAATTGATAAACCTGTATATGCCAATGGGATCAGCAAAAATAGATGTTTTCTCTTTGAATTATTTTTCGGACACCTATTTCTCTGATATTTGTTCTTGTTTAATGCGTAATTTCAGGTAATTTTGAAACAAGACTTTATATCCCTAGTCATTTTTCATCTCCAGTTAATGTATCTTGATTTAAGAATTGTACATGAACTTGTGAATCTGATGCCTATCCTCCGCAGTCACGGTTTGGGGGTGTTTTTCTCCTGTCGAGGCATCGCTCTGGCTGTGCAGCTTTTTTGGGCGAGGGGTCATCGTGAAATCACAGTGTTCGTCCCTCAGTGGAGACAGAAGAACAACTCAAAGGTTAAAGGTGAAGCTCACTCTATGCCTTGTCATCTCAGTGTGTTGTGACAGAAGCGAGTGTGTTATCATGTGGCTCTTGTGTCTTCTTTAGAAAGGCAATATATGAATGAACTCTGTGATCTGGGTTTCCTCAAATACACTCCATCCAGAGAGGTCGAGGGCAAGAGAATCAACTCATATGACGACCGGTAATTAATCATTTCATCTCAAATCAACACAATCATTTATGTTAAACTGTGTGATCCAAATAGCTGGATATTTTCCGTGCAATTCACATACATAAATCTTACATTTAGGTCTGAATATTAGTTGAGTGCAAGAGCATGCAGCAGAGGCGTAAGCTAAAACAGTGCTGATTCGTTAGATAATGAGTGATTGTTGGTTAGATTCATGCTGGAGCTGGCGCAGAAGACCAAAGGAGTGATTGTGACTAATGACAACCTGAGAGATCTGGTGGACGAGTCGCCCGCGTGGAGAGACATCATAAAGAAAAGGTTATATTTACAGTCATCCCATCTCAGATTTTTTTAACTAGTCTATTATGCTTGTTTTATGTGTAAAGCGAGATCTTCATAATTGAAGCTTTCCTGAAGCATCTTATAACGATTCTTTTGAGGGTAGCTCACCAAAGCTTGTCTGGGTGAACAGGGTTTTATATCCGTCACAGTCGTGGTCATTTACTGATGAAAGTGTTGTTTCAGTTTGCTTCAGTACGTGTTTGCTGGCGATCTTTTCATGTTACCTGACGATCCTTTGGGCCGCGGTGGTCCTCATCTGAGAGACTTCCTAAATAAACACAACAGGTACTAACATCCACAACACATCACGTTGTCTTCTAGAGATTTTGGACTCAAATGATTGCACTGCTGTTCAAAAGTTTGGGGTTGGTAAAGAAGTCTCTTCTGCTCATCAAATCTGTATTTTCAGCATCATTCCTCCAGTCTTCAGTGTCACATGATCTTCAGAAATCATGAAAATATGATGATTTACTGCTCAAGAAACATTTCTGATTATTATCAATGTTGAACACAGTTTCTGAACACAATATTTTTGTGTAATATCTGAATAAAACGAAATAAATCTTATCGACCCCAAACGTTTATTAAACGATACTGTACATGATTAATTTATACTTTTGACCCAAAAAAGCAATGCACTATTAATATATTTAAATATGAATAATTATTATACAATTATATTTAGGCAGGGGCTGCAAACTAAATGGCCACAAGTATTTAGTATTTTCATCAGTGTTATGCGTTTTCAACGTTGGGTAATATTTAAGCTGAAAATGCAAACATGGTGATTTAAGGGGATTGTTGGGTTTTGTTGTTTAGGAGATCCACCAAATGATGCCATATATCCGTAGAACACCATTTTTTGAAACAATCTATGTGCTATATGTTCTCTAAAATTTGACAACAACAACAAAACATTGTGTTGTGTTTGTGTGCCTGTACCTTGGCAGTAGTTTACCTGTTCCAGGCAGTCACTCATACGCAGGTGCATCCGCGTCCTTTCCTCATCAGCCTGCGACCCCACACGCTCACACCGAAGTGCTGCGCTTTCGAGACCGGACACCAGGGGGTCCCAGCAGAGGTCAGTGGGATGAGGGCGAGGGGCGTCAGGAGGTCAGGGAGAGGACGGAGGAGGAGACGCTGAAGCTGCTGCAGGGTTTAGTGCAGATCTTTCCTGGCCAGGAGAGCGTGATTATCATGATCCTGCAGTGTCACCCGAGGATCAGAGACGTCAGCCGACTCACAGACCTCATCCTGGAACAACAGGAATAAACTGAGACGAGCAGAGGAACACAGGGAAATATTGTGTACTGAGCAATACATAAGAATATAATAATCATTTCTTACCATTCCAGAGCTATTTAACTCCCAATGTGCTTTCATAATTTATAATTTACATAATTTATATTCCACAAGTGTGAATGAGTTTTTATGAACTTTTTAACCTTTTTTATTAACTGCAGTTGTGCTTTAGGAGTTTTTAATCTGAAATGTCAACACTTGATACTATTTATTTTCACATGATGTAAGGATAATGAAAAGATGACGAGTGTTAGAGACCAAGCCAAGAATATGTCTTAAACAGTTTACTTAGACATTTGTCTTGTTTTCATGGTTTTCCTTCAGGGACGACGGATGTACACGAGCAATGTCGCTATGCTCTGGAATGTTTACATTTTGTATTTTTATGCAGATGTTCATTAATGCGCTCTGTCCCTATTAAACAGCTACGTAAATCAGGTTGTCTGTGAATTTGTGTTGGAGGTAATCTATTTAAAACACATCAGACCTGTTGATTCAACCTATGGAGTCACTTTTATTGATTTTTTTCAGTATTAAATACAAACTTATTAAATAGTTTAATATTTATTAAGAACTACATCTGCACCTAAAGTTTACGTGATATTTGTATGATAAATTTGAACACTTTTTAAAAACTGTGAATATCCACAGTGCACTGGTGCTGTGTACCAGCAGAGGGCGCTATTGTACTGCTGATGCTGCATACATAGTGAGCCATATGAGTGAATGGGGTATAAAATATCCTATAGATTATAACCATACTTACCCAGTTGATCGTTTACATTAGGAATTGTAATTGTTTGTTGTATTACAAGTTTTCTGAAATGTTATGTGCAAATGAATTGGATAAAGCTAGGTCCAAAATGTGCAATTTTGTTGGCATTAATGGAAGTGCATTAGCATGGTTTAAATCATACTTATATGACCGCCATCAATTTCATAGCAGTGAACGAAGATGTATCAAATCTATCACAAGTGCAGTATGGAGTACCTCAAGGCTCAGTACTAGGGCTGTTACTTTTCACGCTTTACATGTTGCTCTTGGGAGATATCATCAGGAAACATGGTGTTAGTTTTCACTGTTATGCTGATGATACTCAGCTCTATATTTCTTCGTGGCCCGGTGAAACACACCAATTTGAAAAACTCTACTGTTCTGCTTCATTTAGGGTGGCGAACTCGCACAAAAAAAGACAATATTGACAATATCGTGTCTAAAATCGAACACTGTATTAAATTATTGTTTATGGGGGGGGGGGGCGGCTCTATTGCTCGAGTTGAGACATTAATAGTTTTTCTACCTCCGATATTATTTGCACTACGTTGTCTTCATTTGTAGGTAAAAATTTAAAGTATACTAATTTGCTTCCGTCCAGCCAATGCTCATTCTGAATAAATGATTCAACAAATCATAGATGATCCATTTCTGGAGCTGCAAAAATTACAGTTTAAAATTAGTCAGTGCATCTTTAAGTTTACCTCCATATTATGTGTAGGCTACTTTCCGTCTGACCCCGTCAGGGGGAGATCAAGACTTCTGCTTTTAAGACACTACTGGAAGAGAGCTGAACTGAATGATGACATTAGTGAATCGTCAATGAACTGACTTTGACTGAAAAACTGACTGTTTTCTGTTGTCCTCTTTTCATTATCAACACACCTTTTAGCTGTTTAACGTTATAAAGCTGCTTTGACATGATCTGTAAGTTGACGTTATGAATACATTTATTTATTATGGATCAATCAGTATTTTAAAACCCTTGCACCAAGTTTTAGAAATGCAATATTTGTGCTCATGTTGGTTTTTGAAAGTTTCAATTAACACAATGACTCAGAATCACTGAAAAAGATGAAGTCTTGAAATCACTTTTTCATTGGTTGCACATGTTGATTTTTTTCGCCTGTTAGGTTAGTTAAAGTACATTTAATATAATAATTATGTGTTTTCAGTTCATTAATTAGCTGAAATATAATAGGGATTTTGGAAATAAGACTATATTGCCAGAGCTTTGAAATAGTTTCAAATATGTGATGAAACCATGTTTTATTGAAATAAATTTACCTGCAGAAAAAAATCACTGTCCAGAAAAACATTGATGACATTAAGGGTGGATGCAAAAATATTTGACTGGAAAAATTCAAAGTTCTAAATGTTTTTAAAATATTCCTCCTAATAAAATCCTCTTCCATTAACAATGCAAATCAAAGAGAAGAGCTTATTTGCTTGATACATGCAAAGTGCCTTAACAAACATTTCAAAGAACGTGAATGGCATGAAATCAGAAAAAGATTTGCAGAACAAAGAAACTAAAATAGTTTATAACAAAAGTGTAATTTTTTAGTCAGAATAGTACATCTAAACAAATGGTCTTTTCAGCATGTTATTTCTGTGAATTCATGTCATTTCTCCGGCGGGTGGAAGATCGCGCCGTCCGACTGAACTCTCCACTGTAGTTTGGCATCAGAAGGCATTCCCAGAGTCATGAGTTTCTGCTGGATCTGAGATTGTAAGTGACACAGTGAGTTAAGTGACACAGATCCTCGTGCTCGGCTCGATCACACAAGCAGAACTCAATCAGACTCACCTTCTGCATGATGGACACCTTCATCACAGGATCATCCATATTCTGACCTGATCTCAGCTTCATTCTCAGTATCTGCATCTTCACTCCTGTAGGAACAGTTTGAGATCCAGTTTTATAGATTACCATGGGTGTTCACCTAGCTATTTTTCCATGTTAAATAATCTATTTAAAGGAATAGCTCCCCCAAAGATGAAAATTATTTTAATATGTGCTCACCCTCAGGCCATCCAAGATTAGGATGAGTTTTTCATCAGATTTGTAGAAATGTAGCATTGCATCAGTGTCTCATCAGTGGATGCTCTGCAGTGAATGGGTGCCGTCAGAATGAGAGTCCAAACAGCTGATTGAAGACATTTTTAACATCTGGCATAATCCATAATAACAATTATATTTGAGTTAAAAACGTCTTAATGCTGGATTTGTTTCGTCTTTTGTCTTCTCCAGATGTTCACTGATGGACTGGAGTGCTGTGGATTATTGTGATGTTTTTATCAGACTCTCATTCTGACGGCACCCATTCACCGCAGAGCATCCATTGATGAGACACCGTTGCAGTGCTATATTTCACCAAACCTGATGAAGAAACAAACTCATCCTAATCTTGGATGACCTCATAATGTTGACTAAATTCAGAATCCTCCTCGTTTAAGCCCCGCCCCTGCATTTTTGAGAGACACGCACACATCTCAACAGCCAATCAACAACTGATGCACAGAGCCAAGTCCTGCCCTACATTAGTTCTTTATGGAACTTCAGCTTCATGGTGACTTTGATCAGAATGTGTCGTAAAAGCAGCTCACCGTCTTGGCAGATGAACGGTCTTGCTTGGTTACAGTCCTCATCGGACCATGTGTTTAAGAGACTGTGCAAAACACAAGCTCCATTCCCATTAGGCTCGCCGATGGACCAGTGTCTGATCATGGAGCTGCTGTTATCCGTCCATCTGAAAGCATCTTTATACAGACCGATGAACACCATATTACCATTCGTCAAATTCTGCAGCTGCTGGTTCTCGTCCTGGTTCCTCACGCTGACCAGATCAGTGTGTGTCTGTCTGCAGTGTGTCTGCGCGTCGCTCCAGCTCTTACCTGCACTGACATACACGTACCTCTGGGGGACATTTCCTGTGAAACAATAACATAATGTAGCATAACCTTCAGTACTGGGACTGGGAAACCAAACTGAAAATAAACTAAACAAGGCTTGGGGACAATTAAATAACACATCAATAAAATGCAATGTTTCTGAATTCTCCAATATTTACTAGTTTGGAAAACAACTCATTTATTCAAACTCAGATCAAATCTATCAAAATCTCATTATTATAATGCATTCAAATGTTTTAAATCAGAAAGTAATCAGAAAATACTACAACAAAATATATGTGTCAAAACTATACTATATTAGTTATTTTCATGTTACAAAAAAATAAATAAATGGTAACAGGGAAATTTTATGGAAATAATTTCTAATGACTATATACAAATATCTAAATGGTCCTAAAAGCAGGAGTGAAATATAAGATATTTAAAATATTTTAAGTTTTATGTAAGATTTGAATTGCATATAAAATTGGCATACATTTGGATTACAGTTTTAACACACACAAACAAACTAATAAACGTAATAAACCTGAGTCATAAAACAGGTAAGATTTCTGTAAAAACTAAATCGATTTGACTTGATCATATTTTTAAACCAGCATAAATCTGTTAATTGTGAAATCAATGACATTTATTCCGTTAAAGAGTATGAACATGGTCAAACATGTGGCTAGCTGTGAACCAAGCAATATTCAGTTCAAATGCATGAGATTAAAACTGACTGGATTTATTAATGATAAATATATAAATCTGGTTATTGTGCATTTAAAACACTATTACAGAAATCTGACCGCTTTCACAAAAGCTCATTATTGTTTGCTAAAACTAAAACCAGAAAGAAAAAGAAAATCAAGGCAAGGCTACATTTCAATATCTACTAAAATAACTAATATAAAAAAACAAAGCAGGCATATCAGAATAATATATATATATATACACAAAAATGCTAACTCTAACATAAAATAAAAATTTTAAAAAATTAAAAACAAATTTAAAGAACAGGATACTAAAGTAAGACTGGTTTCACCGAATATGCATCACATTATTTTTTATTATTTTATGTTATTTTATGTTTTAATGCAAATTAATTTACATTTTATATGCAGTTCAAATCTTAAATTTAGGGCTGAGTTTAAAAAAAAAAAATTTGAGGTAGAAATACTGGTGCAGATGAGCAGTGAATTGATTTACTGTGTCCTTACCGTCATAGCAAATGAAGGGCTGTTGATTTGTACACGGGATATCCCAAAACTCCCCATTACTATCGAGAACGCCACAGTTTTCATGTCCTCCGGCGTTGTCCAGCTGTCCGGCCTTCCAGCGTCTGTATTTAGCTTCTCCTTCCCCGTAGAAAGCTCTGTCGGACAGAGACCAGATCCAGTCCGGCTCGGCTCCCTTCAGTCCGATCCATACGCCCGGATCTGTGACCCCGCTCACCACGGCCTGCAGACGGCTGAAGTCCACCGGGTCTTCAACGCTCGCCAGATCACCGTAAAACTCTCTGCAGTAGACCTGGGCATCAGAGAAGGTCTTTGCCTGCTTGATGAAGGTAAACTGCTTGGAGATCACGGATGAGATGCACGTAGCTGTGAAAGAGCAGAGACTGGAAACATGAGTCTTTCCAAAAAGCAAACAGGCTGCAGAATAGTAAACTCATTCGAGTTAAAGTGGATTACAATTAAAAGGAATGCATTGAGTAGATCAACTTCCAATCGATTTTTCCACGATTGACATGTTCACGGGTCACAAAAGTGATGTAATAATGGCATATTTTTCCATTAACTTGATAAACAAATTAAACCAATTTCAACTATATTTTTTAAGTCATGCGAGAGTCAAGTTCATCGGAGCAACTGAAGTTATTAACTAATTGGTTAAATAGGTACATACCCCAAACAAACAACATGAGATTGATCTCTGGACCCATGGCTTCAGACGGTGACCCTGTGATCGTGGAGAAATAAGTGAGCTTGTGTGCACAGATGCGTGTGTGTTCACTCAATGATCTCTTCTTAAAGACTATTATGCAAACATCAGCAA